>NC_043711.1:93436960-93498803 GCF_006229205.1 Suricata suricatta | reverse complement strand
GACCTCAGCTCAGGTCTTGATCTCGCAGTTCATGAGTTTGAGGCCCTCATCAGACTCTGTGCGGCAGCTAAGAGCCTGGAGCCTGCTTCACATTCTGTGTCTCCCTCTCTCTGACCCTTCCCCACTCATACTATTTCTCTGTCTCTAAAATAAACATTTAAAAATGATAATAAAATAAATGTTTTAATCTCTAAAACTTCTAGAAAGCATATGAAAACATCTCAATGACCTCGGGTTGGGCTAAGATTTCTTAAATGCAACACACAAAAAGCATCAACTACAAAAAAAAACACACACACACACACACACAATCAATAAATTGAATTCCAATAACATTAAAAACTTTTGCTTTCCCAAAAACAGGTATGAAAATGAAAAAGCAGACCACAGTCTCAAATTAAACATTTCTAAAGCATATATCCAAAAAACATCTGTATCTAAAGAACTTTTACATCTCATTACAATAACTCAACTTTTTTAAAAAATGGGCAAAAAAATATGAACAGACACTTCACCTAAATAAGCACATGAAAATATGCTCAACATCATTAGTCATTAAGGAAACTCAAACTGAAGCCCCAATGAGATACCACTAATATGCCTACTAGAATGGCCAACGTTAAGAAGACTGCCCATACCGGGGCAGCTGGCTGGCCCGGCCGGTACAGCAAGACACTCTTGATCTCGGGGGGCTGTCAATTGGAAGCCCGTGTTGGGTATAGAGATTACTTAAATATAAAAAATCAGTCAGTTGAGCACCCAGCTCTTGATTTTGGCTTAGGTCATGATCCCAGGACTGTGGGCTCAGCGCTGAGTGTGGAGCCTGCCGGGGATTCTCTCTCTCTCCCTTTCCCCTTTCCCCCACTCATGCGTTTTCTCTCTCTCTCTCTAAAATAAATATAATGAAAAGAATTTTTAATGAAAAATACAATTTTTTAATTTTAAAAAATCTTAAAAAAAATAACAAAAGACCAACCATACCAAGTGTTGGTAAGAGTGTGGAATACCCGAAACCACCACACACTGCTGGGAGAAACAGAAGATGCTACACTGCTTTGGGAAACAAGTGGCAGTTTCTTAAAATCTTTAAGTGTCGGGATCCCTGGGTGGCTCAGTCAGTAGAACATGAAACTCTTGAGCCCCATGTTGGGTACAAAAGTACTTGGTACTTTTGACTTTCAGTGCAGATGCAGCAAAGATGCAACTGCTTCCATCATCCCAACTCCGGGTTCATTAGGCATCAGCCACTTCCACCATGCCACCTAAGGTCAACTGAACCCAACGGAGATCAAAGTCTACACCTGAGGTGTGCCGGTGAGGAAGTCAGTGCCATGTATGAGGGGAGCCTGCTTGGAATTCTCTCCCTCCCTCCCTCTCTTCCCCTTCCCCACTCACAGACACGCACTCCTCCTCTCTCTCAAAATAAATAAATAAATTTAAAAAAAAAAGAACTACATGGGAAAATATTTCAATAAAGGATCATTTGATAACCAAAGGGGGGGAAGTACACAGCAAATAATTCCATTTATATAAAACTCCCAAAACGGTAAACTAGCCTTCAGGGACTTAAGGGTGATCGGCGATCACCTGAAGATGGAAGGGATGGGTTACACAGAGATGCAAGGATACTTCCACCAGAGTTACAGACATTTCCATTACTGTAATTGTGGGGACAGATTCACAGGTAGACTTCGACGTCAAAACCCAAATTGTACACTTTCAATAGATATAATCAATCAAATGTCAATTATACTTCGATAAAGTTGAAAAACAGAAAAAAGTAAACTATAATGACAAAAGGCCAAACAGTGGCTCACTAAATACTACAAAACCTAGAAGACTAAATACAAATGAGCAAGATAGAACACCTTGATTGTGGTGGCAGTAACAACAATTTACATCTGTCAAAAAAATGGCACACTTAAAATGCTCAATTTTAGTATAATTATACCTCAAAATGGACTTCTACAAATTATTTTTTTTAATGTTTTATTTATTTTTGATACAGAGAGAGACAGAGCATGAGAGGGGGAGGGGCAGAGAGAGAAGGAGACACAGAACCAGAAGCAGGCTCCAGGCTCTGAGCCAGCTGTCAGCACAGAGCCCGACGCGGGGCTCGAACCCACAAACGTAAGATCTGACCTGAGCCAAAGTCGGAGGCCCAACCAACTGAGCCACCCAGGCGCCCCACAAATCATTTAAAAAAAAAAAAAAAAACATACCCAGGGACGCCTGGGTGGCTCAGTCTGTTAAACGTTGGACTTAGCTAAGGTCATGAATTCGCCATCTGTGAATTCGAGCCCCATGTTGGGTCTGTGCTGACAGCTCAGAGCCTGAAGCCTGCTTCAGATTCTGTGTCTCCCTCTCTCTGTGCTCCCTCCACTCACTTGTGTGCATGTGCTCGCTCGCTCTCAAAAATAAACAAACATTTAGAAATTTTAACAAAAAAGCAGGGCACCTGGGTGGCTCAGTCCATTAAGTTCCCTGACTCTTATGGCTCAGGTCATAATCTCATGGCTTGTGAATTGGAGCCCCGCGTTGGGCTCTGTGCTAACAGCTCAGAGCCTGGACCCTGCTTCAGACTGTGTCTCTCCCTCTCTCTCTGCCCCTTCCCTGCTAGCACTGTCTCTCTCTCATTCTCTCAAAAATAAACATTAAAATTTTTTTAATTTATAAAAAATCTTAACACACACACACCCAAATGTTAAGTAAGTACATTTTAAACATCTTTAAACACCTTAAACAGAGTAGTGTCACAACATACTGTAGTTTACCACCTCATTAATCTATGCTAACAGTTCGATATCCTGACTTGTTTTATTCTACATTTTTTTCAATTTTTAGACTTGAGTCTTATGTTCTAAAAGAAAAAGAAACCATAAAAGCATTAAAAGAAACGCATGAGGGCGCCTGGGTGGCTCAGTCAGTTAAGCCTCCGGCTTCGGCTCAGGTCAGATCTCACGTTCGTGGGTTCGAGCCCCACATCAGGCTCTGTGCTGACAGCTAGCTCAGAGCCTGGAGCCTGCTTCCGGTTCTGTGTCTCCTTCTCTCTCTGCCCCTCCCCCTCTCATGCTCTGTCTCCTCTCTCTGTATCAAAAATAAATAAAAACATTTAAAAATTTAAAAAAAAAAAATAACACTGGAACAATTAAAAAAAAAAAAGAAACGCATGAACTCAGGGAAGCCAGCACTTCCACACACCTCTTGATATGGCATCTACAACAGGGGGATACGTGCAATTCTTATAAAACTTAGTCATACTCTTTAAGACTCTAGCATTCTACTTCCAGAAATTTTTATATGCTTAATAACAAAACCTGGGACAAAGATATACGTATGAGGATACTCCTTACAGCTCTGGGTGAATTAGGACATGTCCACCACACGGCAGGGTACTGTGTGGCCATCAGAAAGATTTTAGTAGTTATAGATATAGATACAAAACCTCTCCCCTAGATCATTTAACAAAGAGACACAATCCAGAAGAGCGCTCCTGAGTGCCAATTACATAAGTTTCTTTTCTGAAAATGTATAGGCCTGTACTTATGCATTTTTCTGAATGTATGCTATACTTCAATATAGTTTACCCAAAAATGTAGGAGAAAATAATTAAACTTAAAAGCTTTTAAGCATATACATTTATATATATATCTAGAGTTAACAGTGACTCTACAGTTAACAAGAACTCTGAACAGGGGATAAGGAGGTAGCCAGGAGACAGCGGAGGAAGGATGCCTTACTTTCCACTGTATCCCCTTCGGGACCTTTTAAAGTGGTCCCATGTGTACCTATATGTCAATATATGTTACATATATCAAAAAATATTTTACAATGTATATATGTTACATATATCAAAAATTATTTTTGAACTGAGACCACTTGCAACAATATCTCTATATGAGTTGGGATCTTCATAATACAGAAATAAACTAGAAGCAGAGATGGATTTAGACCCATAACAGTTCTTAAGGACCCAATTTCAAATTTTATATTCATCACAGCAATCTCATTTTCACTGCCGTTATAAGCAGCAAACAGTTTGATTTCAACTTAGAAAATAAATTTTAATAAAATTGCATTTTCTATTTCGAATAGGGTTTTATAAAAGACTTCAGCTGAAGGAGGAAAAAAAGGGCTCTGCAGTACAAAAGATGGTTAAATAAGATAATGGACATTTAACACCCAACACTGTCCAGGCATATTAGCTTGGATAAACGCTAACTTCTAGCTTATATCTAAGAATATAAATCAGAACACAGGAAAGGTAATTTTTAGTAGTAGGGTAAGACACACACACACACACACACACACACACACACACACACACATACTGGAGAGACATCCAAAACTATCTGCACAGAAGATCCTTTGAGAAGGGGGGTAGGTATAACCCAAAGACCTGGAGGACCAGAATCCTTACTTTTTCAAGATATATACATAGCTAGCTAGATAGATTTATAAACACACACAAACACACAGACACACACACACACACATACACCTTTTTATATTGTTTCAACTCTGCCATGTTTATACCTTCTTTTCAATTTAAAAAAATTATATATATACTTACTTGTACTAAGCACTACAAATTAAAAGATGTGGGAAAGAGAGATCAGAAACAGCAATTAATTCCCTTTAGATCCACTCCATCTCCTCCAAGAAGTTTTCCCTAACAATTCCAATTGAAAATGACCTTTTCTTCCTCTAAACTTCTGAACCACTTATTTATGTTGTTGCAACTATGTTTTTTAATTATACTTTATTTCTCAACTAGATTACAAGCTCCTAGTTCACAAAGGGATTTTAATGCCTACAATGCTTAGAATAATTCTCTGAAGAACCGTGATACTGAATAAAAACATTTGAACACCTCCCAGAAGGATGGTCCAGCAGGCTTAGGACATGTGGAAAATAGGAATCCTAAGGCCCAGACATGATTTATCGGGGACAACTCTGTAAGGAAGACATAGGCCCCTAGGACTAGGATGCTAATTTAGCTCAATTTCCAGATAGAAAAAAGCTGACTTGAGAGTTAGAACTCTGGAAACTTTCATATCCAAATGCCAAGCATTGGGGGGCGGGGGGGGGGGACCTAAAATGAATATAAGTGAAAAAATAATAGGTGACTTTAAAAGCTTGTAAAAAGAATGGTCCCCACCCTTTAAAAACAGACAATCCGACTGAATCCGCCCCACCAATCAATAAACACGGATTCCTGTGCATGTGAAGAGATAATTAAGATTCACATCAGAAAATAAGAACTATTATTTTCAGTTGTGGTGGTCTGGGAAATTTACTTAAATACAACAGGCTCTGAACTGGACCTCAATGACTAGATACAAGGGAGAAGAGGCAAAAAGCAACAGTATGACTCAAACAAGAGGCAACAAAAATGGGAAAAGACTGATTTTTTTAAAAAGACCCTGATTAAGAACTGAATATTAGGTTAAGGAATCTGGATTGTACTCTGCAAATTTTTAACCAAAAATGTAATCAAAATGATGTTTAATAAGTATAGAGAGGGCTTAGGGAAAGAAGAGGGACTACTTCAAAAACTATTACAATCATCAAGAAATAAAGGCCCTGAACAAGAGTTTTAGAAATTGTAATGAAAATTTATTTAGGAAAAACGTATAAATAGGATTCTGTGAAAACAAAACCAGTCTAGTCAAATCCACTAACATTTACTGAATATTTAAATGACCAAGTCTTAAAACGCCTTACCTCTGAGCCACTGCTAATGATTTCTCACCAACAGAAGCTGTCCTCTCCGTATTAAGATCTTACTCTTGCTTTCAAGTCCTGCATTCTGATCACCTGGTCAGAAGTAGTCCTTTCTCTTCTGAACTTCTCCTTGATCTTTATAAGCAAAATAGATTGCTTCGTACTGAAGTGATGTGAATACCTGATGGATTGTGTGCACTTGGAGGTCAAAACCTTGACTCTCAGCAGCGCCTTCAACACTACAAGCTTAATAAACATGCGTGCGTGGGGGAGTGGGCAACCGCCAAAACAGTAGCACATTAAAGATGATTAAAGCTTAAGGCCTCATAACTAAGAGAAGGCTGAATGCTGGTATAAAGTCAGTTTAAAAAGTAACATGTGGGAGGCGTGCCTGGGTGGCTCAGTCAGTTAAGCATCTCTTGATTTTGGCTCAGGGTTCAGGTCCTGATCCCCACCTCCCCTCCCACAATCTCGTGGGATTCTCTCTCTTCCTCTCTGCCCCTCCCCCACTCGTGCATGGGCTCACTCTCTCAAAATCAATAAAATGTAAAAAAAAAAAAAAAACACGTGAGAGGTATTTCGTACTTTGAACAAAGAAATAGAAAAGTGGAGTTCATTGAGCAAGTTCACAATTGCAGGTTCACCTAACTTGGAATCCCTACACCTAAGGCTTCTACCTTTCAAAATGTGGTTGTGCGCTTTGAAAGCAGGTTCCTGAGTTCACTGTGTTGATTCCTGATGAGATTATTCTTAAAACTTAGTACAGTGACAGTCCTGTCTCATTCTATGAAGACAACACTACCGGCACTCCAATGGATGATGCAACGTGTATGTGGAGTTTTCTCACTGGCGAAGTTAGATTTTCCTAGATGCAACCTGGTACTTGCTCAGACGTCAATGGGGCCAGCTAACCAGCTAACGTTAGCTGAGATGAAAGTCTTATAAAACACGGCCCCCACCAGGCAGGTAAAAGAGGAAAGAGATGGGCTTGGATGGAGCAGAGGGTGTTTAGACTAAAGACACAATCTGGTGGTGAAAAGAATGCTGGGTAATCCTTAAAACATTTTCAAATAAATTTGCCAAATTTCAATCTGGAAACAAAATCAAGCTGATCTAGCTACTCTACAGAGTGACTTAAATACAATAATCCATTTCATTGATGACAGCTTTACTGAGAGTAAAGAAAAATATGACTTCGTTTTCTTAAAAGAGAAGGAGGTTGAAAATTCTCTCCCCCTCCCCCTTCCCCAGACACGTAAGTGCAAGCATACACTTTGCAGCTTGCAGCATACACTATGAAGCCAGGAGCTCAAAAATCACCCTCCCTCCCACCTGATGGGTCAGCACTGAAAGGCTACCATCACCTGGGATAAAGAGCTAATCCATTTACTGTCTGACCAACAAAACTTAAATATAAGGTCATTCTACGAATCTATACAATGCTTTAAGTTTATAGAATTCTCCAATATAATGAATTCTGGGAGATCATATATGCCACCCCCTTTTTTATAAATTTAAAGAACATCTTGAGATTGATTTGCATGAAGCTTAACAGTACTAGCTTGCAAATTATTCTCAACTCTTCACAAGTATCATTTTCAAAGTAACAAGCTAACAAATGACACTGATTAGGTGACAAAAGGAGAGAAACAGTCAAAGGTTTTCAGGTGTAGGGTTTTTTTTTTCAAGTTTATTTATTTTATAGCAATCGTCATACCCAACATGGGCCTCGAACTCATGACCCGGAGATCAAGCCTCAAGCATCCTCCTCTGACTGAACCAGCCAGATACCCCGAGATTTTTTTTTATTATCTTTAAAGTTGTTTGAAAACTGAATGTATGATCATGCTGCTCTTTCCACCAGTAGCAATTAACTCTCATTTATAAAAATGTCAGTCTAGGGCACTTAGATTACAATAAACATTTCCTCTCAAAGTAAAAATAATTTGGTTTTAGATTTCACTTAAACAGAACAGCAAAGAATATTTACCCTAAAAGTCTCCCCCACCCCCTCTTTTGTTGTTGTTAAAACTCTTTCTTCCCCTCCCCACGCTTTCTCCTCTTTTGTGCTCAAGTTCTCAAATGCGTAAGGTGGACGAACAATACCACAATAGGACTGCAGGCTTCCTGCCTACGGGCAGGCCATTATTCTTGACTCGAGAACTTTCAAAACACTGCTTGGGTTGCTTTGAAATTCCCTCTTTCAGATTTTCCCTCCTTCAAGGAACGTCTATTTAAAAGAATGACTTCAAGAATGTCTTGCTGCACCCAATCAAAACTCTCTAAGCAAACTAAAACTGCTAGCCTTAGATGTAAAGGTGGGATATAAATGCCTCAAGTTCCTCAGACATCAATCTAAAAAATATAAGACGGGGAAAAAAGTGTACTTCTGGCCAAGCATAATAGTAATTTTTCTCATATGTATACTAATCCTGTTTCTGAAAAACTCCACGTTTATAACTACAATACAACCATCACTTTTTTTTTTAACACCATATAGATCTGTCTCGAACTACACTGTGATCAATGGAAAAGCGCTACCTTAATTATCGAAAAGTAAAGTTCACACAAAAGTGAAGTATATACATTTACTCTAAAAAGTTATCAAGGGCAGAAAAAACTACCAGCAGCAGTCACCTGGAAACCTAGGGAATTTCCCATTTCCTCTGACCACACTCTGATGATGGCAGTAGGACTTATAAATTTATTTGGCTGTTGAGATAAACCAATGGAGCTACTCTAGACCTAAACGTGGGAGCGGGGAGGGGGATAAAGTATATGCCCAGTTCAACATGAGTGCTTTTTAAAGGCAAAAGCATTAAAATTGAACCTTGGACATACTGGTTCATGAGTAACAACTTCTCAGATTGTTACAACACATAAAAATTTTTCCAACACCTCTAACAAAAACAGAAAGACTAGTTTATTTAAAACAATATTCAAAAAAGCTCAATCCCAGTACAACAAAATAATTTAGCTAGTCCCCTGGAGTTTGTTATAATGGGATTTAACCTGTACACTCAACATTCAATTAACCATGAGGCTTATCCTAATTGAGGATTATGCTGAGTTCTGCAGTCTTTTCCCATCTATCCATCTACTCCTACTCAGCTGCTACAGCGACCAAAAGCAAAGCCCCAGGGAGCAGTAGATTATCCATTACTCTGTGGTACCCGTGCCAATATTCCCTGTTCATCCTTATGTGAATGAAGAGTTAAATTTAGTAATCTAATCAGCCTAGTTTCCAAAAACTGAAACTTCAGGACCCTCACTCTTAACCTCTCATCAAAGAAATTAAACATTTCAGAAGAATACCTTCATAGGTGAACAGCATACCAAAAAAAGTTATACTCAAAAACAAATTTTTTAAGTCACACTCTTTCCCAGAAAGGAAAGATTAAAAAAAAAAAAAAAATAGGATGCAGACATTTCTAATGAAAAATAGGAAAAAATACTAACAGAAAAGACTAGTACATTTGCTCTTAAAATATTCTTTGAATTAGGTAAAGCCTGTTTGCCAGATAGGTCAGACTTCTTTCCTTTGCCTCTAGGCCACAAACTTACTACAGTTAAATAAACCTTTAATACTGCCCCCACCCTCCACAAACTGACCTAGGCCGGCAGAACCTACCAAACCGAGTTAATGCTGACAAAGTTGGGGACTGGCAGTGTGTAGTCAGATTATCCAGTATGTGGATAAATCAGCCTCCCAGACAGTGCAGGTCTTCCTTTCAACCCCCGCTGTGTATCTTCTGGCCATTTTCCTGTTCATTTAACAACTCTCCACCAGACGGTAGGAAAGGGAATGGCGGATTAAATTCAAGTCAGTTCCATTATTTGTTAGGAGCTGAAAATAAGGTTAGATTCTGGATAGACTGCACCCTTAACTCAAAATAATCTGCCAGAAACTCTGTCAGAAAGCCAATGGGCTAAAAGAATTCACGCAGCAAACACTAAGGAAAAGAAGGAATAAACCTCATTACAATAAGGCCCCCCAACACTTTTACTGAGAAATGTTCATTTTGTGATCCCCTCCCCCACCTCCAAAAAGCACTCAATAAAATGGAAGAAAATGCCTACATTTTAGTACAGCATTCAATTCCCATGCCATCCCTGTGGCTCTAAACCAACATATAGTTACCTGTATCTTTAATCTGTTGAACTATGTGTGGGAAGGAAGAAAAGTTAACATTCATTTCCAATACTAATTTTCTGCTCCCAGAGGTTTAAATACTCAATGAAGAAAAAAAAGAATATTTTACACTACAGGATATATAATAAGTTCAAACCAAACAGGGACAGGTACTCTCTAGTTTAACCTATGAGAAACATGAGAAACTCTTCAACACGACCAACAACTCTTTCTAGTCCTAGGTAACATTAAAGTAACAACCACATTAAATTGTGGTTGCTCACCAGTGTAGACAGCCACTGGAGGCTATACTCATTCTGTTTTTTTTTAAACTTTTTTTTAAATGTATTTTGATACAGAGAGACACACAGCATGAGAGGGGGAGGGGCAGAGAAAGAAGGAGACACAAGACAGGAAACGGGCTCTAGGCTCTGAGCTAGCCGCCAGCACAGAGCCCAACGCGGGGCTCGAACCCACGAATGTGAGATCTGACCTGAGCCGAAGTCGGAGGCTCAACCGACTGAGCCACTCAGGCACCCCGGCTATACTCATTCTAAACTTGGAAAAATCAAGTTTTCAAAGTAGTCTACATCCTCAGGCCAGGGCTTGAAATTATATATTCTTTAAAAAATGCAAAAAGAAACCATAAAGCCACTTATTTTAACACCAATTTGGTTCTGAACTATTTTTTGATTATTCTTTTAAAGACTTCTCAAAAACATACTCATCTTTAAAAGATTTAGAATCATTCTAGAATCATAGTTAATACACAAAAGACTAAATTAAAAAAAAAAACTTATCTTTAATATGTCCCTGAAGTTTATTTCAAAAGACCAATCAAGAAGGCTTTAGTAAGTAATCATTTCAAAAACTATTTTCTATTTCACATTTTCAAAAAAAAGAATCCAGAGTCCAACAGTACACTCCTCACTGAATGAATTCTAATTTATTTGTCCAGGGAATGAGAGGCAATTTAGAGAAACAATTCTTTTACAGGAATAAGAATATATCCCTGATACAATAACTCTTGGGCGGGGGGGGGGGGGGGGGGGGGGGGGTGCACGGTACACTCAACGTCAAAATATAGTGAAATTATTTAATGCAATCCCTAATGGGATTACGCTAGTGGTACTGAATTTCTTTAATGAATTGTTAGTGTGGGTAAATTTAACACTACCATTCTAGAACTTACAAAAATAGAAATCCTGTTAATTATGCTGGGGTTGTTTTTGCATCTTCGAAGCCTCTGTAGGAAAGGAGTCTTTTACAGTAGAAATATTTCCTCCGACTGCTCTAGAAGCATCATAGCGGCCCACTTATTCTACAATCTTCATGTTCAAAATGTAGTTCTATAAGCTAGAAGCTGGCATATGCCTTTTTTTTTAATGCTGATTGGACAATTAAGTCACATCTATCAATATATAAAATACCACTATAATTTAGGATCACGGGCAACCTAGATTACTGCTCATTTAAATGCAGAACCTGAAGCAACCTCCAGTGACAGGAGCTATAGTGTTCAATATCATTTTACATGTTACAAACAGAAGCTTCATCTTACATACAATGAACCCTGGCAGCCGTTCTCCATCCTAAAGACGGCAAATTGTTACTTCTTCAAGGGTGTTGGTGCATAAGGCAACATCAGCGGCAAGTTCAGGAGCTTTCTCTAGTTGCTATCAACATTTCTCCAAGACAGTGAAAAGGAAACAATATTCCCACCACATTTCCCCCTTTCTTCTGTTTGCTTTATGTTCCTGCTTTTGGTACCCGGCAAGGGTCATACTGCAAATAAAAATCTTAGAATAATTATTCCGAAGACCAAGGATACTCCAGAAACCAGTGACGCTTACGGCTTCCGAAGAGCCGGAATTGGAGGGTTTATAAGGAAGAGACTCGTTTTTCAATGTGTGTGGACCTTTTTCCAGTGGGGTATTATATCTGGTACAACCCATTCTAAACAGAGCAAGAATCTAAATTCTTTTCCCAAGAACAAATATTTCCTGAACTTCCAGATTTCCATTGAACATGTTCGTTTATGCAACATTGACAAGACGTATGTTTGGGGGGTTGGTTTTTGTTTTTCCATCATCCTCTCTACAACCTGCTGCAACAAATACTGAAGCCTTCTTGCAGCCAGGGGGCCAGTGAGGAGAATCCGAGGCCGGGCATTTCCACCAGGAGATGCAGCAATCTCTCCCCACACCCCCACCACTCACTCCACTCATTCAACTCCATTTAAAAAACCACTGCAGCGAGACAGCTGGTACTCGCCTTCCTGTTTCTTTACGGTACATGCTTAATAACAAAAACAGGTTGGCTTTGAAGCGCTGCTCAAAAACTGCAAAAAAGGAAGTCTTCACCATTCGAGCCAGGCGGGGGGGGGGGGGGGCGCGACGGGGGAAAAAAAGTTTCGACTTCGGGACAATTTCATACCTTTCGTGTCATTCCATTTTGGAATCGCGACCTACTCCCGTGACTGCGACTGGCAGACGATGCTTTCCCCCCTCTCCCCCCTGCTCTTTTGGTTAACTTTTCCACCCCGAGTGCCCTCGAGCAGCCAAGCCTTCCAACGACTCACGGATCCTTTTTCTTTCTTTCTTTCTTTTTTTTAAGGCATGTGCGAGACGATTTAAATCATTACAAACTCAATCAACGTCTGTAAAGATCAGAGACGGGGACGGGGGGGGAAACAACAGCGCACGGATGAAGACAGCCGGAGCCCCAATGTGACCCACCAACTTCCCGCTTGCCGTGCCCCAACCTTCACAGCGGAGGTAGCAAAATGCCTTTTTACCGAGAAAACTGCGGAGAACCTTACCCGCGCCCAAAATGAGATTCCGCAGATAATGCGAGTTAAGATATTAAAAACGCCCCCGAGCGCAGGAGGAAGCGGCAACAAAACGCGAGCCGATTCTGGGTGCGACTTGGGGGCTGGGGTGGGGGTCGGCGGGGGTGTCCGCGGCTGCCCCCGCCCCCTAATTCTTCCGAGTAACTGCGAAGGAGCCGAGGCAGCGGAAGGCAGACGCGGGGAGCTTTCTAAAGCAGCCCCAAGGGCTGTGGGGGGAGATAAAACTTCAGGGACAGGAGGGAAAAGTGGACCCCCGCGGTCCCCCCCAAACTCCTCGGGGTGACCCCTCGGTGCGGGGATCCCCGCGGACTCCCGAGCCGGCTGCCGCCCCACCTCAACTCCCCTCCTCGGGCCGCGGGGCCGCCCCAAGCTGCGGTGAAGCGGCGCGGCCCCGACACCCCAAAACTATCTCAGCGTGCCCCCCACCCCGCGCTCGGCGCGCCCCTCAGCGCCACCGCGGAGCCTCAAGCCGCCGGCTCGCGGCCACCGGGGACTCGCCCTCCTCACCCCCGCCTCGCACTCTACCCCTTCGCTCGCCGCCGCTCCTCCTTTATCTCCACTCACCGCCCGCCGCCATTTTCCTCGCAGCTCAGCTTTAAATCGGAAACTCGCCGCTCAGCCCGCAGCCGCCGCCACTGCCGCCGCCACCGACTCAGCCGCCGCGGCAGCCGCCGTCGCTGTGTAGAGGCTGAAGCGGCAGCGGCTGGAGCCGCGGCGCGGGGACCTCCGGGATATGTAGTCCCGAGGCCACGCCCAGCACTACCGGTCCCAGGGGGCCTTGCGCGGCCTGGGCGCTGGGTGCCCCCGCCCGGCGGCGCTCGCGCTGCGCGAGGGCGTGGCGGTGAGGACCCTCTGGCCGGTGTCCCTCGCTCCCTGCCTGGGAGCTGCGGCGGGGTCCGGAGTGTTGGAGTGCAGCCTCGGCCCTGCCCTTCATCTTGCCACACTTGCCTTCATCCAGTAATAGCTAACCTTTACGGAGCGTTTATTGTGTGCCAAGTACTGATCCTCAAAAAAGCATCCCTTTGGGACCACTATTATCCCCGTTGTTCAGATGAACAAACTGAGGTACAAGGTCAGAAGCCACCGGGCTCTTTGTTAGATGCTAAAGCCACTGGGTGAAAGGTCCCACCGGGCTCTTCGTTAGATGCTAAAACCACTGGGTGAAAGGTCGTTGGGCAATAGTATATTCATTATATATTCAACCCCCAAGTATCCCACGGAATAGCTTGCTTTGCAGTAGACAGATCTGGAAGACACCACCTCAACCAAAGAGATCTAATCACCAAACACCATCACTTAGTATCACCAGTCCTGGATCAAACTGACACTACTTGTCCCCTGACCTGATGCAGTGGGGATGGAACAGTGCCACCTCTGTAGCAGTATCCTTGCCAAAAAAACAGCTAACCTGAACCAAACTATGAAGAAACAAACAGGCAAATCCAGAATGTGGGACATGCTACAAAACACCTAGCCTGGCCTCTTTAAAAAGCACGAAAGAGGTGAAGACCAAATGGCAATAGGAGAACCTTAATTGGATCAAGATTTTTTTTTTTCTTTAATGTAAAAAAGACGGCAGGAAGGGGGTTTTAATATGGACTCTATTTTAGATAATACTATTAAACCAGTATTAGGTGTCTTGAAGGTGAATAGAATAAAGTAACCACTTTACGCTCCACCACTCCCCTTTCCCACCTGGATTACTAGAGTAGCTCCCTCACTGTTCTCCCTGCTTCCATTCCAGCCTACTCTGGACATAGCAGCCAGAGAGGTCCTGATAAAAACCAAGTCAGTTTATATCTGTCCTCCAAAATCCTTACAGTAACCTGCAAAAACCCACACAGCCTGTCTATCCTCTTTCAGTCCTCATCACCCACTTCTCGCCCAACTCGCTGCTATATTCCAGCCCCACTTGGACTCCTTGGGGATCCCTCCAACATACCTAGCACAGCTGGACCTCAGAGGCCCTGCCCCAGCGATTTCTGCCTAGTTCACTAACCACCCCAACCCTGCAACCCCTCCATCCCCCACCCCCTCTACTCCTACCCTCCCCACCACACCCCTCCAGCATGGGAAAGTTTAAATAGCCCCCTCCCTCACCTTCCTCCCCACCCCTTATTGTCCAAATGTCACTTCTTCAGTGAGACTTTCCCTGATTTCTCTACTTTGATTTTTTTTATATAGTTTATTTATTTTTAAGACAGAGAGAGACAGAGCATGAGTGGGGAAGGGGCAGAGAGAGGGGGAGACCCAGAATCTGAAATATGCTCCAAGCTCTGAGCTGTCAGCACAGAGCTCAACGTGGGGCCCAAACCCACGAACTGTGAGATCTGACCTGAGCCGAAGTCGGAGGCTTAACTGACTGAGCCACCCAGGCGCCCCAGCATTTTTTTATCTTTGGAAACAACATATATTTTTGTTTACTTATGATATTTGTTATCTCTTTTCCTCACTAGAATGAAAACTCCATGAAGATAGGGCTTTTGTCTCTTTTGTTTTCTGTTGTATTCTCAGGCCCCAACTACATAGTTTAGCAAGAGTACTCACTCAGACGGTATATGCCTCTTGTATTCAATCCTTCATCAGACAGACAATGGATAATAAATACTGTGTTAATGTTGAGAATCCAGAAATGAATGCTAAACCCTGCATGAACTTTCACCTGCACAACTGAAGCTCTCCTTGCTTTTCCCTTTAGTAATCCCACAAACACTCCCCACACAGTAGCCAGAGGGATCTTTGGAAAACCATGTGCTAAGTCATGTCACTTCCAACCTGAACGGGTTCCAATGGTGTCCTATTGCATTTGGGATAAAACCCAGACCCTAACCGTCTTGGTCTCTACTTCCATCTCTGATCTCAAGTAATAGATCTTCTCTCATGTCTTATCCTGTGCGAGACACTGACAGTCCTGATGTTTCCAGAGCTCTGCTACCTATTGTCATTCAGGTAGATCTTCTAAAGCAAAGAAGATCTGGGGCCCCTGGTCTACTCAGTAAAGAAGCTTGCAGCTCTTGATCTCAGGGTCGTGAGTTTGAGCCCCAAGTTGGGTGTAGAGATTACTTAAATAAACTTAAAAAAAAAAGTTAAAAAAAAAACATAGACGATCAGGTAGTTCTTCTAAACCATAAGCTCCAAGGGGACAGGGACTTGGTTCAGAGTTCACTCAAGTGTCTCCAGCACGTAGATGAGTGTCTGACTTAGAATGGGCACTTAAATCATTGTGAAGGAAACAAAAAGAAAGAAGGAAAGAGAGGGAAAAAGAAGAAAGGAAAGAAGTTAAAAAGAAACCCATCTATCAGTTACATATATATATATATGTATACATACACGTATATATTCAGCTCTCTGGTCTCAGACCTAGTCTGCGCAACATGACTAAACAGCAAGAAGTTTGGAATCCTCAATAAATATGGGACCCGTTAAGGGGCCTCCCACAGGAAATTGGTGAAGACTGAAATAAGCCAGCACGCCAAGTACCTCTGCTCCTTCTGTGGCAAAACTAAGATGAAAAGAAAAGCTGTCAGGATCTGGTGTTGTAGTTCCTGCCTGAAAACGGTAGCCAGGGGCACCCGGCCCTACACTACCAGCTCTACAGTACGCTCAGCCATGAGAAGCCTAAAAGAGTGGAAAGAGCAGGAGAAGTTCCACCATTTTGAATCGTTGCTGGCCTGTAAGAAACGGGTTCCTTTATGTGACCAAAAAATATATATCTATACACATAGATATGTATAGGTATGTATAGACACATATCCGTATAGAGTATATATATTCACAGAAAGTGTAACTGATATTAACAGTTTAAAAATATGGGGGCCACTGGGGGCTCCTGAGTGACTCAGTCCATTGAGTGTCTGACTCTTCATTTCAGCTCAAGTCACGATCTCCTGGTTCTAGGAATCAGGCCCCACATCAGCCCCATGGTTCATGGGATCTAGTCCCTCTGCTCTGACACCACAGAACCTGCTTGGGATTTCTCTCTCTCTCTCTCTCCCTCCCTGCCCCTCCCCCACTTGCACCTGCATACGCCCTCGCCCTCTCTCTCTCAAAATAAACATTACAAAAAAATATTAAAAGTAAAAATTAAAAAACATGTACAAGTTGTTTGAGAACCCTAGAATAGACCTTTTAACTTCAGGGGTATTGAAAAAGGCTTCCAGGAGAAAGCAACTTCTGCGCTGAATTATGCAGGGTTTGGATGGAACCCGTACCTAATCTCATACTGAGTGACTTTTGGGAAACACCATTCTTTTTTTTTTTCTTTCTTTAATGTTTATTTACTTGCTGGGGGCAGGCAGAGATAGAGGGAGACAGAGGATTCCAAGCAGGCTCCATGCTGTCTGCACAGAGTCCCATGCTGGGCTACAGCCCACCAACTGCAAAATCATGACCTGAGCCAAAGTCCAATGCTTTTTTTTTTTT
This sequence comes from Suricata suricatta, assembly GCF_006229205.1. NCBI lineage: Eukaryota > Metazoa > Chordata > Mammalia > Carnivora > Herpestidae > Suricata > Suricata suricatta. The sequence goes on along the minus strand of NC_043711.1, from coordinate 93,481,671 downwards.
TAATTTTTTATTTATTTTTGAGAGAGACAGAGAGAGCGTGAGCAAGGGAGGGTCAGAGAGAGAGGGAGACACAAAATCTGAAGACAGGCTCCAGGCTCTGATCTGTCAGCATACAGCCTGAGGCGGGGCTCAAACCCATGAACCATGAGATCATGACCTGAGCCAAAGCCGGAAGCTCAACCGACTGAGCCACCCAGATGCTCCAAAGTCCAATGCTTTGGCAGACTGAGCCACCCAGGCCCCCCTGGAAAATACGACTCTTGACTTAAAAATCTAAGCCAAATGAGTGACACGCTCACGTAAGTAGTCCGTGAAGATGTCTGCTGTCATTCCTTCCTGTTTGCACAAGCTACTCCTTCACCAAGGGGTAAACTTTACTTCCTCTTCCTTGAACTGGGGTTGCTCTGGAACTGTGTGATGAATGCAAATGGTGGCAGTTTTATGGTGGGACTTCCAGCTCATGCCTTAAGGTGATTTGCAGCTTCCACTTCTTGCCTCTTAGAACACAGGCGCCATGTTTTGGGAACCCCAAGCCCCTGGAGAGGCCACATGGGAATAAAGGGAGCACTCCAGTCGGCCGTCCCAGCGACAATCCCAGCCCCATGAGTCAGCCTTTTTTCACATTCCAGTCCTGGAGTCTCAGGGGACTACAGCCCCCACCAATAAGATCTAGAACAGAAGAACCACTGGATGAGCCAAATCAACCTTCGGTATCATGAGGGATAGTAAAATGGTTGTTCTTTAAACCATTAAATGTTGCAGTGGTTTGTTAACACAGCAATTGATAACTGAAACATTCTATGTGTGTGCGCTTTTGCTGACCTGTGGCTGAAAAGTTTCAATAGGTAGGAAGAGTGGTCTCAGATCCTGAAAAGACCCCAGTAAAATTGCCTTGGCCTAGGGTACACAGAAGCACAAGGCTGCAAGGATGAGACTGGAAGGTCACCTAGCGAAAGCCCTCCAAAAATGAAGAGATTCTGCCTACAACAATTCTGATTTCACACAGCCTCTGCCTCCACACCCCGCCCCCCATTGGTGCTCACTTCCTCAAGGGCAACAGAGTGTTCCAAGGTTCTTGGGTGGCAAGCAACAGCAATAGGCTATGGGATGGAGTAAAATGATGGGCAGACGCTCACAGAATCAAAGGGAAGACCGGAAGATCAGGCCTGGACATGTCAGGAACAAAGGGAAAAGAAGATCTCGAGTATCTTTTCCAGAACCAACAGTAAATCTAGCAATCAATCATTTTTTTCCCTATCTTCTCATAGCCTTATTCCAAGGTTCAAGTTCAAGGAGTGCCTGGCTGGCTCAGTTGGTAGAGCCTGCAACTCTTGACCTTGGGCTTGTGAGTTCGAGCCCACCACCCCTCACTACTCCTGGCTTAGGTGTCGTGATTCCTTAAAATCTTAAAAAAAGAAAAAAAAATGATGAATTTGATCAATTGGTCTAGCTTGGGTCACATGGTGGATATGCAAGTTACAGGCTGCTGGTAATCATACTAACTAAGTTGGCTACAACTTACTCTCAAATAATTCAAGTGGGGGAAAATATACACACGTGTGCACAGAGAGAGAGAGAGGGAATGTGACCAAACATGGCAAATTTTAGCAATTAGTAAATTTAGATTCAGGGTATACAGGTGTTGATTGTATTGTTGAAATTTTTCTGTAGACTTGACATTTTCCAAAATAAAAACCTCTGGCACTCACAAACAGATAATACTAGCCAGCACTCAGAGAAAACTTATATTTACCAGACAGAATTCAAAGTCCATTATATATGTTAATTCATTTAACCTGTGTGATAAGCCTAAGCAGTGGGTGTTTTATTATCTCCATTTTACACGTGAAAAACGGAAGCATCGAACAAGTGAGTCACTTGCCCAACAGTATAAGCTACTAAGTGCTGGAGTCAGGGTATGAACCCAGGCTCACACACCCGTAATCTTAACCATTATGCTTTATTGCCTCTCCATAGATGCATAAACAGTAAAGACATTTAATTGTCACATATGTCTAAAGATCCAGAGCATGTTCACCAAGAACCAGGAGGTTACAATCCTTCTCTGTCATCTTCAGCATATTGGCTTTCTGTCCTTAGTTTATAACCTCATGGGCACAAGATAGCTGCCACAGCTGAAGAATCACATCAATTCCCATTCCAGTTCAAATGCAGGAAGCAGAAAAGTGAATAGGTGTCAAGACAGATGACACACCTCTCTCCCCCCTTTTTTCCAGACTTAAAACTCTTTCTGCTAATTTCCCTGCTCCCCCTCGAGCCCTCCCCCTCTCCCCCAGCCCGGGGAAGCAAATGTCCCCTTACATCTCATTATAGTGGAGATAGGTGACCGCTGGCTGTAAAGGAATCTGGGAATCCAAGCATTTACTATTTCAACCCTTCCCTCTGAGTGAATGAGTGAATGTTTCTCAGTTGTTTGGGGATAACCCCGAGGCTTTGCTTTTGTCCTTGTCCCCCTGACAGTCCACTGCATTCTTCCTTCTTTTGCTGTGACGATGGAGCCTAGTGGTTAAAAGTGTGGTCTTTGCACCCACTGCCTGACTTGCTCAGCTGGTTCTGCTACTTATAAACCTGTGTGGTGATGACTGGCTGCTTGAACTTTCTGGGCCTCTGTTTCCTAAAATGGGAACTAAAATAACACCTATTTCATGGGAGGATTAAATAAAACAATACGGTGAAAGCCCTAAAAATGGTATCAAGCACAAAGTACACCTTCGATAAATGTTAATGAAGATCACGTTGGGTAGTTCCATTCTCGAGGTTTGCAGGAATTCATACCCAAACGTTAGTCACAATTTCCTCCTTCCCCCCCATTTTGCTGCATGATACTTATTATAGTCTGAAATTTCCCTGCAAGTGAAAATAGAATGCTTGGGTGCATCCCTAAGCTCTGCACAAGCCTGACACTCTGTTTTGAAATACCCGATCTGAAAATGAGCTGGCCCGGGGCCAGGCTCCGCCCCTAGGCTGTGTGTACTCTGAACCTCTCCATTCCTGGGGAGGGGATACACAGCTGAGGGGGAGTCACACAGATAGGCAGAAGAGATTTTGAGCCCGGGATTGCTTTATTTGTTGTTTTTCTTAAAAGGGGAAAAACACCTCTGTGAAGAATTGCATTGAAGGCAAATCTTTTTTTTTTTTTACATTTATTTATTTTTGAAAGAGACAGATTATAAGTGGGAGAAGGGCAGAGAGAGAGAGAAGGAGACAGGAAATCCGAAGCAGGCTCCAGGCTCCGAGCTGTCAGCACAGAGCCCGATGCGGGGCTCGAACATCATGAATCTGAGCCGAAGTCAGATGCTTAACCAACTGAGCCACCCAGGTGCCCCTGAAGGTAAATCTTAAGTTAGCAAAAAGCATCCTGAGCCTTCTGATCCACAGTATCCCGGCTCACACCTCTTGCTATTTAAACCTAGAACAGGGGTTGGAGACCTATGATCTTCATTCCAGAAGCGTCTTAAGAACCAGTTGAAATTGGCACCTGGCTGCCTGGGAGGCTTCCCCGACCCCACACGTGCAAATGACTCTGCGCAGGTGGAAGATGTGAAGCCCAGCTCCCTTTTTGCTTTTTGGTTTTCTTTTTTCTTTCAGAGACTTACTTATTAAATATGTTTGCTTTAGGAAAAAAATAGTTTGCTACCATATGCTTTAAAAGTACTCATTGTGGGAAGGTTAAAATTAAAAAAAAAAAAAAAGCATTGGCGAGGTTGAGGGAACACTGGAACTCTCATCCGCCGCCGGTAGGACTGTAAAAAGCGGCACCATTTCAGATAACAGCCTGGCAGTTTTTCAAGACGAGAAACATAGAGTTCCGTATAATCGAACAATTCCATGCCGAGGTGTATTCCCAAACGGAGTTAAAACAGAAGTCCACTCAAACCCTCACACAGCTGGGGCGCCTTGCTGGCGCAGTCAGTTAAGCATCTGACTCTTGATCTCATTTGATCTTAGCTCATGTCTTGACCTCAGGTTGAGAGTTCAAGCCCCACTCTGGGCTCAGTACTGTGCATGAAGCCTACTTAAAAAAAAAAACTGTACATAAATGTTGATAGCAACGCTATTCCTTACAGTCAAAAATGGAAACAACCCTAATGACCATCCACTGATAGATGGTTCCACAAAAATGTATATCCACTCAGTGGAATATGATAGGCAATAAAAAGAAATGAAGTACAGATACATGCTATTACGCAAGAGAACCAGGCTAAGTGAAAGAGGCCAGTCATATATCACATGATTCCATGTATGTGAAATGTACAGAATTAGCAAGTCTAAAGAAACAAAAAGTAGGTTGCTGGTTGCTAAGGACAGGAGGATGGGGCGTGGGGGTGGTGGCAAAGCAGGGGTGCGGCGTTTCTTTCTGGAGGGATGAAAATATTTTGAAATTAGGTAGTGGTGATGACAGTGCGACTATGGATATGCTAAAAAACACTCACACGTATACTTTGAAAGGGGGAATTTTATGGCACGTGAATCATGTTTCAATAAAGCTGTTGTGTTTCTTTTAAGCGCCCATTGTGGTTAATGCAATTGTGAAACTAGTAATTTTCACAGCCTGTTCAGAGATATGAAAAGAAAAAAATTTATTTTATTTTATTTTTGAGAGAGAGAGAGAGAGAGAGAGCGAGAGCAAGCGTGCACACGCAAGCGAGGGAGGGACAGAGAGAGAGAGGGACAGAGGTCCTAAGGGAGCTTTGCGGCGACAGCAGTGAGCCCAATGCGGGGCTTGAACTCACAAACCACGAGATCATGACCTGAGCCACCCAGGCGCCCCTGAAGAGAAAACAATTTTAAATAATGGTAGAAATTCAGAAGGTAAGAAGAGTTTGTAAAAAGTAAAAAGGAAGCCTCTCCCCACCCCTGCTCTCCAATCTTCTTCTTTCCAGGGATATACCATCACCATTTTCTTTTTCTTTTTCTTTTTAATATTTCATTTTTAAATGATCTCTATACCCAACGTGGGACTCAAACTCACAACCCTGAGATCAAGAGTCACACCATGAGGCACTGGGCGGTTCAGTCAGTTGAGCATCCAACTCTTGATTTCAGCTCAGCTCATGATCTCACAATTTGTGAAATCGAGTCCCAAGTTGGGCCCTCAAGCAGGCTCTGGGACCCGGCTTGGAATTCTCTCTCTCCCTGTCTCTCCGCCCCTCCCCTTGCTCTCTCTGTCTCTGTCTCACTATCTCAAAATAAATGAATAAATTTTTTAAAAAAAGCATCGCACACTCCTCCAAATGAGCCAGCTAGGCACCCCCACCATCACCATCTTCTTACTTGTCCTACCAGGGATAGTCTGTGCCTACACTGACTTATATATGTGTTGCTTCTTCAGAGCATAATGTCCACAGTGTTTTGGCCTTTGTGTTTGCAAGGACCTCATGATAAAGTGCACAGAGAGCTGTCGTGCTCTTTCACAAGAATGTGGATGTTATTGGCAGACATTCCGTTTGTTTCCTGTCTGTTACTATTACAATGAATTTCCTTGTACCTCTCTCTTAAACATTTTAACAGGTATGAATAATCATAAAATATGAAGAAAGAAGTAGAGATCTTATTAACGAAGGCTGTCTATTTATAGTTTGATGACCTCTGGGGCCTCTGAGGGGCTCAAGTCGGTTAAGCTTCCAGCTTCAGCTCAGCTCATGATTCCACGGTTCTTGAGTTCGAGCCCCAAATCACGCTCTGTGCTAACAGCTCAGAGCCTGGAGCCTGCCTCAGATTCTGTGTCTTCCTCTCTCTCTCTCTCTGCCTCTCTTTCGCTCACACCCTGTCTCTTTCTCTCTCTCTCTCTCACTCAAAAATAAACATTAAAAAAAAAGGTTGATGATGCAAACCTAAGACCCTCCTAGGACTAGCGGAGGAAGGAATGGGACCAGAAGGGGCCATGAGAGGAGACAGAGATGTTTTCTAGCAATGATCATGTTTTAAAACAAGGCAACTTAAAGTTCTGAAATGGGAGAATCACCGAAGTTGGAGCTTTTGGGTTCAGAGGAAAAGACAGCTTTGAAGATGGACACATCGGTGTCCCCAAAAGGCAATACTGAAGTTTGCTTCATTAGACAATATCATGTTCTCTACATAGTGAGTCAAAACCCGTTCATGGGTTTGAAAATCAACATCATAGAATTTGCCCACTATTTTAAAACACTTGAGATGGAATTTTACGAAACATCGGAGTGGATCTCCCATAGTATGTATTGTTTCTTAAAATTTTTATCTCAAGTATATATAGAAGTGTGAATATTGAATCACTGTGTGAAATATATTTGTCGCTGTGATTCACAGTCAAATGCTTAAAGCACTGAGCAAGGAGGGTGACTTTCTGGCCCCTACATTCTCTTTCATAACCTCAAGCCTTTTTGCCAGGCTTAGTAGATAGAACCGAGAACCAAATCCCCCGCTCCTTCCCAGGATAAGTTCAGGTGAGAGTGGGAGGGTGGCGGTCTATGAGACCGTGGCCTTGAGGAGCCAGATTCCACCGGCCCCACCTTCTCCTCCAAAGAAGGACAAATTTGAGGCCCCTCCAGTAAAACCCTCCCGCCTCGCCTGTGGGGCATTCGTTACATTTTCCCTCCCTCACCTTTTCCTTCCTTCTTTCCTTGTTTCTTTCTTCCTAAATTCCACAAACAAGATGCCAGGTCAAGTCTCTTGGCCACCCAACCACTCTTGCAGGGGAAACCGCCATTGCCAATCTCTCAGACACTGTATGAGAGATGCGTTTACAACTAAACACGCATGTGTAGGCACAGATAAATTTTTGTAACACAAATGACAGTGTACCCTATGCCGTGCTTCGCCGTAACTTTTTGCACTTCCAGTAGGTATCTGGGACATCCTTCCACATTGGGTCACGCTGAGTATCTTCATTGTGTTTTTGTCTGCATGGCATCCCATCATGAAAGTGCAGGGCTTTTTGGTTTTGGGAGGTTTGTTTGTTTGTTTGTTTGTTTACTTTTTACTTACTTTTGAGATCGCAAGTGGGGGAAGGGCAGAGAGAGAGGAGGATAGAAAATCCGAAACAGCCTCTGTGTGGATAGCAGCATGCCCGAAGTGGGGCTTCAACCCATGAACCATGACCTGAGCCAAAGTCCAATACTCAACCGACTGAGCCACCCAGGCGCCCCGAATCTCAGGGCTTTTAAAGGTTCCCTGACCCTAGCCCTGGAATTACAGTTTCCTTCTTCTTTTCTATAATTTTTTTAATGAAGTTAGGTTTTAAAGTGATGACAGTGAGCTTATTTAATGGCTAAACCTTCTTCTAATTATTTAGTAATTATAGAGCAGGAATGTCGGAGGAATGGATGTGTTGAGGCATGAAAACAATATCTATGCCAGGAGTAAGCCAAGTGAAGATTCTAGCTTTAAAAAAAAATTTTTTTTAAACCACCCTCTGGCTATTATCCATCAAGTGGATTGCAGAGTCTGTTACAGATCCGCCATGACACACATCAATTATGATGCCTACCCCACCCACAGGCCCGTCTAAAGGAAGGGCAGAGGTCACTGTCTTTGGTACCATGGATCAGGCCACTTCTGCTCACACCACTGACTGCATTGCATTCAGCCATTAGTCCCAGCAGCAGCCAGTACATGGGCTCGGCTAGTGATTTCTGGGGTGGCTGGGCACAAACGTATTGGGCCAAACAGGAAACAGGTTGACTGGTCAGATTTCCATTTCGTATGACTTTGAATCAGAAAACTACAGAGTGGGGGCACCTGCTGGCTCAGTGACGCTTGATCTCCAGGTGGTGAGTTGGAGCCGTACGTTGTGGGTAGAGATTGCTTAAAAAAACAAACGAACAAACTTAAAAAAAAGAAAACTCTGGAGTGAATTGACTAGTTAATAAAAGGATTTGAACCTGAAGGGATAAAGAACAGACAACAAGAGGATGTCCCAGGGTAGACATGAAGAACAGAAACTGATTACCCGGAGCTGAGAGGCAGAGAGAAGATACTAAAAAAGGAAAGTGAAGGCAGTTCACCCCAGCAGTACGCAGACCCGGACAACCTGGAACACCTCCCCGCCCCACGACAAAGGCATCTGACAATTCTGGGTAAAAGATAACAAATATTCTTGCAAACGAAAAACCGAGTTCACAAGAAAGTGAGGGAAATCCCCGCAGGCCAAAAAACTAAAATGGAACCGAAAACCAAACCAGTAAGTGCAAACTGACACCGTGAGTGCCAGAAGAAGGAGGCGTCGTGGGTCTTGGGGTGAAATGCAAAAGTAAGGACAGGAAATGGGGCCCTGGGCTCATACAGCCCCAAATTACAGCACGCAGAAACAGTCCTCCTGGAGATAGGAATCAGCAGACGAGTAAAGATTCGATTAGACCCCAGGCAGACAGAGTATGAGGATCAGACCCACGGGGGAGATAGACACACAAAAAAGGAACCAAAATAGGAGAGAAAGAACAATATATTTCATAAACAGAAAGACAAGCAAGTTTGTCCAAGAACCAAGCAAAGTAGAGAGTGAGAAGCTGAGGGGCGCATGGGTGGCTCAGTCAGTTGGGCATCCGACTTCGGCTCAGGTCATGATCTTACAGTTAGTTCATGGGTTTGAGCCCCGAGTCAGGCTCTGTACTGATAGTGTTGAGCCTGGAGCCTGCTTCGGATTCTGTGTCTCCCTCCCTCTCTGACTCTTCCCTCCCTCTTCTGCTCTATCTCTGTCTCTCAAAAATAAACATTTTTTAAAATTTAAAAAATTCTTAAAAAAGAATAAAAAGGGAGTGAGAAGCTGGTAGGTTGCAGGAAGGAAAACAAGATGGCCCATGGAGACCTAAAGATAGAGGAAGTAACTGAAGGCCAAAGCCCTAACTAGAGACATCGGGGAGCGCCATGACCGTGTGGCCAGGGGAGCGGCGTGACCATGTGGCCAAGGCTAGCAGAACTCTGTGAGCACTGTGAGGCCTTCATTCACCCCTCTTCCTACCAAATACTTATTAAAATTTTTTTAATGTTTTATTTATTTTTGAGACAGGGAGAAACAGAGAATGAGATGGGGAGGGACAGAGAGAGATAGAGGGAGGCACAGAATCCAAAGCAGGCTCCAGGCTCTGAGCTGTGAACGCGAACCATGAGATCATGACCTGAGCCGAAGTTGGAGGCTTAACCAACTGAGCCACCCAGGCGCCCCCCAAATACTTATTAAGAGCTGTTCTTATTTCCGGTTGATGCTATAACAAATTGCCACTTAAAGCAACACAAATTTACTATCTTACAGTTTCAGATGTCAAAAACCTGGAATGGGTCTTAAAGGGCTAAAATCAAAGACCGCATTCCTTCTGGAGGCTCTGGGGAAGAATGTCTCCTTGCCTTTCCAACTTCTGGAGACTGCCCACATTCCTTGGCCCAAGGCCTCCTTCCATCTTCGCTCCCACCTCTGCTTCTGTTGTCACATCTCTTGACTCTGACACTCCTGCTTCCCTCATATAAACACCGTCTGGTTACCTAGGGCCCACTCAGATAACTCCAGCTAATCTTTCCATTTCAGAATCCTTAACCACATTTGCAAAGTCCCTCCTTTTTTTTTTTTTAAGTCTTATTTAAGTAATCTCTATACAACCCCACCCACCCCCGCCATGGGGCTTGAACCCAGGACCCTGAGATCAAGAGTCACATGCTCTTCCAAGTGAGGTGGCTGGGTGCCCTTTTACCATGTAAGGTAACACACTCATAGGCACCTATTAGAATAAGGGCGAGGGGAAATAGAAAGGTGAACGCACAGACCTGCTGGCAGAAAGCTAGAGTTCCAAGGGACAGGGAGACAGCACGGAAGGCTGGATAGTCCCAAAGTGAACACAAAGCAGAATAATTACAGAAAGTGACCAGTGCTGTGAAAGACATAATTACAAGGTAATAGAGCAGAGAGTGGGGGCTGATGAGGCTACCTTAAGATGTCAGGTCAGGCTCATGAAAGATGACATTTGAGGTGACACAGGAATGGTGACAGGACAGGAGCCCTCAAAATATCTGAGGAAAGGGCATTGCTAGCAGAGGGCACAAAGGGGGGATCCCCCTGGGGCATCCCGGGAAGAGCAGGATGGCAGCTTGGCCCAGTGGGCTGCAAGAGATGATCCTGCGACAGGTCTGCCCCCGCTCTTGCTGGCTTTCTGCAAGGACCGTGGAGAAAAAATGGATTATGCCACAGGGAAGCCCACCCTTTCCCAGAGTCGATTGATCTATTGCAACCAAAAGTTCTAAATTGCTATCAGACACAAAATATTGTTAAGACACCACAGGAAATGGTGCAGCTGCTTTAGAAAACAATCTAGCTCCTAAAAGGGTTAAACCTAGAGTTACCTAGGGGTGCCTGAGTGGCTCAGTTGGTTGAACGTCCGGCTTTGGCTCAGATCATGATCTCACAGTTCGTGGGTTTGAGCCCTGCATCAGGCTCTGTGCTGACAGCTAGCTCAGAACCTGGAGCCTGCTTCCTATTGTGTGTTTCCCTCTCTCTCCGACCCTCTCCTGCTCATGCTGTCTCTCTCTGTCTCTCAAAAATAAATAAAACATTAAAAAAATGATTTAAAAAAAAAACCTAGAGTTACCTCGTGACTCAGCAACTCCACTCCAAAAGAAATGAAAATGTACGTCTACACAAAAATTTGTGCATGCCTGTCCATAGCAGCACCCTTCCTAAGAGCCCCAAAGTGGAAACGACCCCAGATGTCTGTCAACTGATGACTGGGTACACAAAATGCTGTGTATCCATTAGTGGAAGATTAGACAAGGAACGAAGTACCGGACCTGCTTCGTGGGTGAATCTTGAAACTTTAGGCTGAAAGACTCACCAAAGGCCACGTATTGCAGGAATCTATTTATATGAAATGTGCAGACAGGCAAAACCAGAGAGACAGAAAATAGTTCAGTGGTTACCGAGGGATGGGGGAGCAAGACACGAAGACTGGTTGATTGCAGATGGGTATAGGATGTCCTTTGGGGGTGATGAAATGTTGTAACATTGATTGCAGTGATGGTAGTGGATATGAATCCACTAAAATCTATCGTGCATTTGTTAATTTTCTTAATATATTTTGGTTTGAATTGTATACTTTAAATGGGTAAATTTATAGTATAGGAACTATATCTTCATAAAAGCTGATTTTTTTTTTGCTGGATTTTTCTTTTTAAGGTTTTAGTTTTCAGTAATCTCTACATCCAACATGGGGCTCAAACCCACAATGCTGAGATCAAGAGTCACATGTTCTACCAGCTGAGTCAGCCAGGCCTTCTTACAACTATGTTTTCTTTCTTTCATTTTTCTTTCTTTCGTTCTTTCTTTCTTGCAAGTTTATTTATTTATTCTGAGGGAAAGAGTGCAACAGGCCAGAGAGAGAGAGAGAATCCCAAGCAGGCTCTGAGCTGTTAGCACGGAGCCAGACATGGAACTTGAACTCATGAACCGTAAGATGGTGAACTGAGCCAAAACCAAGAGTTGGATGCTTAACCAACTGAGCCATCCAGGCAACCCTAACATGTGTTTTATTAATTTTTAAAAAATGTTTACTTATTTTTCAAAGTGAGAGAGACAGAGTACGAACGAGAGAGGGGAAGAGAGAGAGGGGGACATGGAACCTGAAGTAGGCTCCACGCTCTGAGCTGTTAGCACAGAGCCTGACACGGGGCTCGAACTCACAGACCACAAGATCATGACCTGAGCCAACGCCAGAGGTCCAACCATCTGAGCCACCCAGGTGTCCCAACTAACATGTGTTTTAAAAATCAGCTTTTGGGGGTGCATGGGTGGCTCAGTTGGTTAAGCAACAGACTTCAGCTCAGGTCATGATTTCACAGTGTGTAAGTTCAAGCCCTGCATCAGGCTCTGTGCTGACAGCTCGGAGCCTGGAGCCTGCTTCAGATTCTGTGTCTCCCTCTCTCTCTGCCCCTCCCCTACTTATGTTCTGTTTCTCTCTGTCTCAATAATAAATAAAAACATAAGAAAATTAAAGAAAAAAAAAGAAAAATCAGCTTTTCTTGATGGGGCAGCTGACTGGCTTAGTTTGTAGAGCTTGTGACCCTCAGTCTCAGGGTCATGAGTTGGAGCCCCACGTTGGGTGTAGAAATTACAAAAGAAAAAAAAAGTAAATACATAAATAAAATAACTAAGACAGAGAAAAAGTAAATACATGAATAAAACAAGTAAGATATGTGTCCTGAGATACAGTCACTACCATCAAGGAACTGAAAGTTTAGTTAAGGACAAAAATGATCAAATGTCGATTGCCCCAGGGCATCTGGGTGGGTCAGTTAGTTACGTGCCCAGCTCAGGTCAGGATCTCACAGTTGGTGCGATCGAGCCCTGAGCCCTGTGTTGGGCTCCTCACTGACAGCATGGGGCATGCTTGGTACTCTCTCTGCCCCTCTCCTGCTCGCTCTCTCTCTCTCTCTCAAAATAAAAAAACAGACTTAAAAAAACGGTCAGTTGCCCGTAAGGTAAGCTACACAGATGAGAACCACACAAGCAGAAGGGTAATGATGGGGCTAGGACGCGTATCTTGAGTTTCACTATGTTCCAGACGCTCTCCCCGATACACGTGGAGGCAGCTTCTAGTATCAAAGCTCATGGTCCAAGGGACTTGATAAATTCCCAAATGAGCGTCCTGGGGGAAATTATCTTCTCCGTTCTGGGCCTCAGTTTCCCCATTTATGAAATGAACTGTCTGACTTCAGCGTTTTCCCCACGGGAAGGTAAGATGATTTTTGGTCAAATATTCAGATGACTCTACATAGCACTGTGAGAAAATCACCCCTTTTTCAAATATCTCCCAATTCTACCTTTAATAGGAAGCCTCAGTATGGTACAGTTTCCTTTTTGAACAAAGGACAAGCCATCAGAAATCCTGAAGTTTCTAACCAAAATATAATCATGTTAAGTTATTTCATGGTCTTTAACTCTACCTTCCACTGATGTCAAGGGACTCAGGTTTTCTGCGTATATATTTATTTTATTTTATCATAAATTAAAATTTTTTTAATGTTTGTTCATTTTTGGAGACAGAGACAGTGTGAGTGGGGGAGGGGCAGAGAGAGAAGGAGACACAGAATCCAAAGCAGGCTCCAGGCTCTGAGCTGTCAGCACAGAGCCCGACGCAGGCTCGAACCCACAAACTGCAAGATCATGACCTGAGCTGAAGTCGAATGCTTAACCTACTGAGCCATCCAGGATCCCCTATAATTTTTTTTAACATTTATTATATTTGAGAGAGAGAGAGAGACAGACAGACAGACAGAGCATGAGTGGGGGAGGGGCAGTGTGAGAGAGAGAGAGAGAGAGAGAGAGAGAGACAGCCTTCTCGGATGTCAGATGCTTAACTGACTGAGCCACCCAGGTGCCCCTTCTTCTTCTATATTGATATCATGTTTCCTTTTGAAATAAAACTTACATAACTAAAAATAGGTGAGTTGATTTCAACTCTAACTCAATGATGTAGGTGGCATGAGAATATGACATAAGTCCTAAAGATGGACCAAAGATGTTAATCGATTATGCCCATTTCACAGGCAGGAAAGCTAAGACCTGATACAGCCAATATGATTCCAGAGTTATTTTGCTGGCTCTGACATGGTCAAGCAGCCACAACCACTTGGCAGCAGGAGTTGCAGAGGGTGGTCGGGCTTTCAAAGCGTGTTACACAGCCATGAACCCGGAAGTCTCGTTCCAGCAGGTCTGGGGTTCAGATATGCGAGTTCTGAGTCCCCAAGTTATTCTACTGCACATTCCTCCCCAGACTGTCCCTGCTGCACAAGAGTCACTCATCCAACACTATTTATCAAGTGACTCCCCCTTCCCAGAGAGCAGAGAGAGCAGCACTTTCTGCTGTCAGAGAGCTTGTAGACCTGCGAGGGGGGAAGGGGCAGACGACTAAAGTTAAACACAAGAGCAAGATAATTACAGCTTGTGATCAGGGCTATGAAAGAAATAGCTTATTATGATAGGCCAGAGAGCAACCTCAGAAGCACCTCTTTAGTTTGTTGTGATTTTGTTTATCTATTTACTTTGAATAGATAATACATTAATGAAGGTCAAAACTCAAGGCTACAAGGGGCAGGGTGAACATCTCCCTCCTTCTGTGCTCGCCGGGATGCCAAGTTTCCGTCGCCGGAGGCAGTCGGGGTTACCTGTTTCACTAACGGGTGTGGGTGTAGGTAGAGCCCGGATGCCACCGGTGCAGACATAAGCGTCCTCGGCAGACAGGGACTCAGGGGCCGGGCATGCAGGCTCTTGCCAGTCTTAAAAGAAGTTTGCAATTCATTGTGGTAGCAAGAGCCACTGGATGTGTTTTGGGCAGAAGGACAGGATCTGACTCACGTGTCAAAAACCATTTGGGTGATGCGGGGGCGGGCGCGGGAGAAGACCGGGTAGGAAGCGGCTCCAGGACTGAAGATGAGAGGGGAACGCGGGGACGGGCTGGGACAGTCGCAGGAGGCAAGGCTGGGTGGGGGACAGATTGAAGCTAAAACTGAGGGAAACGGATTAGATGTGGGGAACAAGGGAAAGCAGAGGTTTGAGCCCCTGGGGAGAAGGGGTTGGCAGGCTTTGTGGGTGTCACAATGTCCGTAATTGACTTTAAAATATTTCAATTAAAAAAAATATTTCAATACGAGGCACCTGGCTGGCTCAGTCAGTAGAGTATGCAACTCTTGATCTTGGGGTCATGTTCGAGCCCTACATTGGGTGTAGAGCTTACTTAAAAAATAATTAAATAGGAGCGCCTGGGTGGTTCAGTCAGTGGAGCATCGGACTTCAGCTCAGGCCATGATATTGAGGTTTGTGAGTTGGAGCCCCTTGGCAGGCTCTGTCTGTGCTGACAGCTCAGAGCCTGGGTCCTGCTTCGGATTCTGTGTCTCCTTCTCTCTCTGCCCCTCCCCACTGACACTCTATCTCTCTCTCTCAAAAATAAAAATAAACATGAAAAATAATAATAATTGGGGTGTCTGGGTGTCTCAGTCAGTTAGGTGTCCGACTTTGACTCAGGTCGTGATCTCACAGTTCATGAGTTCAAGCCCCACATCAGACTCTGTGCTGACAGATTCTGTGTCTCCCTCTCTCTCTGTCCCTCCCCTGCTCACACTCTGTCTCTCTCTCTCTCTCTCTCTCTCTCTCTCTCAAAAACATATAATAAAACATTAAAAAATTTTTAAATAAATAACAATAACTAAATAAATAAAATACTTCAATATAATCAGTCTGTTATATAAATACCAGTTTATGACAGTGATTCTCAAAGTATAGGCCATGGAGAAGCACCATAGTATCACCTAGAACAGGTTAGATGCAGGTTCTTTTTTTTTTTTTTTTTCAATGTTTATTTTTGAGAGAGCAAGAGTGACAGAGTGCAATTGGGAGAGGGGCAGAGAGAGAGGAAGACACAGAATCCAAAGCAGGCTCCAGGCTCTGAGCTGTCAGCACAGAACCCCAACGCAGGGCTCGAACCCACAACCCATGAGACCATGACCTGAGCTGACGTCGGACGCTTAACTGACTGAGCCCCTCAGGTGCCCCAGAAATACAGATTCTTTTTTTTTTGTATGTTTTTTAGGGGTACCCGGGGGGCTCAGTCGGTTAAACGTCTGACGTCAGCTCAGGTCATGATCTCGCAGTCGTGAGTTCAAGCCCCGCGTCGGGCTCTATGCTGACAGCTCAGACCCTGGAGCCTGCTTCAGATTCTATATCTCCCTCTCTCTGTCCCTCCCCCAATCGCATGTCTCTCAAATACAAATAAAACATTAATAATAATTATAAGTTTAAAGTTTATTTATTTATTTTTAAAGTTTATTTAGTTGTTTTGAGAGAGAGAAAGCTCAACCTGGGCAGGAGGAGAGAAAGGAAGAAAGAGAATCCCAAGCAGGTTTGATGCAGGATTGGAACTCACTAACCACAAGATCATGATCTGAGTTGGAACTAGGAGTCAGACGCCTAACTGAGCGGCCCAGACTCCCCTAAATCAGAAATTCTGGAGCTAGGGCCCAGCAGTTATGATTTAACTAGTCATCCACGTGGTTCTGATGCATGTTTGAACTGTATTTTTATTTTTACATTTATTTATTATTGAGAGACAGAGTCAGAGCATGAATGGGGGAGGGGCAGAAAGAGAAGGAGACACAAAATCGGAAGCAGGCTCCAGGCTCTGAGCTGTCAGCACCGAGCCTGAGCCCGACACGGGGCTGGAACCCGAGAACCTGGAGATCGTGACCTGAGTGGAAGTCAGTGGCTCAACCGACTGAACCAGTCAAGGTGCCCCTGCGTGTTTGAGCTCTAGAGCCTTCGGTCTCGGCCATGGATCTGGGGAGGGTCATGTAGATGGCTCTCAGGTCCGTGCAAGCCAGGGATAATTACCAGCACCCTAACCCAAGCGGCCAACCCATCACAGGAAAATAAAAGTGAATCTCAGGGCGCTCTGGAGACAGGTAGGAGACAAAGGGAGTGCTTTCCGCAGAAGCAGCTTATCAGAGAAAGGAAAACAGTGCCCTACGTGCCTGGAACAGCTCTTGTAGGTGTGGTTCCCCAGGCCCTGGGAAAAACAGGCCTTATCTTGAAAAGAGGAAGGATTGGATGCAAAGAAGTTTGTGGCAAACAATAGCAGTTCAGCCCTGGTTGGACAAAACGGAGTTGTGTGCAAAAATAATAAGGAAAAAAAACTGTTGCATTTTTTTTAGCAGAGTTCTGACCAAAAAGAAAAAGGAAAAGAAGCATACTATGGGGATTGGGCAGGGGGTGGAGTCTATTTTTAAAAACACAAAAGACTGGGGCGCCTGGGTGGCTTCGTGAGTTCAGTGTCCGACTCCTGATTTTGGCTCAGGTCATGATCTCGCGGTTCATGGGATCAAGCCCCAACTTGGGCTCTGTGCGGACGGCACAGAGCTATCCAGCTCTCTCTCTGCCCCTCCTCCACTTGTTCTCTCTCTCTCAAAACAAATAAATAAACATTTTAAAAAGAAAAACAGAGAAGGCTGACAAACTGCATAGATGCAGAAGGAAATGGAGACCAAAATTTGAGTCTGGGTTCTCCAACTAAGAAGCAGACATGACCTAGGTCAATGTACTTCCCCTTAGAGTGATTTCAATATTTTCCTTTCCAAAAGGTTAAACTGTCACCTGTTAAAAACTGAAAACTTGGGGCACCTGGGAGGCTCAGTCAGTTAAGTGTCCG
Organism: Suricata suricatta; assembly: GCF_006229205.1. NCBI lineage: Eukaryota > Metazoa > Chordata > Mammalia > Carnivora > Herpestidae > Suricata > Suricata suricatta. The sequence goes on along the minus strand of NC_043711.1, from coordinate 93,464,497 downwards.
ACTTCGGCTCAGGTCACAACCTCATGGTACGTGGTTTTGAGCCCCACGTCGGGCTCTGTGCTGACAGCTCAGAGCCTGGAGCCTGCTTCGGATTCTGTGTCTCCCTCTCTCTCTGTCCCTTCCCCACTCATGCTCTCTCTCCCTCTGAAAAATAAATAAACATTTTTAAAAACCTTGTTTTTTAATCCCTCTTCAGGAAGCATATGCACTCCATCACGTTTGTCGTATTTTGCCAAGGTATATTCACCTGAATTGAAACATGTAGAAACAGACGAAGCCACGTTAAGGGATATTCATAGAACTGCCCTCGACTCTGAAAAACATAGAACAAAACAAAACAACAAGCGTTGTCTTGAAAGAGAATGAAAGTCTGGGGAGCTAGTCTACTTCCAGGAGGAGAAAGGACAATTAAATACAATATGCAATTCTTGAATCCTGAATTAAAAAAAAAGAAGCAAGCAAGCAGGTGTGAAAACCTTGATTGAGGAATTGGGGACATTTGAGAAGGAAGAGGTATAGGAGAAAAGAGTTCATGTTCATGATCCGTTTTCCGGACGTGATGATGACGGTACGAAGCCAGGTCAGATGGGCTGTGGTTCTGAGCAGGGGCCGCTGGGCTACTTACGGTGAAGCTCTGTGCGCGGAACACTCCAGTCGTTCCGGGGAAAGAACAAGCCAAAAGCATCGGCAAGAATGCTGCTGCTTTTCATCTTTTTCTCTTGAAAAATCACCCTTTCCCTCCACATTCGGGCTGGGACGAGGGTGACCAGTTCATCCTGGTTTGCCAGGGAATTAACTGGTTTTAATAAAGTGCTGAATCCCAGAACCCCGCCCCCCTCCTCAATCCTGGGAAAATTGAGATAGTTGATCATCCTGAAGGGAGACACAGGGGCCCCTGGGTGGCTCAGTTGGTTAAGCAGCCAACTTTGACTTTGGCTCAGATAATGATCTTGTGGTTCGTGAGTTTGAGCCCCACATCAGGCTCTGTGCTGACCGAGTGTGGAGCCTGCTTCGGATTCTGTATCTCCCTGTCTCTCTGCCATTTTCCCTCCCTCATGTTCTCTCTCTGTCTCAAAATAAATAAAAGACATTAAAATTTTTTTTTGAAATAAAAATAAAAACAAAAAACCAAAAAACTCTGTTCAACACCTTGACTGGGACCTAGATACACAACCACAGATGACAACATTGTATAGGACTAATGCACACACACCCTTGCACAATGAGTACATGTCAAACCGGGGAAATCTGATCGAGGCTGGTTGGTGGATTGCATTAATGTCGATAACCTGAATGTGATTTATGCCGCAGAATTGTATAAGGTTATCATGGGGGGGGCAAGGTATACAAGACATCTGAATGATCTCCCTCTTATTTAAAGATTTTATTTATGTAGTTTTAATGTTTACTTAATTTTGAGAGAGAGACAGACAGACAGACAGAACATGAGCAGAAGAGGGGCAGAGAGAGGGAGACACAGAATCCAAAGCAGGCTCCAGGCTCTGAGCTGTCAGCACAGAGCTTGGGGTGGGACTCAAACCCATGAACCTCAAGGCCATGACCTGAGCCAAAGTCAGATGCTTAACCGACCGAGCCACCCAGGTGTCCCTTAAGATTTTTATTTTTAAATAATCTTTGAACCCAACGTAGGGCTCCTCTAACTTACAACCCTGAGATCAAGAGTCACATGTCCCTCTGACTGAACCAGCCAGGTGCCCCTCTCTGTATTATTTCTCACAACTGCATGTGAAGCTACAATTAACAAAATTTTCAATTAAAACAACAACAACAGAGTGGGCTGGATTTGGCCTGTGGCTTGCAGTGCTAAAAATTTGGAAAGTCTTGAGCAAACCAGAATGGCCTGGAAATGCACCTTCACATTCTGGAAAACCCTTCAGTCCCCGGGAAACCAGGAGAGTCGATCACGTGACGTATAAGTGTTACATGACTAGTGTTATTTTAACAAGAACCACACATCTGCAACATGTAAATGAACTCGGCCTGCCAGCATCCTTCCTACCAACCCCGGCAAGATCCCTCCCACCACTTCCAGAGGCAGCAGGTAGAAACAGCAAACAGAAGCTGCAGTCTTTAAATAAAAGTCTGGCTTGGACTCTGAATAACTCATTTATTTATGTTTTTCTTTCCCACACATAACAATAGCCCCTATTTATTGAGCACCTGCCACAGATATAGTATCGTAGGCCCCAATGCAAAACTATTTACATATCTCATTTAATCCTTGCCTAACACAAGCTAAGTATTAGTTACTATTCTCAGTTTTTTAAGTGTTTATTTATGAGGGGGCAGAAATGGGGGGGGCGGACAATGTCAAGCAGGCTCCATGCTGTCAGCACAGAGCCCGATGTGGGGCTTGAACCAGATCTCTTAGATCACAACCAGAATCCAAAGTTGGAGGCTTAACCAACTGAGTCACCCAGCTGCCCCTATTTATTATCCCCATTTTGCAGCTGGGTAAAAGGAGTCTCTGATGAAGCGAATTGCCAAAGGAAACACACAGCTAGAAAATACCAGGCTTTGATCCAAAGTTAGGTCCGTAAGCGCTCCTGATCATGAATGGAGAGCAAGAGTTCTCAGTAGTGGCTGCGCATTGGAGACCGTCTAATGCCCAGAGCCCTGCGCCCAGACAGACAATTTATTTGGTTGGGGTAGCACCGGGGCATCAGTATTTTTTTGAAAGTTCCCCAGTTAATTCATTTCATGTGTAGCCAGTGCCGACAAACAGTGTGACTCATGCTGTGACTCGGTTTTCCATACTTCATGCAATGATCCATTAATGTGTCGGGAAGGCAATTCAATTCCTCCAATCCAGTCTTTTTTTCTTTTTTTTTAATTAAAAATTTTTTACTGTTTATTTATTTTTGAGAGAAAGAGAGCATGAGCAGGGGAGGACAGAGAGAGAGGGAGACACAGAAGCTGAAGCACAGAGACCGACGCAGGGCTCGAACTCACAAACCCTGAGATCATGACCTTAGCCGAAGTTGAACACTTCACTGGCTGAGCCACCCACACGCCCCCTGTCTTCTTTATTAAAAAGTAGGTTAGGATAGGAGAAACTAGAACAGAAATGAGAAGAAAATGCTGCATCACAATAGCAAAGTATTCTGGAAACTTAAGTTTCAGGAGCAGGTATGCATGGATGTGCATGGACACATCCCATCAGGATAGGAAGTGTATTCTGGGGCACCTGGGGGGCTCAGTCGGTTAAGCCTCCAACTTTGGCTCAGGTCATGATCCCACAGTTTGTAAGTTCAAGCCCGCGTCGGGCTCTGTGCTGACAGCTTGGAGCTTGGAGACTGCTTCAGATTCTATCTCCCTCTCTCTCTGCCCCTCCCCTGCACACACTCTTTCTCTCTCTCTCTCTCTCAAAAATAAATAAACATTAAAAAAATTTTTGAAGTGTATTTCTCAAAAATGTTTGGGGGCGCCTGGGTGGCTCAGTCGGTTAAGTGTCCGACTTCAGCTCAAGTCATGATCTCACGGTTCGTGGGTTGGAGCCCCACATTGGGCTCTATGCTGACAGCTAGCTCAGAGCCTGGAGCCTGCTTCAGATTCTGTGTGTCTCTCTCTCTCTGACCCTCCCCTACTCACACTGTCTCTCTCTGTCTCTCAAAAATAAATAAAAAACATCAAAAAAATTTTTTTAATGTTTGAAAGTGACTTTTTTTACACTAGTCAAATCTAGAATACAGATAAGTTCCTTTTGACTCATACAATGTTTTAAAAAGTCTAAATTAGTTTCCAGTATTTGAATATTGGTAGATTTTAAATAAGGATCTGAATTTCCATCACTCTCTGGCTTCTTCCGAGATATAAACGTGAGGGTGTGGAAAAACAGGGTCTTCCTTCCTGCACAGCCAATCTGAGAACCTGGGGACCGAGTCGTCACCTGTGGTCCCACACAAGCCAGCTCTACTCCTTGCATCCTGGTTCCTGTTGTGTGTTTGAGTTTGTCACTCCTGCCCAGAAACTCCATCTGAGCTAAGATTATTCTGTTACGTTGTGTTGTGTTATATTGTGTTGTGTTGTGTTGTGTTGTGTTGTGTTAAGTAAGCCCTAGGCCCAATGTGCGCTGGATCTCCTGATCTGGAGATCTAGAGTCACATTCTCTACCGGCTGAGCCTGACTTGATCCCAGATAGCAGTACCATAGGAAATACTCAGTAAAGTTTAGAAAGGAAGGGAGGGAGGGAGACAAGGTGAAGGAGAGAGAGAAAGGGAGAGAAGGTGAAGGGGAGATTGAGAGAGAAAACTTCAGCCTACTAAAGAAGTTTATTCAGTGAGAGCAAGCCAAACAATGAGCATGGGCTCCCTTAGGGGTGTCCGGGTGGCACAGTTAAGCACCCGACTCTTAATCTTGGTTCAGTTTCTTGAGTTCAAGCCCCATGTTGGGGTCCAGGCTGGGCATGAAGCCTGTGGAAGAAGGAAAGGAAGGAAGAGAGGGAGGGAGGGAGGAAGAGACATAGTGCAGGTTCCTCTATCCTTCATCTCAAGACACGGAAGATACAGCGAGGCCATTTTCTTAAAAAGAAATCGCGGCCATTATTGAGATTTAGGAGTGTGTCTCTGTCAGCCGGATCCAGCAGCCATGTTGTGGAATAAAGATGTTTTTAATGATTCAAAACATGCACTCTTTGATCAGCTTTTTACTGAATTAATGCAAATGAGACCTGATTTGGGGGAAGCCGCTGGTGCAGACGAAGGGCGGCACAAGACCCGCTCGAACTTCCCCTCCAGGGTTAGTCAGTACCGTCTCTGCCTTGTCAACCGCCCTGAGACGAATATGTGACGTTCAGGGAAAAATGAAAAGTACATTCAAGGCGACATGACCCTCAGCTCCTTGGAATTCGGTGTCAGTACCTGAAAAAAGAGGCTCGGAGAGGCACACTCGGGGCCTTTCCCGTGCAGAGCGGGGCTTCTAGGGCCGGGTCAGCACAGGCAAACTTTCTATAAATAAATGCCCTGGGATCTTTCAAGGCCTTGGACTCTGGATGCCACGCCAGGGTCTTGCCAGGGTTGCCAGCTTTTATAAGACGGTTTCACAAGACTTCAAAAGCCAGACCCCCTGGCCACTTGGTTCTTGTAACTGGCAATTAGTGTGTGCGGTGCCTCCTCTCCCAAAACTGAAGGCCTCGTTTTGAAAAAATAAAGAGTGCCCCTCCCCCCACCCCCAGGCTGAAAGGGGTCTCCAGTAAAGGCTGTTTGGATTTTGAAGCTCCAGCCGGAGCTGGTAGCCACTGAAATCTAAAGATTTCTTTCTCAAGCACTAGTTTTCATGCAAGGAATTTGTGTTTGGCTTCATACCGGCAAAAGAAAGGTCTAGAAGAGATTCTAGCTGCACCAGCATTCCCCATCGCTGAGTCACTCACAGGAGGCGTTTGGGATTTTTGCCACAGCCACAAACCACCTGATTATTATTTACTTAATATTTTTTTAATTTAAGTTGACTCGCCTTTTAATTTAAGTTTCTTTAAAAAGGAAAGTGTATGTGATCTGCTTTTCTTCCTTAACTCAATTGTGGTTTCCTCTAGAAAGCTGAGATAAAATCCAGGAAGCACTTGACTCCGTGCTAGTCAGCCTGGGGTCCACAGTGATGTAGGCCCGCGGGCTCCAGCTCACAAGTACTGAACCAGAAGCTGTATTTTATTTGTTTGTTTTATTTATTTATTTTAATTAAAATTTTTTTATTTAAGATTTTTTTAATTTTTATTTATTTATTTTATTCATTTTTGAGAGAGACAGAGAGAGAGATAGAGTGCCAGTGGGGGAGGGGCAGGGAGCGAGGGAGACACAGAATCCTAAGCAGGCTCCAGCCTCTGAGCTGTCAGCACAGAGTCCGATGTGGGGCTCGAACCCACGAACCATGAGATCATGACCTGAGCCAAAATCAGGCACTTTACCGACAGAGCCACCCAGGTGCGGCCTGCCCCCATTCTTAATCTAGACGGATATGGTAATAACTTCATTTTCCGGCTCACAGGCAGGAACAAGATTTATGATTGGTTAATGAGAATTTTCCATTCCTCTTGGTTATAGTGATTGGTTCAAGGATGGGGTTGTGGGGGTGCCTGGGTGGCTCAGTCAGTTAAGCGTCTGAGTTTAGCTCAGGTCATGAGCTCATGGTTCGTGGGTTCGAGCCCCACATCGGACTCTGTGCTGACAGCCAAGAGCCTGGAGCTTGTCTTCAGATTCTGTGTCTCCCTCTGTCTCTGACCCTCCCCTGCCCATGCTGTCTCTCTGTCCCTCAAAAATAAATAAAACATTAAAAAAGTTAAAAAAAAAAAAAAAGGATGCGGTTGTGATCCAAACCAGGCCATTGAGGCTCAACTCTTAAAACATTTGTTGGGACAGTTGCTTAACTTCTGAGGTCATCATTTGATAAGCTTCCGCCTGAGAATAGAGCCTGCGTTCAAGAAACCAGACACAAGAGACAAAAAGAAAAACCAAGTATTAATGATATTATTGCCTGGATCCAGCCACACCTGAAGCTGAATGCCTCTGAACTTCTGAGAATTGCGAGCTGATAAGTTTTTCCTAATTTTTTTTTCCTCCTTGGCTTTCTATTTCTTGCAATTGACTGATATAACATATATATGAAAATCTATAATATAGGCAGTGTATATTGCATATCCTATTGTGGGCCAACACAAAAAATTTGACTTTTGTTTTTTCTTTTGTATTTTATTATCTTTTAAATTCTCCCTTTTTAGATCAGAATTCAGGTTGTGACCAGGTTTTCCCCTTCCTCCTGGTAGTCATGTTCTTCCAGGGCCACAGTCCTGGTCTCAGCCTCAGCCTGAGGAATAGAATCAAGATGGAAACGGCCGATCCTGATGACCCAGACACTTGCCAGGGATTGGTTTGGGCACCGTTGTGTGATACCCTCCAGAGCAACAAGACAAGATCTGCTGAGCGCTTCTGGGAAGGTTTTTCTCAGTAACAGAGATACATGACATTGTGACCTGAATGTCTGGAATCATAGGCATTATTTTGCCACCACAAGTGAAAAAACTAACATGTTGAAAGAGGTAGAGAAGAAACGCAGAAAGAACTTAGGTCCTGACACTGCTTGAGCCCCTGGAAACTCTCTCTCCCTGTGTCTTCTTGACAATTCCAAGCATTGCCATCTTGGTAGCTAAATTATTGCAGTAAGTGGAAGTCTCACAAACCTACACCACCACCCAGGAGAACAGAGAGTTCTCTTCAGGGCTCTCTTTCTAAAGAGAAATTGTTTCCTTTCAGGAGCCTCAGCTAATATTTTATATCTCATTGGCTCTGACTTGGTTGTGTGCTCATCTGTGAACCAAACACTGAGGCTAGGGAAAAGAAAATGCATCAATTGACTTCAGCCAATCAGAACCCAACATCGGAGCATTGGTTAAGGTATACCCTACCCCAGAGCCCATGAAATGACAGTGTAGGAATTGATGTTTGTGGTTCATAGTGCCTAGAAAGATTACAAAAAGACCCTTAAGTTCTCTACCAATCCATGGAGCCATAGGACTTTGGGGAAAGAAGGAAGGAAGGAAGGAAGGAAGGAAGGAAGGAAGGAAGGAAGGAAGGAAGGAAAAGAGACAGAAAGAATGAACAGAGGGAGGGAGGGAGGGAGGGAGGGAGGCAGGAAGAAAGGAAGGAAGGAAGGAAGGAAGAAAGGAAGGAAGGAAGGAAGGAAGGAAGAGCAAGAAAGGGGCAGTTGGTTGAGTGTCCAACTTCGGCTCAGGTCATGATCTTGCTGTTCATGAGTTTGAGCCCCGAGCTAGGTTCTGTGCTGACAGCTCAGAGCCTGGATCCTGCTTCAGATACTGTGTCTCTCTCTCAGCCCCTCCCCTACTCGTGTTCTGTCTGTCTCTCTGTCTCTCTGTCTCTCTCTAACTAAATAAAACATAAACATTTTTTTTAGAAAGAGGGGCACCTGAGTGTCTCAGTTGGTTAAGTGGCCGACTTCAGCTCAAGTCATGATCTCACAGTTCGTGGGTTCAAGCTCCGCATCAGGCTCTGTGCTGACCATTTGCTCAGAGCCTGGAGTCTGCTTTGGATTCTGTGTCTCCCTCTCTCTCTAACCATCTCCTGCTCACGCTCTGTATCTTTCTCTCTCTCTCAAAAATAAATACACATTAAAAAATTTAAAAAATTTTCTTTAGAAAGGAAGGAAGGCAGGCAGGAAGGAAGGACAGACGAACGTGGTCCTTAGTATTGTGGGGACTAAGAAAATGTGTACCATATGATCCCTGCTCTGGGAGAATTTACAAGTGAGATTAGCGTCTCCTCAGTAGATCCGCTTGGAAGCCCTGCCCTTCAGCGACTACTTTTTTATTGAACCCCCCGTTATGGTAACACCAGCCACTGTAACAAACCAACCCCAACATTTCGGATGCATCACAGAAGTTTAGCTCCATTCACATTGCTGCAGGTGCCTCATAGCTCTTCATCATGGTGTCCGTCCAGCACTAGCAGGGGAAGAGTGGAGAACACACACATGTTCCTCACACGCCCTGCCCTGAGCTAACACACGTTGGTTTTTCTCACATTCTGTTTGCAAGAATGAATCACGTGGCTGTACTCAGAGGCAAAGTGGGTGGGGGGTGGGAAATAGCCCTAAATGGGCAGCTTGCTCTTCGGTGACAGTTCTACCCTAAGGGTAACTAGCTATCGCTGACACCCCGATTCTGCTTCGAATGATGCCAAGTATCCACAAGGATGGGGAGATTCCTTGGTTGTGTGTAAGCGATTGAAACCACACACCAACCCTTCTCAGGCTCCGCACACTGACGGTTTGGGCCAGATACTTCTCTGTTGTGGGGACCGTTCAGTGGAATCTCTGGTCTCTACCCACCAGACGCCGGTAATACTCACTCTTTCCACCAGTTGTGGCCACCAGAAATGTCCCCAGACATTGCCACCTGCTCTACGGAGCACAAAATATTTCCATCCCCAGAAGGTCCCCTCCGCCCCTTCCCAGGCCCAGCTCAGCACCCTTCCGACCTCTGTCACCTTTAGTTTTTTGCCTATTTGCAGCCTTCATAGAAATGGAACCACCCAGAAGGCACTAGTGTGGATCCGGTTTCTTTCACTCAAATACTGTTTTTTGGATTTGGTCATGTCCACTCTTGGATGCATAGGCAGTTCGTTTGTTTTTATTCTCGAGTGTTCCGTTTTCGAACCCTGCCACCGTTATTTATCCGTCCTCTTGTCGATGACCATTTGCTTGTTTCCAATGTGTACCGTACTGTTATGAAAAAAGCTGCTATGAGCGCTCTGTTTTGTTTTGTTTTGTTTTGAGAGCGAGAGAAAGTGTCTGCCTGCAAGCAGAGAGAAGGGGGAGAGGGAGAGAGAATCCCAAGCAGGCTCCACACCCAGCGATCATGAGATCATGACCTGAGCCAAAATCAAGAGTTGGACGCTCAAACAACCGAGCCGCCCAGGCGCCCCTGCTAGGAGTATTCTTGAACAAGTCTTTTTGTGGCGTTTTTGTGCATTCATTAGCACTTTCTTAACCCAAGAGTAGACTTACTGGCTCATAGAGGAGGCATATGTCTAACTTTGCCAGACACTGAAGTTGGTCTTTGAAAAGAACTAATTTGCTGTGCCTGGGTAGCTCAGTTGGTTAAGCATCTGACTTCAGCTCAGGTCATGATCTCTCGGTTTGTGGGTTCGAGCCCCATGTTGGGCTCTGTGCCGACAGCTCAGAACCTGGAGCCTGCTTTGGATCCTGTGTCTCCCTCTCTCTCTGACCCTCCCGTGCTGGTGCTCTGTCTCTCTCTATCTCAAAAAATAAATAAACTATAAAAATTTTTTAAAAATAAACAAAATAAAAATAAAATAACTAATTTATTTTTTTCATTATTTTGGAAGTAATTAATACATATTCACGGGAAAATGCCAATAATGGTCAGAAGAAGAATAGTTCAGCTGTGTACGGTATTTACTACATGACAAAGCGCTGCTTGAAATGTGTTAGGAATATTTTAAGTCACTTAATTCTCACAGCAACCCTGTGCCGTAGGCATTATGACTGTCACTCTCTGCACTTGAGGAAGGAGGACCCTGAACTATGGGGCAGCATGGTCTGGCTGTTGAGTCTGGGCTCTGATCTTAGCCACAGCTTACTTCTATCCCCAACCTGGCCCAAGTATCAAGTGGGAAATAAAAGCCACCGCAACACCCTTTCCTTTCCCTTTCCACTCAGCCCAGTCTCAATTCCCAGGGGATAACCATTATGAGCTCTTTTTCTGCTGTTTTTCTAGAACATTCTTTGTGTTGAGGCAGCTGGTTTTTAATGGTTACAACATTGAGGTTCAAAGCATCCCACAGTTGGTGTGAGCTTGGGCACATCTCTGAGCATCTCTAAACGTCCCTAAAAGGGGCACAGTCATAGGACCCATCCCCCATGGTGGTTGTAAACACCAAAGAAGTTTGGTTTTTGGGGGGTATTTGCTTTTGTTAATGTTTTTTAAATGTTTGTTTATTTTTAATGTTTTAATGTTTTTTATCTTTTAAGTGTTTGTTTATTTATTTTTGAGAGAGGGAGGGAGGGAGAACACCTGGGGGAGGCAGAGAGAGGGAGACAGAGGATTGAAGCAGGCTCTGTGCTGACAGCAATGAGCCCGGATGTGGGGCTCAGACTGAGGAACTGTGAGATCATGACCTGAGCCAAAGTCAGATGCTCACTACTGAGCCACTTAGGTGCCCTCTGTTTTTTTGTTTTGTTTTGTTTTTAAATGTTTACTTATTTATTTTGAGAAAGAGAGAGAGGGAGAAAATGAGCAGGGGAGGGGCCGGGAGCGAAGGAGAGAGAATCTCAAACAGGCTCCATGTTGTCAATTCAGAGCCCAACATGGGAGGTTTGGGGAGAGTGTCGATCTCACAAACCATGAGATCATGACCTGACCTGAAACCAAGAGTTGGGACATTTAACCACTTGAGCCACAAAGGCACCCCTGTTTGTTTGCTGCTGCTGTTGTTGTTGTTGAAGTAAAAATACTCAGTAGAGTGTCCGGCTCAAGGTGAACACTCAGGAGATGTTAACTTCCAGTATCTCCAAATCTCCAAGCCCCCAAGAGGCAAGAAGGGATTTTACTCATCTTATCACACCTCTTTCCCTCCCCTCCCCAACGATAAAGCTTGAAAGCAGGGCCTGGGGAGGCACTGAACTTTAGCAAGAGAAGGAGGTGTGTGTCACGCACATTCCTTTCTGAGAACTTCTGACTGGAGCCTCCTGCTGAGACAGTTCCCAAGGCAGTCAATAGAACTGGTAAGTCCAGACCACAAACGGGGGAACCCCAAGATTGCCAGGGCCCACCAGGCCTGAGCGGGAGTCCAGGAGACAGCAGACAGGAGGGAGCTGCCTTTCAGACCAGGCAGGGACTGCAAAATGGACCCGGGAGGGGAACCACGTTTTCCACCTCTGCTGATTATGTGCGTTTGCTGGGCTAATGGTAAGCTTGCTTGACCTTCTGGGAAAAGCTGTCCCTTCCTGCTCCTCCAGCCTTCCTAAGAATAAACAGTCATGTTACAGATACATGCTGGTAAAATACATAGTTTTTATACCAAAAGGAAACAATGTGTAGACTGTTTTGCAACGTATTTCTTTCACTTAATATTTTTGGACGTCTCTTCTGAAACAATACACCTTCTTCTTCCCAAGGTCTGCAGTGTTGCTGTTTTATAGGCAGACCACAATTTTTTTGAGGAGGTTTTCCCAACCCCCCTCCCCAAGATAGACACAGGGGTTGATGTTACTCTTTTCTCTCCTTTTGAATATGTTAGAAAATTTCCATAATAAAATAGTAATAACATCGTACAGGAGAGCTCCATGCTATATAATATAATTTTCCTATTTAAGCCTATAAGGCTGTCTTCCCCATCAAAGGTAGCCTCGGTTCATACCAATAGAAAACCACCATTGGAAACCTAAACACTATATATGAAATTAGAAGTTGGTGAATTAAGGCTACCCAACCAGGAACTGGGCAGGATTGCTTTCTCTCTTGCTCACAGCTCATCTCAATGGCTTCCTGATTCTGTGAAGGCTGTTGGACAAGAACAGCTCTCAAAAGTCTGTGTTGTACATCGTAAAAAAGGGGCTCCTAGAAACTGACGCCAGGCCCCGTAGGTTACTTACCATAATATACTTTTAGGTAACAGTAATTGCATGCCAGCTCCTCATGTTAATACAAGCACCAGCCCATTTAATTTTTTCATCAGTCTCAAAAAAAATACATGCTATTATACTATTATATTTGTTTTCCAAAAGAGGAAACAAAAGTAGAGGGTTTAAATGACTCATCCAAGGTCTCAGAGCCAGTGAGAGGCTGGACTAGGACCTGAACTCCATGACCACCGGTTTCGTCCTTATCTGTCCTTATCTTCTACTGCCTCTTTATTAATGGATGCATCTCCAGCAGTTTACTGAATATCAGTAACAGCGAAATGGGGAATAGGTTGGCGAGAACAATGAAGATCATTCTGTGCTCATTCTGTGGACATCTCAGGTCTCCCGACAAATAACAGGTCATCTAGGGGTACCGGGTTGGCTCAGTCGGTGGAGAGTATGACTCTTGATCTTGGGGTTGTGCGTTCGAGCCCCACGTTGGGTGTAGAGATTACTAAAAAAATAAATAAACTTAAGAAAATCCCACAGGGGCACCTGGGTGGCTCCGACTCTTGATTTTGGCTCAGGTCATGATCTCACGGTTGGTGAGCTCGAGCCCTGCATCAGGCTCCACACGCTCGCTCTCTCTCTGTCTCTCAAACTAAATAAATAAATAAACCCTTAAAAAAATAATAATATTTATATTGTTCATCTCCCCTGGGAAAGCTATACAATAATAACCCTCCTTCAGGGAACGGTGCTGTATAAGACACTGTGCTAGGGGAAAGATTCGCCGTGGAAATCTCATTTACATCAGCAAATATCCTACGTCTGGGGTGTGCTCTGCGGTGACCCAGCTGTGAAAAGGCCAACATGGTTGAAACATGTGTGAACCTTAACGGAACTAGCTTTGACTACTATTGACAGGGGAGAAGGGACCCTGCACAAGTTCCAGAGCCTGACAGTCAAAGGTCTTGCAGCTTTCATTTCCGCTGTTTTGGGACTCTGCCCCGAGTCCACCACGCCAGTAAAAGCCCTGGAAGAAAGGCCACAGAATGAAAGAGACCCCGCCACCTGGCTAGCCCAGCGACCCTCCGGCTGAACGCAGCTGCGTGAGCAAACCAGTGTAACGCCCAGAAGGACCCCACTTCCACCCAAAGAATCGTAGGAAATGGGGGAACCCGACTGGCTTAGTGAGTAGAGCATACAACCTTTGACCTCAGGGTTGCAAGTTCAAGCCCCACACTGGGGGTAGAGCTTACTTTTTAAAAACAGGCTCATAATAAAGGATCGGGGTTTTGTTTTGTTTTTGTGTGTGTGTTTAAGATTTTTTGTCTGTTTGTTTATTTATTTTAAGAAAGAGCAAGAGAGCATGAGCTGGGGAGGGGCAGAGAGAGAGAAGGAAAGAGAGAATCCCAAGCAGGCTCTGAGCTGTCAGCACAGAGCATGAGTCGGGGCTCAAACCCATGAACCGTGAGATCATGACCTGAGATGAAATCAAAAGTCAGACACTTACCTGACGCAGCCACCAAGGCGCCCCAAGGTTTTATTTTTAGATAATCGTTACACCCAACACAGGGCTCAGACTTAAAACTCCAAGATCGAAGGTCACATGCTCCCCCGACTGAGCCAGCTAAGTGTCCCAGTAAATGATTGTTTTAAGCAACTATGTTTTATGATAGTTAGTCACACAAAAATAGGAACTATTAATATAATAATGAAATTTAGTAAGTACTATGCAGAAAACTACATGATGCTATAAAATCATGAAGTGGAAAAATTTGACCTAATCTGAGGATGGCGGAGGGTCACATAGCAAAAAGATCATGAGCTCTGGGGTGCCTGGGTGACTCGGTTGGTTAAGCATCTAGTTCTAGGTTTTGGCTTAGATCATGATCTTGTGATTCATGGGTTCAGTTCAAGCCCCTCGTCAGGTTCCCTGCTTCTGATGTAGTGTCTGCTTGGGATTCTCTCTCTCTTTCTCTCTCTCTCTCTGCTCCTCCCTTGCTCATGTGCTCACATACTCTCTCTCAAAATAAATACATAAACATGAAAAAAATGAAAAGAACATGAGCTCCTAGCCAGACAGACCTCCATTTAAGCTCAGTTTCATCATTTACATGCTGTGTGATCTTAGGCAAATCGTGTAGCCTCTCTGAGACCCCGCAAGATGAGGGTCATTAGATCTATCCTGTTAAATAAGTGGCAAATGAGATACTATAATGCAGACATTGTGACACAAAAATAGGCATTCAAGAAATGGTGGCCATTTCTTTTATTAGGCAAATCTCAACACATTATTAGGCATCTATCTTAGAGTGTGGGAAGAACTTGATTTATCTCATATCACAGAGATTCAAGCAAGGACCAGAAGAATTGGTGTGTTTTTTGAGTGAGGGGTATTTGCTTTGTTTATTTTTGCTAATTCACAGCTTGAGCCTCAAAAAGTTAAGAGATGCAAAAAAAAAAAAAAAGTTAAGAAATGCAATAGGATTTAAAAGCCAGCTTTGTTTTTCTTGGTGAACTAAGAAAACGAAGAACAAAAAAAAATCATATTTCTTCACTTGTGTGGCTTAAGCAAAAAGAAAGAAAGGGAAAAAAAAAAAGCAAGTCCTTTAATTTGTGAGTTCCCCAGTCACATGGCCAAGAGGCCTTCCTGTCCAGTACAATCACTTACACAAGAGTGGAGTCAATACCGGCCAAGGAGCTCACCTGATCATTGTCAAAATGTTTAAATACACCATTACAATGTGCAAACAAGGCTTTATCTCTTTGCCACTCGTCAAACCTCCTGGTTTAATTCCAGCAGCTGAAGCTTGGACAGGAATGTTGCAGGAGGGCAGCGGGGAGGAGCTGAAATCTACACCTTCCACCGGCAGGGCTGGTCCTCCGCAAACAGTCTCCCTGGACCGGGTCCTACTTCTGACCCTGGGTGAAAACCTCCAACACTCCCTGGGTCGTGAAAAGCAGACCAGAGATGGATCCAGGCTTGTTGGGACCAGAAGTTTATACAATCGGGGTGGGGGTGGGGGGTAGAGGGGGCTTCGTTAAAACAAAAATACAAAATTAGTATAAAGGCGAGTAGTGATTTAAACTGTAAAAAGAGGGGTGTCTGGCTGGCTCAGTCTGTGGAGCCTGTGACCCTTGATCTCAGGGTTGTGAGTTTAAGCCCCACGTTGGGTATGGAGCCTCCTTTAAAAATAAATACATAAGTAAGCTGAGGGGCGCCTGGGTGACTCCGTCAGTTAGTTAAGCATCTGACTTCAGCTCAGGTCTCAATCTCACAGTTGGCAGGTTCGAGCCCCTTGTCGGGCTCTGTGCTGACAGCATGGAGCCTGCTTAAGATTCTGTATTTCCCTCTCCCTCCTCTCTCTCTCTCAAAAATAAATAATAAAACACTTAAAAAATAGATAAGTAAAAAGTAAATTATAAAAGACACTGAAGCTTCTACATTAGCTGCTCTCTTTCTTTCTCTTTTTTAAATCTCTCGCTGGGGGGCGGGGAATGGGGGGGAAGCCAGCTGCCATGTTTAGAGCAGCCCGGGCAGCGAGAGATTGAAACTTCCTCCCACAACCACGTGAGTAAGCTCTGAAAAATCCTCCAGTCCTAAGTGACCTTCAGGGGACGGCAGCCCTGGCAACAGCCTGCCGGCCAGCAGAGCACAGACTCCAATGAGAAGCACCCAGCCAAACCCTCCTGCATCCTTACCCCACAGAAAGCGAAGCTCAAAGCTTAGATTTATTCCTTGTTTTAAGCAGCTAACTTTTGAAGCAATTTGTTACCTAGCAATAAGCTACTAATAATAATACACTGGCCTTAGGAGATGTGCTGTTCTTTTCCTCGTGCTCTCTCTGGTAATATACCAGACATGCTCACAGCTACTTCCTGCCTGCAGCCCAGCTTCCCTCCCACCGAAAACCTTGTACAGCGCTGTTCTGTGTCCCTACTTCCTGGACGAGTGTGGGGCACAGAGCAGAAACTCAAGCTAGATTTGCTGAATAAATGAGTAAGTAAGACCCTTGCAAGAGTGATATTTCATCCTTCTTTGATCTTTCAGGACACAGAGGCTGAGGGACATTAAGTAACTAACTTAAGATCACACAGACAGGTGGCATTTGGTAGCTCAGTTAAATGACCAACTTTGGCTCAGGTCACAATCTCACGGTTTGTGAGTTTGAGCCCCACATCGGGCTCTGCATTGACACTGTAGAACCTGCTTGGGATTCTCTCTCTGCTCCTTCCCCTACTCATGTGCATGTGCTCTCTCTCTCTCTCTCTCTCTCTCTCTCTCTGAAAAGAAATAAATAAAAACTTCAAAAAAAAAAGATCACATAGACCAAATCTTGATTCCTCAATGGACAGCCTATAGTGTCCATTTCTTTCATGTTTTTACATGGTGCCCAGTACATATTAAGTGCTTAATAAAGCAGATGATCAGAAAGAGTTAATGATGTGACACATCTTTATCTAAATCAGGTAAAGGCATCTCATTAAATCAGAAACAGGAACAATGGGGGGAAGGGGGAGCAGATAAATTGAGGTTACCTTCTTTTTATCTCAAATAGCAAGGGGCGGTTCAGTATTAGTGCAGACAAATCTAAAAAACTAACAAACCACTTCAAAGTGTCCAGAGACCAAAATTCGAATAAAAGAAGTTTGTATTTCATTTCACACATTAGATTAAAGAGTGGGTTTTGTTAGCTTTAAAAGGCTATGTAAAAAGCGGGTTTTTTTTGAAGGCTATGTAAAAGCAATTTATGGCTCGTGAACAATTACAAAATCTCCACACTGACGCACAGAGTTTGGGGTCCAGCTATTCCGGAGTAACCATGGGCAACCCTCGGTGGGCACTTTCTTCCCTTTAAGTGGTCACTACAGTAAGTCAAGGTCAAAACTTAGCCATGAGTCCTGGGAGCCTGGGGAGGGTCATGGTGAGTCATGTGACGGCTCTGGCTTCCTCTGAATCCTTGAATTTTCTGAAATTGCAGTGATTGAGAAGGATTATGGATATTCTAATTGGGCCATATATAATTTAATTGTGGAGTGGTGAAATTTACACGGTCTTCTAAATGTTCATTGAATAAACATTAAGTAAGCCTTTGAAAATTAATGGACTTGCCCGCTGAGTTATTATTCACAAGAGTCTCTTTAGCTCCAAACATAGGATCTGGCCCATGTTTGGTGCCCAATAAATTAATAAAGTTGACTTGAATGTGAGTTAATTAGACACCTAAAAGAGAATGCGTCACTTGGTCTGCCCATGAGCTTCATCTCTTTTATAGCCCCCAGGCCTTGGACTTGCTACTCTGCCTGATTATAAGATTTGACTCTCCTCTTTGCCAAGGATAGTCATGTCTACTGATTTATCCTCTCAATATCCATGTTCCTCGTCTGGACACACAGCACTAATTTCTTATGTTCTTTTTAAAGTGCTATCCCTCCCCTCCCCCATTCCATGTGCTTCTGGTGGCCTGATTTACTGGTTCCAGTGAGGGACATGCACCTGGACCCGATCAATCAACCAACAACGTGCTCAGTTGATCAGAGAGGCATGTCACCCAACTACACTCATTGATCAGCTAGACACATGTGACCCTGTCTGGTCCTACCAGAGCCAATTCTTGTATTTAAAAAAAAATTTTTAACATTTATTTATTTTTGAGAGACAGAGAGAGACAGTGTGATCAGGGGAGGGGCAAAGAGAGAGTGGGGGAGACAGAATCCAAAGCAGGCTCCAGGCTCTGAGCTGTTAGCACAGAGCCTGACGCGGGGCTCGAACCCATGAGCTGTGAGATCATGACCTGAGTCAAAGTAGGACGCTTAACTGACTGAGCCACCCAGGCACCCCTGTATTATTTTTTAAAAATAGATTTTTTGGGGGCGCCTGGGTGGCTCAGTCGGTTAAGCATCTGACTTCAACTCAGGTCATGATCTCAACAGCTCATGGGTTCGAGCCCCGCATCGGCTCTGTGCTGACAGCTCAGAGCCTGGAGCCTGCTTCGGATTCTGTGTCTCCCTCCCTCTCTGCTCTTCCCCCACTCATGCTCTGTCTCTCTCTCTCCTTCAAAAATAAATAAACACTAAAAAAAATTTTTAAATAGATTTTTTTAAGAGCAGTTTTAGATTCACAGTAAAATTGAGTGGAAAGTACAGAGGTCCCACATTAACCCTCCCCCTCCCACACACACATTTTCCTCGCTCTCAACATCCCTCACCAGATTGGTTTGTTTGTCTGATCAGTGAACCCACACTGATACATCATTATCAACCAAAGTCTGTAGTTAACATTAGAGTTCACTTTTTAATATTTAAGTTATTTATTTTATTTAAAAAAAATGTTTATGTATTTATTTTTGAGACAGAGAGAGCACAGGGGAGGGGCAGAGAGAGAGAATGTCAAGCAGTCTTCATGCTCAACGCAGAGTCTGACACGGGGCTGAAACCCATGAGCTATGAGATCATGACCTAAGCTGAAATCAAGAGTCAGATGCTTAACGGACTGAGCCACCCAGGTGCCCCTAGAGTTCACTCTTAGTGTTGTCGATTGTATAGGTTTGGACAAATACGTAAAACGTGCATCTACCATTACAGTATCATACAGTCGCTTCACTACCCTAAAAGCCCCCTGCATTCAACCAATTTATCCCTCTTTCTCCCAGCCTTTGGCAGCCACAAATCTTTTTACTCTCTCTAAAATGTTTTAGCTTTTCTAGAATGTCATACTGTTGGAATCATACAGCAAATAGCCTTTTCATTGGCTTCTTTCACTTAGTAATATGCCTTTAAGACCCCTGGGTGTCTCTTCATGGCTGATAAGTCATTACATTTCATTTGTTTCTTTTTTTAAGAGAGCACATGCAGAGGAGGGGCAGAGAGAAGGGGACAGAGGATCCGAAGCAGGCTCTGCGCTGACAGCAGTGAGCCCGGTGAGGGGCTCAAACTCACAACCCATGAGAACCGGAGCCATTCGGATGCTTAACTGACTGAGCCCAGGCAGGCACCCCGAGTCGTTTCACTTCAGTGCTGAGTAATAAGTCCCCCGTCCGGATATAACACATTCACCTACCGACGGAAACCTTGGTTGCTATCAAGTTTTGGCAATTGTGAATAAAACTGCTTTAAATATCTGTGTGCAGGTTTTTGTATAGATGTAAATTTCAACTAATCTGGATTTAACCAAGGAGGACAATGGTTGGATAATATGGTAAAAGTATGCTTAGTTTTGTGAGAAATTGCCAACTGTCTTCCAAAGTGTTTAAACCGTTTTTGTATCTGGGCCAGGAATGAATGCGAGCTCTTCTCGCTCCACTCCCTTGCCAGGATTTGGTGTTAGTGCTTCTGATTTCTAGTGGCCGTGTAGTGATATTTACTTATGGCTTCAGTTTGTATTTTCCTGATGACATATGACGTAAAAAGCATCTTCTTGTATGTTTATTTGCCATCTCTATGTCTTCTTTTAATTTTTTTAACATTTTCATTTATTATTGAGAGACTGAGATGAGCATGGGAGGGTCAGAGAGAGGGGGAGATAGAATCCAAAGCAGGCTCCAGGCTCTGAGCTGTCAGCACAGACCCCGACATGGGGCTCGAACTCCCAAACTGTGAGATCATGACCTGAGCCGAAGTCAGAAGCTTAACCAGTTGAGCCACCCAGGTGCCCGCTTTTGCATGTTTTGAAATTCTGGTTGTGGGGCACCTGAGTGAGTCAGTCAGTTAAGCGTCCGACTTCGACTTACGTCATGGTCTCAAAGTACATGAGTTCGAGCTCCACCTGGACTCTGCTGTCAGCGCAGAGCCCGCTTCAGATCCTCTATCTCCCTCTCTCTCTACCTCTCTCATGCTCTCTTTCTCTCTCAAAAATAAATAAATAAACTTAAAAAAAAATCTGGTTGTTAGTTTTCTTACCGTTGGGTTTTTAAGAGTTCTTTGTATATTTTGGGTAACAGTCTTTTATTAGATACATTACTCCCCCTTTCTCTGCAATTTGACTTTCTCTGGCTTCAGTTACCTAAGGTCAACCTCCTTTGGGAAGCAAATGGTCCTCCTTCTGATCCATCCTTAGAAAGTCAATAGCAGCCTAACACTACGTACAACAGCTGTGACATTCCTGTCACTTCCTCTGAGCACATAGACATTTGCTCCTCTCACATTGCCACAAGAAAGGTGGGTGCGATACCATAACGTATTTTGAGAGAGAGACCACATTCACGTAACTTTTATTACAATATATTGCTATAATTGCCCCGTATTATTAGTAGTAGTTGTTGTTGTTTGTCCCTTGCTGTGCCTACTTTAAAAATGAAAATTTCTCATATGTAAGTTCAGGAAAAAACATGGTATATATAGGATTCGTACCATGTGTGGTGTCAGGCATTCCCTGGCAGGCTTGGAAGTTATCCCCTGTGGTTAAGGGTTGGGGGAGGGGCCCTAGTGTGTGTCTTTGGCAAATGTTTTCTCCTGGGCTGTGGGTTGTCTTCTTGTTCCCGACAGTTCCCAAACTTTTGGTGGATCGTCCGGGAAAGTGGGCTGTCTCTGCCGAGGTTGCTGAGAAGATGTGAGAGAAGCCAGGGCTGCTGGCGGCCATTTTACCACCACAGAGAAGCGGCAGCCTGAGCCTGGAGTCAAGAAATAAATGAGAATAGACAGCTCACAGGCAGAAAAGGGACAAATGTTTCATAAACATATAAAAATAAGATCAACGCTTAGGAGAAATGAATTTAAAGCGATAAAGTGGCATTGCTTTTTCATCCATCAGACTTTCAAAACGAAAAAAAATTATAATGCAATGTGCTGCTCAGGGTGTGGAGGACACGGTGCTGTCAATCAGACTCAGGTTTGGAACATCAGTCACAGACACGTGACAAAGTGGTGACTTAAGTGAGATAGAAGTTTCTTTTATGATGTAAAGGAAGGCTGTAGGTCATGGTGAGAGCTGGTATCACGGGTCCATTTTCCTCAGGGACCGTTTTCTGGCTGTGTGCCTGCTTTATCTAGCACTCATTCTTAAAGTCACAAGATGACAATATTGGCTGGAATGCCATCTGTCATATCTGCATCCCAGACAGAAAAGCACACACTTTCCTTTCTGGGAAAGCCCCCCTTCTCACTTCCACTTACATCTCATTGGCTAGTTTAGTCATGTGACTATACCTAACTGCAAAGGAAGCTGGGAAATTCAACTTTTATTTCAAGTGGCAATATGCTAGAACAGAAATTGGAGTTCTGTTAACATGAAAAAAGACCAAAAAAAAGATGTTAGAAAGGAAGGAGGTATTCTCATATCCTGTTAGCCGTAGTATAAATTGGTGTAACTTTCTATCCTTTCCTGTTGCTTTTCAAAAAATTACTTCCTTTGGGACTCTTGATTTCGGCTTAGGTCATGATCTTACCATTTGTGAATTTGAGCCCTGAGTCAGGTTCTGAGCTGACAACCCAGAACCTGCTTGGGATTCCCCTTCCCCCTGCCTGTGCCCCTCCCCCACTAGTTCTCTCTCTCTCTCTCTCTCTCTCTCTCAAAATAAACAAACATTTTTTAAAAATTGCTTCCTTTGATTGCTATCCCCCCTTTTTTTTTTCAGATAAGGAAACAGACAGCAGAGGCACTAGCTCAGCCAAGGACATTGTATTAATCCGGTTTCTTGACAGAAAGTGACTGAAACCCAAATCCAATTGTGAGAATTCATAGGGTCACGTGACTGCAAAGGTCATGGGTAGCAAGGGGTTCAGGTATAGATGGATCCAGACAGTGAGTCAGAACTCTCTCCCCCTCTCCTGGTTGATCTCCTGTGTGTCGAGTTCATTCTTGGAAGGCAGCTAACTAAGCTCACCACTATGCCACCCACACTGCACGCTCCTTCTCTCATCGGCCTTCCCCAGGCAGTGGCCCACAGCGGAGACATCCCTACTCCCCATCACATCATGGTTAAAAAAGAGCACTTCTTGTCTAGTATTTCTGGTAAACATCCCAGAACTGACCCTCACTGGACTGCCTCGGGTCACATGCCCATCTCGGAGCTGCTCATGGGGGCCCGAGATGAGCCGTGCTGATGTCTGGACAGATCTGAGTCACTTGCTTCTTCTTGGAGTGCAGGGATGGGGGTCAGCCCCACTGGAACCAGAGAGACCATGTGGGGGAGGGGAAACCCCCCGGGAAAGTTGGAGTGCAGTTTCCAGAAAGCGGAAAAGCTTGCCAGGTAGATGGAAGTATGAGCGTCTACTACTGTCGAGCGGCAAATCTGGACGGGCCCCCCCACAGCCCGGGTCCCCAAGGCCTGGCTCAGGGTGCACCCCCACCAGCCTCGCTCCTTCTGTTGCCTAGGAACTCATTTTCAAGAAAATCACAAAATGTAAACACAGACGAAAGGAGAAGTAATCAGAGGAGAATCACACATGAAGCGGGGAGGTTCAGAAGGCCCCGGGAAAACATTCAACCGCCAGTCTTTGTTACCTTATTCACCTTGTCAGAAAGGTTTAAAACCTGATGAATTACATTCCCGAGGACTGAAACAATTTGCAGATGTGATCAGGGAAATGCTGACAGTAATCTCTGGAAAATCGTGGAGGTTGGGAACAGTGGGAAGATTGGCGTCAGGCATACGTATAGAGTTTTCATGTTTATTTATTTATTTTTCGAGAAAGAGAGAGACGGAGCTCAAGCGGGAGAAGAGCAGAGAGAGGGAGAGAGAAATCCCTGCTCAGCTTGGAGCCCTCATGGGACTCCATCGACACTGGGATCATGACCTGAGTCGAAATCAAGAGTCGAAATCAAGATTCGGACACTGAACCCACTGAGCCACCCAGGCGCCCCATATTTAATATGATTTAGGGAAAAATATTGGGAGGGATAAGCACACAGTGATTTGTTAACAGTAGATCTCTAAAGGGCAGGGTTAACAAGAGAATGGTCACCTTTTACTTTATTCCCTTCTAGAAGTATCATTTGCACTTTTTACCACAAATGTCTTGCTTTTAGAACCAAAATATTTTATTTTAACCAATATATTTTAAAAAGCAATAACAATATTTCTATCTGAAGAAAAGAAGGCAAGAGGCACCTGGGTGGCTCAGTCGTTTAAGCGTCTGACTCTTGATTTCAGCTCAGGTTATGATTTCACGGTTCATGGGTTCGAGCCCCACATCGAGCTCTGCATTTGAGCCCTGCACTGGTTCAGTGCAGAGCCTGCTTGGGATTTTCTCTCTCTCTCCCTCTCTCTGCTCCTCCCCCACTCATTCCTGCACTCTCTCTCTCAAAATAAATAAAATAAGGAAATAAAGAAAAGAAGGCAAAATATCTAGAAAAGGCAA
The DNA here is from genome assembly GCF_006229205.1 of Suricata suricatta. Classification (NCBI taxonomy): domain Eukaryota; kingdom Metazoa; phylum Chordata; class Mammalia; order Carnivora; family Herpestidae; genus Suricata; species Suricata suricatta. The sequence continues at coordinate 93,441,082 of NC_043711.1, read as the reverse complement.
ACCCACAAAGCTAGAAAGTAGATACGCAGTTCCCTGGAGCTAGGGGTGGGAACAGGGACTGGAGATAAACAGCCGAGAAGTTTTCCTGAGATGATGAAAACTGCGTGATTTGAAATACTACTAAAAAGGATCGAATTGTTCACTTAAAGGAGGTGAATGTTATGACCTTAAATCATACTGCAATAAAACTGTCTTTAAAAATAGAACTGTCTTTAAAAAAAAATTTTTTTTTTTTAAAAAGGGGCGATTAAAAAGGAGGAGAAGAAGCCAGAGGAAAGAGGAGAATGAACACTGAGTCCAACCAATCGGTCTGCAGGACTTGGGTTGCAGTTTTTAAAAATGGAATACATTTGGGGCGTCTGCGTGGCTCAGTCGGTCAAGCGTCTGACTCTTGGTTTTGGCTCAGGTCATGATCTCACAGTTTGTGGGTTCAAGCCCCGTATTGGGCTCTGCTCTGACAGTGGAGAGGCTGCTTGGGATTCTCGCTCTTTCTCTCTCTCTCTCTCTCAGCCTCTCCCCCACTCGTGCTCTCTCGCTCTCTCTCTCTAAAAAAAAAAAAACCATTGTAAACATCAGCTAGATTGTGCTTATTTTTATTGAACTTTAGGTAACATTGGTTTCCCTGTTCTCTGGACGGCAGCACCGCTAGTTTTCCTGCATAAAGTGTCTTTCACCCACCTTCAGTCCTCATACACCAATTGGAGGAGAAGGAACTGAGGCTCAAGTATGGCCAGTGTCTCCTTTTTCCCGAAGCCACGGGAGGGTGGGATAGACGTGTGTGTGTGTGTGTGTGTGTGTGTGTGTGTGTGTGTGTGTGTGTGTGTGCTTGCCCACCTGCAACTATAGGGTCCTAATACTGTGCTATTTATAGCCCAGTTTTATAAACTTGCAAATACATTCTGGGGACAACCTTCCGCATCAGTACATAGACCTTCACCACATTTATTTTAATGATTGTACCGCCCTACTGTTTGCTGGTATCGTATTTAATTTGAACACGTTTCTGGGATCGTTCTCCTTGACCATGATTCTAAGGAATATAGACGAGTGTTTTCCAAACCTCAGGTTTCAATACGTTAGTAGGTTATAAAATTAACTTTCTGGGTCACGACTACTATTTTATTTATAAGCAGACTAGACTAGACCAAAATCGAATAGAAAAGAATGAGCAGGGGCTGGCTCAGTCTGAGGAGCACGGGGCTCCTGATCTGGGGGTTGTGAGGGTGACCAACCGCAGGCTGGGTGGAGAGATTGCGTAAATAAATAAACCTTTAAATAAATAGATAAGTAAACAAAAATATTTTTTAAATATTTATTTCTTTTTGAGAGAGAGAGAGAGCACAAGCAGGGGAGGGGCAGAGAGAGAGCAGGACAGAATCTGAAGCAGGTTCCGTGCTGACAGCACAGAGCCGGACATGGGACTCGAACTCAAGAACGCTCAGATCCTGACCTGAGCTGAAGTCGGATGCTTAAGTGACCCACTCAGGTGCCCCACTAAATAAAAGCTTTCAAAGAAAATGATGGAGCAACATAGAAAGAACCAGAATGCACTAAATGAACAGGTTAAAACCAGTACTTTATTTCAGTCATGTGTGTAAACACATGTATGCAGGGTCATAGTACAACATCTCTGTTTTACTATGGATTGCTGTCCAAAAGTTTGAAAAACGCAGCCATTGACAGTGTTATGACCTTTTACCGGAGTCTCTCTTCTCTCATCAACCCAGAACCGAAGTTTCAGGGAATCAGGGATCTCTTTTATACCTGTTTTATTGGTGATAAAGTGCTCTTCTTATCATCAAAACTGGAAAGTTTTGGTTTAGTCTTAGTAAAAGTTAAATGTAGTTCTAGGTCATTTTGGTTTTTTGTTAACCAAATAATTCGAATTTTCAATAAGACAAAGGAAAGGAAGGTGGGGTCTGTTCTCATCCTGATGGCCTCACTGGCTTAGGGAAGGGGAGACCCAGACGGAAGGTAAATGTCTTATTAAAGTTTACAGAAGTTCTGGCTTTTCTAGTGTTCTTTAAGATGAAGCAAGAAAAGGGGAGCCTCAGGGGCTCAATCGTGGAGGCACTTCGGCTCAGGTCACGATCTCCCTCCCGAGGTTCCTGAGTTTGAGCCCCGCGTGGAGCTCTGCGCTGACAGCTCAGAGCCTAGAGTCTCCTTCTTCAGATTCTGTGGCTCCCTCTCTCTCTGCCCCTCCCCCGCTCGTGCTCTCTCTCTGTTTCTCAGTAACAAATAAACGTTAAAAAAAAAAAAAGATGAAGCAAGAAACTTCTCAATTTTCTTTTGAGTTTCTCATGAGCTGTTTGATTTTTGGAAGTCCACAGGGAGGGGCAGCTGGCTGACTCAGTTGGTAGGGCAGGAGACTCTTGATCTCTGGTGGTGAGTTTAAGCCCACGTTGGGTGTAGGGTTTACTTAAAAAAAAAAAAAAAAAAGTCCTCATGGGATTGTCATTTAATAGTAAAGAGCCCCCTCTATTTCTACAAGCATGCAAATGATGACTTTGTTCTTTAGAATGGCGATCCTAAAACTGTTGATGTAAAGGGCCAGATGAATATTTTAGGATTTTGTGGGCCCTCTTCCTCTGTGTCTCCCCTCTGCCATTTTAGGCCCAAAACACAAGGAATGAGTGTGGCTGACTTTCAATTCATTTTGATGGTGGACATTGAAACTTGAATTTTATATAATTTTCATGTGTCAAAAAATTATTTTTTTCCAAGCATTTAAAAATAAAAACCTATCCTTAGCTCACTGGTTGTGCAAAGAATTTATGCATTAGTGAAAGCAATTTGTTCACTTTTTAACTTTTTTAATATTTATCTTAAGTAAATAATATGCCCAATGTGGGGCTCGAACTCACAACCCTGAGATCAAGGGTCTCACGTGCCACACTGAGCTAGCCAGGTGCCCCAACTTGTTCACTTTTTCAAATTTAAATTTTTGGGGCACCTGGGTGGCTCAGTCAGTTAAACGTCTGACTTCAGCTCAGGTCATGATCTCATGGTTCATGGGTTTGAGCCCCGTGTTGAAGGGAGCATAGAGCCTTCTGTGCTGACAGCTCAGCGCCTGGAGCCTGCTTCGCATTCTGTGTCTCCCTCTCTCTCTCCCCCTCCCCTGCTCACACTCTGTCTCTCAAAAATAAATAAATGTTAAAAATTTTTAACACAAAAAATTAAAGTTTTTATTTTGTTTTCTGAGCAGGTAATTTAGCATGGTTCGGAATTGAAAAAGTACAAAAAATATATATCCCGAGCCATCCCTGCTATTAGGTTTTTTGATCTTTATCAAACGGGCAGGTTAAAAGTGGCCCATCAGTGTAATGTTAATTTTCATTTCTCTCATTATGAATGTGAGTTTTGTAGGATTGCAATGACAGATCGCCACAAACTTGGTGATTTTATTTTTTTTTATTTGTTTTAATGTTTTTATTTCTCAGAGAGAGAGAGAGAGAGACAGCATGAACAGGGGAGGATCAGAGAGAGAGGGAGACACAGAATCCAAAGCAGGCTCCAGGCTCTGAGCTAGCCTCAGCACAGAGCCTGACATGGGGCTCAAACCCACAAACTGAGAGATCATAACCTGAGCTGAAGTCAAATGCTTAACTGACTGAGCCTCCCAGGCGCCCCACAAACTTGGTGATTTAAAAATTTTTTTTTTTTGAAAACTTGGTGATTTTAAACAACAGAGATATATTCTTGCACAGCTCTGGAAGCCAGAGCACCAAAATCACATTGTCAGCGGGCTGTGCTCCCTTCAAAATCTCCAAGAAACAATCCTCCCTGGCCACCACTAGCCTCTGGTTGGTATTGGGAATCCTTATCATTCCTTGATTTGTAGATCCCTCCAATCTCTGTCTCCATCTCCATGTGACCTTCGCCTCTGTGTGTCTGTACCTCTGTCCAAATCTCTCTCTTCTTACAAATCATATTTGTGGTCCACCCTCATCCAGTACAACCTCGTTTTAACTTGCTAATGTTTGCAGACACTCTATTTCCAGATAAGGTCACAATCTTAGTTTCCAGGTAGACATGAATTTTGAGGGACACTATTCATCCAGTAAAGTAGTAAATTTGGTATCTGCTTACATTTTTCATTGCAAAAGAACCAAGTTAATTGGA
>NC_043711.1:93416136-93436860 GCF_006229205.1 Suricata suricatta | reverse complement strand
AGGGCAGGCCTAGAGGTAGAAGCTATGATAATCACTTATTGCTTAAGGCTAGTTACACCCAACGTGAGGGTCCTGGGTCCACCCTGTAATTGGTTAATACTCTAAATGTTGTGATTGGGTCCCGCCAAAAGTAACAAACACTCTGGACAATGTGTATGGTTAAAGTTGCTGCCAATGATGTTATGCGATTATGATTGTGTCACTGTACCTGTGTCACAATTTCCTGTAACGCCCCCTTCCCAAAACCATAAAAAGCCTGCTCAGCCCTTGTTCGGGGCTCTCAGCACGGATCCTCTGTGCTGATAAAGTCTGTGAGCCCGAGCTTAAGCCCGTAATAATAAAAAACGGCCCTTTGCTTTTGCATGCGTGACTCGGTCTCCCTGGTGGTCTCTGGTTTTGGGGGACGATATTGCCATCTGGGCATAACAAAAGGACATCTAGGCTGGCCATCACCCTGGGCTTTTCTTTCTTTTTTCTTTCTTTTTTTTTTTTTTTCTATGCTCCACTTCCTCCACACTCTTCCTTTACCCTAAGTTGCTATTTCAGATCAGGAAGATTACAAAGCCATAAATAGCTTTTCTGTGAATTTTTCTACAGGAAGCTCAACCTGATGAGATCCTGCCTGTCAGTGGCAGAGCGAAAACAAACCAATACAAAACCCAAGGCAGCGTTTTTGCGTCCAGAGCGAGTGACAAAGTCAGTTCCAGTTTCTCACCAGAGCCGTGCTGTGCAGAGTGTGTGGGACACTGAGCAACTGATCAACTCCCCTACTTTTTGCTTAGAACGCATGACTGGGGAGAGAAAAGCAGGACACTCGAAGGTTCGGTAGTTGAATTACATACAACAAGAAAGTTGCCGGGATCAATGCTCGAAAATATATCACAGGGCGCCTGGGTGGCTCAGTCGGTTAAGCCTCCGGCTTTGGCTCAGGTCAGATCTCACGTTCGTGGGTTCGAGCCCCGCGTCAGGCTCTGTGCTGACAGCTAGCTCAGAGCCTGGAGCCTGCTTCTGGTTCTGTGTCTCCTTCTCTCTCTGACCCTCCCCTTCTCATGCTCTGTCTCTCCCTGTATCAAAAATAAATAAGAACATTAAAAAAAATTTTTTTTAAAGAAAATATATCACTGATCCATATAAGCATAAAGGAATTATACTTTTTTTGCAGATACGATGTACTGTAACACATTTCCAGCATTTATACAGGTTCCTTAAATGAACCTGGTTGACCAGTGGAACATACCAGTTTAAGACAAAGACCAATGTATTTACTTCTGCTATTTTTTGAAGACCTACTATATGCTAGGAGAAAGGGAGGAAGACGGTTTTTTTTTTCCTCTTCCTAATAAATGAATTCAATTGAATGAATGTGCTCCAAGTGGGAACCCTAGCTTTTTTATTTTTTGAACCCTAGCTTTTGAAAATTACGAGCCATCACGCAGGTGGGAGAGGCTCTACCACTTGAAAGCTGCGAGAATTTGGGCAAGTTACTTAACCTCTCTGTGCCTCAGATTCCTCAGCAGTCAGTGGGCAAGACAAAAATACCTCCCTCATAGATATATGATACATGCCATATTATAAAAGTATTACATATAGTATGCAAAATACATACTAATATAATACAGCACATATTTAATAATATATGAAAATAGAATCCAGAAATATGTACATGAATATATAAAACATGTGCCTGGCAGGGCGCCTGGGTGGCTCAGTCAGTTAAGTGTCCGACTTCGGCGCAGGTCATGATCGTGCAGTTCATGGGTTTGAGACCCACATTGGGCTCTGTGCTGACAGCTCAGAGCCTGGAGCCTGCTTCAAATTCTGTGTTTCCCTCTCTCTCTGCCCCTCCCCTGCTCACACGCTAGGTCTCTCTCTCTCTCTCTCTCTCTCTCAAAAATAAACAAACATTAAAAAATATTTTTAGGGGGACCTGGGTGGCTCAGTTGGTTAAGCGTCCGACTTTAGCTCAGGTTATGATCTCACAGTTCGTGGGTTTGAGCCCCATGTCAGACTCTGTGCTGACAGCTGAGCCTGGAGCCTGCTTCAAATTCTGTGTCTCCCTCTCTCTCTCTGCTCCTCCCCCATTCATGCTCTGCCTTTGTCTCTCAAAATAAAATAAGGACATAAAAAAATTTGTTAAATACATATTTTTAAAAATGTGCCTGGAATATAGCAATGGCTCAATTGATGTTTATTATTAGTATATATTATATAATGATTAAAATAATGTATCTTATTTGCATTAATTATTGCTACAGTCAGCTCTCTCACGGCAGACCATGGCCTTCTAACTTCTAACTGTACAACTTGTTAGAAATGGACTCCCCCACTGACGAATGACCTTGTCCCAACTACAATGCTTCTATGGGCCTTTCATGTCACATCCATATTTTTATCCAACGGAAAAAGTTTTCTGAGCAGACGGCTGTTCAGCAGTCATGTTAATTACTTGTAGTTGAAATGTCTACATGTCTGGACTTGCTGCCCATCAACTAGTTGGAAGAGCCCACAGACAAACACGTCTGTAAGGTATGTAGCTCAGGAGCCGTTAAGAAAAAGGAGTCGAGTTAACGTCATCAGGTTTCACATTCTATGCATTTACCTTCTGTTCCTTCAATTATCAAAACACACGTGGGGTAGGAGCGGGGATGGGAAAGTCAGGCTCACTGTGGTGTCAGCAGAGCCCAATGCTAAGAAGAAGGTCACAAAGTTTAATGCTCACGAGCGTTTCTGGGATAAGGAGACAGGCTGCGGCCTTAGCTCCCCCCTAACCTGCGGTGGCTCTTTCCACAAGTCGCTGAAGCCCCTGCGCCTTGATCTCAGTCTGGACCTGTCATCCCAGGGAGTGGTTTCTGGGAGGGACAGCTGCAGATACTCTGAGCTGTCAGCACAGAGCCCACTGCGGGGCTCAAACCACGAGCCGTGAGATCATGGCCTGAGCCAAAGTCGGACACTTAACCAACTGAGACCCCCAGGCTCCCCAACCAGGCATTGGTTCTTTTTTTTTTTAATTCTTAATGTTTATTTATTTTTGAGAGAGAGAGACAGAGTGTGAGCAGGGGAGGGGCAGAGAGAGAGGGAGACCCAGAATCCGAAGCAGCTCCAGGCACCGAGCTGTCAGCACAGAGTCTGACGTGGGGTTCAAACTCATGAACTGTGATCATGACCTGAGCTGAAGTCAGACACTTAACCGACTGAGCCACTCAGGCACCCCCAGGCATTGGTTCTTATTGCAGGGAGTGGGGGGGTCAATTTTGTCCCCAGAGAACACTTGGCGATGCCTGGAGACATTTTGGTTGTCACTTCTGGGGGAGGGGTGATAGTGGGCGTCCGGCGGGAGAGGCCACCGTGCTGAACACCCCACCGTGCCGGGTGGCCACCAGGACGAGCAAGTCCTGTCCCACAAGGTCAAGAGTGCTGAGGTTTTTCAAGGATAAAGGCTGCTCTTGAAGTGGACCCATAATCTTAGAGCGGCCGCCTTTAGCAAAGGGCGCTTTCTGAAGATTTCACTGGAAATGTGAGTCATCGCAGTCCCCAAGATTCTGGCAGCTGAGGGAGTGACTGACTGTCCTGAAGGGCTATGTGGACAGCACATCACAGCATCCACTACAGCCTTTTAAAAAGAAATCAACGTTTAACTCCGCAAGTAACACTTGAATCCCATTTCCTCATAAAATGAAAATGATCTGGATCAGGGCTTCTCGACGTCGGCACTATTGGCATTTTAGGGTGGATGTCTCTTGGTTTGAAGGCTGCTCTGGGCTCTGAACGTCGACCAGCATCCCTGGCCACCACCCATTAGATGCTGGTAGCACTTTTCCCGTCCCCCAGCCTCCTTTGGATAACCAAAGGAGACAATGCCTAATGGCCCCCCGGAGGTCAGATTTGCCTCTGATTGAAGGTCATTTTTTCTAGGTAAATTTAAAATAGTCCCAGGGCACCTGGGTGGCTCAGTTCGATAAGCATCCAACTTTGGCTCAGGTCATGATCTCACAGTTTGTGGGTTCGAATCCTGCATCGGGCTCTGTGCTGACAGTTAGCTCAGAGCCTGGAGCCTGCTTTGGATTTTGTATCTCCCTCTCCCTCTGACCCTCCCCTGCTCACACTGTCTCTCTCTCAAAAATAAATAAAATATTTTTTTAAGAAGTTTTAAAATAGTCCTTAACTACAATTCCCAATCTCAAGACCCTTCCCAGAAGTAACCACTCCTGATCCTTCCAGAATTCATAGTATTATGAATGTATGTATGTATGGTCACAGACATGTGTGTGACCATAGAAAATAGTGGGGGGGGGGGCGCCTGGGTGGCTCAGTCGGTTAAGCCTCCGACTTCGGCTCAGGTCAGATCTCACATTCGTGGGTTCGAGCCCCGCGTCGGGCTCTGTGCTGACAGCTAGCTCAGAGCCTGGAGCCTGCTTCCAGTTCTGTGTCTCCTTCTCTCTCTGCCCCTCCCCCTCTCATGCTCTGTCTCTCTCTGTATCAAAAATAAATAAAACATTAAAAAAAAAAAAGAAAATAGTGTGGGGTCTTTTGTGTTTTATTGTTTTGTTTTGTTTTACATAAATGTAATCATGTAACCATAGAAAACAGATCATGTCTTTGTTCCATTTTCTTTGGAAAATCCTTGAATTTTCATTCTGGTCACCACATCTGCCCCACACAGCCCATGTGTCTTATGAGTGTACTCAGCTCTAGATATGGGCACATAGCATAGACCCAGATTAACCCACATGAGCCAATCTCCTGGCTATAATTCTTAGGTTAAGGATGGGCACATGGCTCGAGCTAAGCTAATAAGAGTCTAGATTTTCTGGGACATCTGGAAGAGGAATTCTCTATCTCCGCCCTTTTTTCTATCTGCTTAATCTTAAAAATATATTTTTTAAGTTTATCTATTTGGAGAGAGGGAGCGCAAGCAGGGTAGGGGCAGAGAGAGAAAATCCAAAGCAGGCTCCATGCTGTCAGCATGTGGGGCTTGAACTCACGAATGGTAAGATCATGACTTGAGCCAAAGGCAGACACCTAACGGACTGAGCCCCCAGGTGCCCCTCTGTCTTCCCCTTTGAACACGACTGAGGAGTTTTTTTTTTTTAATTTTTTTAATGTTTATTTATATTTGAGAGAGAGACAGAGAGACAGGGAGGGGCAGAGAGAGCAGGAGACACAGAATCTGAAGCAGGCTCCAGGCTCTGAGCTGTGAGCACAGAGCCCAATGTGGGGCTCGAACCCACAAACCATGAGATCACGACCTGAGCCAAAGTCGGAAGCTTAACCAACAGAGCCACCCAGGCACCCCACGACTGTGGAGTTATAACGGCTGAAGCCTTGGCGGCCATCTTGTTTTGTGGATTTGGAAGCCATCTTTTGTTTCTAGCTGCTGCCACAGGAGACAGACTGGACAAACTGAAAGGAAACCTTGTGCTTGATGAAATCATCAAGCCCCTGAACCAACCCCAACCGGAGGCCCGTGTTATCTTAGATTTTGCAAGATGAACAACTACCTCCAGCGATCCCCTCACCCGGTCAGGATTAATTACGTTTCCTGTTACATTCAACCTAACTAACATACTCTAAATGATCCCATAATCCACCACATGGATATACCATAATTTATATAACCATTCCCTTATCAAAGCATACTTAACTAGTATCCTATTTTTCACTTGAACCATCCAGACTTTTTTGAATTCAGACTTCTTTCTTTAAATGCCTTGGTTTTGGATATTAAACAGATCACTCGCATATTCATTCCAAAAACATATTATGAAAACTTACTGTTATGCTCACGTAGATACTGAGAATACATAAGGAGACAAGACCAGACCCCTGTCCTCAGGGAGTTTTAATTCTTAGAAGGTAGATAATAGGCAAAAAAAATACTATTTGAAACATTACATCATGAAAAAATACTATAACATAACATAACAATACATATTACATGGTCGTGTGACTATGAAGTCTATGGGCACAGTGGTTGGTTGTTATCAGTTATAGTTTTTTGGGCCCAAGCTTCATGCAGCTTGAAAGGTCTATTTCTAGGAGGAATTCACTTGAGAGCTCTGTGTTTACCCGGCCCTCCTCCCAGGAGAAAGATCGAACAGACCGTTACTTAGAGCAGCGTCGGGGTGATGAATCGGGGTGACTGTAGGTTGAAAGCCCCAAGGAGGTGAAATCTACGTCAGGCCATCAGAGCTTATTAGTGCCCTTGGCCTGTGTGAAAGTGGCCAGGGAATTGTTTCCTGTTGCCGTCTTTCGCCATGTCTGATCAGCATCGCTAATGAACATGGCTGCCATGGACATGCAGTCGGAGCATTTCTGGATCAAAGATAGATTGCAGCAAGTCTAGGGCAAGGCTTTCAAATCAGAAGCCCGGTGGCTAAGAATGTGGAACCACTACTGTGGTAAGAATGTTAAGAATGTTGAGGCACCTGGGTGGCTCAGTAGTTTGAGCATCCCAGTTCGGCTCAGGTCATGATCTCATGGTTCCTGGGTTCGAGCCCCGCATCGGGCTCTGTGCTAACAGCTAGCTCAGAGCCTGGAGCTGCTTCAGACACTAAGTCTCCCTCTCCCGCTGACCCTCTCCTGCTCGTGCTGTCTCTCTCTGTCCCTCAAAAATAAATTAAAAACACTAAAAAAATTGTTTTAAAGAATGTTCAGAATGTTAGCCGTTGCTCTGACAGGAAGTGTGAACCCCAGGAAAGTGCCGTGGGGAAGCCAGGAGCACCAAGCAGGACTCTCCGAGCTGTTGCCTAGAAAGGGATGGAGATTGTCTAGAGCCCCTGGTACAGGTTTTCCTCCAGGCTTTTTCGCTCTTGACATTAAAACATATTTCAGCTTTGGGGCACCTGGTGACTCAGTTAAGCGTCCGACTTCAGCTCAGGTCAAGGTCTTGTGATTCATGGGTTCAAGCCTCAAGTCAGGCTCTGAGCATGCTTCGGAGCCTGTATCTCCCTCTCTCTCTGCCCCTGCCCCACTGCCTCTCTCTCTTTCTCAGAAAATAAACATTAAAACTTTTTTTAAATAAAATAAACATTAAAATTTTTTTTTTTAATCTGCCAAATAAAACTCTAAAAAAAATTGGGATACCTGGATGGTTCAGTCGACAGAGGGTGAGATTCTTGATCTCAGGATTGTGGGTTCAAGCCCCATATTGGATGTAGGGATTTCTTTAAAAAAATAAAATTGTGGGGAGCCTGAGTGGCTCAGTCAGTTAAGCGGCCTACTCTTGATTTCAGCTCTGGTTATGATTTCACTGTCATGAGATAGAGCCTCATTAGGGCTCTGCGCCATACTTAAGATTTTCCCCACCCCTCTCTCCCTCTGTGCCTCTTTTTCACGTTAGTGTGAATGCTCGCGCTCTCTCTCTCTCTCTCTCTCTCTCTCTCAAAAACAATAAAACTACATTAAGACAAATAAAAATAATAAAATCTTTAAAAAATATTACTGAGCTCCTGGGTGGGTCAGTTGGTTAAGCACCCGACTTCGGCTCAGGTCATGATCTTGCAGTTCATGAGTTTGAGTCCCACATCAGACTCTGTGCTGACAGTTCAGAGCCTGGAGCCTGCTTCAGACTCTGTATCTCCTTCTCTCCCTCTGCCCCTCCTCTGCTCATGCTCTCTCTCTGTCTCTCAAAAATAAATTTAAGAACATTAAAAAATATTTTAATAGTTCAGTTTACTCTTATCTAGAAAACAATTGTGCAATCACATCAATGTCCTTTGAGAGGTCTTGGAACCTAGTACTACTTTCTCATCATTACCAGAAGTGGTATTATTCAGGCCTTAACTGTTGTTGGTTTGTTGGGTTTTTTTAGGAGGTTTTTTTGTTTTGTATTGTTTTGTTTTGTTTTGTTTTAGAGAGAGAGAACACAAGCAGGAGGGGGGCAGAGGGGGGGAGAGAGAGAATCCCAAGCAGGCTCCCTGCTGAGTTCTGGGATCATGACCTGAGCCAAACTCAAGAGTCAGACGCTCAACCAACTGAGCCACCCAAGCGCCCCATGGTTTTTAGGAGTCTTAATTAATAAGCAATATCCTCTACCCTCATCCAAATCCAGATTACACTGAAAGACAAATGGAAGTGTCTGAGGCAGAACAAATGATCACCTTTATCTCTGAGGAAACTGATTGGAGAACATGGCTTCCAACGTGTGGACAGGTGAGCTTGCAAACCTGCAAGCTCACTTACTAGGGTACTGTTGGGGTCATTGACAGAAAAGTCCAAATCTTGGTATTTTGGCACAGTAGAGGGCTAATTCTTGCTCCCATCAATTCCTGATCAGAGGAGCATCTCCAAGTGAAGATTTGGGAATCCCTGTCCCTGAATCCTCATTTTGTGACTCCACCATCTTTTTAAGATTTTTTGAAAATGTTTAAGTAATCTCTGCACCCCATATGGGGTTCGAACTCATGACCCTAAGATCAAGAGTCGCATGCTCCACGGACCAAGCCATCCGGGCATCCTCGTGGCTCCACCATCTTTAACACCTCTCTCCCAAGGATGCACACTGGCACCAAGTCAAAAAGCATGGATGTGGCGGGGAAAGCATGGGGTTCACAGAGAGCTCGGGAGGGAGAGTGTTTCCAGCAGACAGAGAAAAACATAGTGCAAAGGCCCGGGGGTGTGTGCAAGCCTGGGCTGCCAGAGGAGCAGCAAGGAAACAGTGTGGGTGCAGGCGTGGAAGTGAGTAAGGGAGTAGTAGAATGCTTGAGGAAATTTTAGGGGTAAGACAGACATGGTCCTGACCCCTCAGGAGGGGCAGACACTTAACTAATTAACATAAAGGAGGGAAATGGGCCCCATTGGCCCTGGGTTTTGTGAAAGCATGACTCCATTTACAGGAGATGGTCCCGTCTCAGCTCAACTAAGAGTTTCGAAGCAGGAAGGTGGGGCCCAAGAGAGCCAAATCATCCATTTCCAGAATGCACGTTGGGAGGAGACAGGTCTCAGAAAGTCTTATGTACACGATGCTCATAGACTTGCATTTTATCCTGTAATGGCTGGAGCCAGTGAGAAGTTGTGGTACTTAGTGGCCCGGCTCTCTGCCATCCTGGCTCAGGTAGGAGGGCATTTCCTCTCCCCCTGGATGGGGCCGTGTGAGTCATTCTGGCCAATGAGTGACATGCAGAAGTGACAGATCACTTCCGGTTGGAGCATTTATTGGTAGCCTCTCCAGGCGGCTTTCATTTTCTCTAGCTGGGTCATCAGCAGTGCTTAAGATGGCGGCTGCTTCATGCCCGGGCGTCCATGAGTCACTGCAACTTCCTGAGCCCCCTAAAAACTGGAGACAACTGGAATTCATGAGTCACCAAGATTGGGGGGGTTTCTATACAGGCACCTGTGATTCCACACCTGGGAACATTCTCTGGACCTCACGTGGGGCAGAGCCCTTAGCAGCATGGTGCTCAGCCCTCAGATGGGAAAAGCCTGACGTGGGGTAGAGGTGCCTTGGCCGTGACGCTGAAGCCCACAGGAGGGGAGGCGGCAGTCTCAATGGCGGGCCCGGGCCCCGGCTCCGTGCTAAGAACAAAGAATTCATATTTCCAGTCTCCCTGCAGAGGATTTCATCTGAGTGGTGGGAGCTTCCAGAGTGGAGAGGGAGGAGGGACCAGGAAGTAAGGGGAGGGGCTGCCTGGAAGTCACTTCACCCCTCAGCACTCAGGTCCCTCTAGTCAAGCATTTTGAGGTGGGTTCTGCAGGGTGATGGAGTTAGGGCGTCCCTCCTTTCCTGCGGGTCTCCCAGGCACATGCCTCCTCCCATGGTTGGCAGGAAGGAGGCAAACGTCCAATTGTGACACCGAACAGCTGCATATGGTGCTAGTCCCAGGGACAGCAAAGCTGTCTGTCTTGAGGGGCCTCCGTGGTCAGGAACCACCCCTGCCCACATCTCATGACGAGAGGGGACATTTTAACCCACCTTGAACTCACGTTTTGGAAGCTCCGCTTACCGCTGTCGGGAGCAGCCTCTCCCTGAGCAGTAAGAGAGCGGGAGTCTGGTTTTAGGGCTCTGGTTTCAGAGCTGCCGAATTGAAGCCTGCTTTCTCCCCCAGCACTGGCTTGCTTCTGAGTCCTTACAGCATGGGGACAGTGATACATCAAGAGAGAGCTGCTAGAATTTACCAGGGCAGGGGCTGGACACCCTTGAGGAAAGAATCTGGGAAGAAAGGGGGGAAGGATTCTTTGTCCTGTCTGGATGTCCTCAGGACAAGGGACGGAGGGCGCCAGGACCTGGATGGAAAGTCCCAGAGATCTCGAGAGAAAAGAGCATCTGAATCAGACACATTCTGCTCCTGAGATTTTCATATCAAGTGTGCATTATCCCCACACGTGGATGATTATTCCTGATGATTCCTGCTGTTAAAACAACCAAGTTCACAATCATGTGAGGACAAGCCGCCTCTTTAACCTCACAAATACGGTCATCGATCATGGTGGGGACTTTTTGTGTTTCCTAATCCTGTATCTTTCCTTTCCTGGGGGCATAAAATGATGGCTGACAAGGCCACGCAGGGCTGAAACGCAGGATGTTGCGATGGAAGTGTGCCGGGACCAAGAAGCGTTTGATTTTTCCCCCCGCAAGGCTGGTGATTATTATAGCGGAAATCATCGTGCAAGCATTTCCCAACATTCACCTAATATTTGGAGAAGCTGTATTATGCTTTGGCAAATACCTGCGTTCATTTTCTATTTGATCACTACTATAAACAGGGGAGGAAACCCTGACCTTCCCTGTAATAATCTCTGACCTCAGCTCTAGGCAATAGCACTATTCCTAGTCACCAGCGCATTTGGGTATTAAACCAAGATGGCGAGAGCACCTTCTATGAGTGTCCTCAGAGTGCCCTGGTTTTATTTCAAAGGGTCCATAGTTTGGGGGGGGGGGATGTTAATCAGCTGTCCAGTATCAATTCTTTCCCTGACCCACAAGTTCCTCCCTTCTGGCCAAAGCCTGTCCTGATTCCTTGGTGCTAATTGGCCGTTCCCTCTGACTCCTGACCCTTGGAACCCTTCCGCCTCCCCTTTGGCAATGCTGTGCTGCTGGTAAAGGGCTTTCCAGGCGAGGAAAAACATCCTGGCTCATAGTACTTGCCAGCTCCCACAGTGGGAATATTTCGACCATAACTGATTTCAAGTAACCTACGTTTTAACAACTGGCTCTTAAGATTCCTGAATTTGGGCGGCGCCTGGCTGGCTCATTTGATAGAGCATGCAACTCTTGATCTCAGAGTTGTAATTTTGAGCCCCACGCTAAGTATAGAGATTACTTAAAAATAAAATCTAAAAAAAAAAAAAAAAAGATTCCTGACTTTTGAACCGTTGGCTCTCTGGAGCAGGTACAAGCCTGTTGTGACGCGCTATTGCCTGTGTGCGAAGCGTGAGCAAAAATAGTCACTACGTTCTCTACAGCACCGTTCGTAGTAGCGAAAAGTCGGATTCAACCCACGTGTTTGTGATGGGGGATGCTCTAAGAACGAGATACAGAAAGACATACGAAGGGTCACGATTGCCATTAAAAGATGAGACAAATCTGGATATGGAACCATGCTGGTGGGGCGCCTGGGTGGCTCAGTTGATTAAGCGTCTGACTTCGGCTCAGGTCATGATCTTGCAGCTTGTGAGTTCAAGACCCACGTCGGGCTCTGTGCTGACAGCTCAGAGCCTGGAGCCTGTTTTGGATTCTGTGTCTCGCCTTCTTTCTGCCCCTCCCCTGCTCATGCTCTGTCTTTCAATAATACATGAAAACGTTAAAAAAGAAAAAGGAACCTTGTGGGAGAGAGAGGATTGAATGAGGAAGGCAAGCAAGATGTGGCCTGGTGTAGCAGTGATAGTAAACCAAGTGCTTCGTGTAGGGGCCAAGAATGCAAAGCAAATGACCACTGGCAACAGCACTTTGTCAGCCATGTGGGAATAAACAGCGATCATTCCCAGGTCTTATTTTTTAAGGGAAACAGGAAATCCGGATTTAAAAAATTGGAGGGGGTGCACCTGGGGTGCTCAGTGGGTTGAGCGTCTAACTTCGGCTCTGGTCATGATCTTGCAGTTCTTGAGTTCAAACCCCGCATAGGGCTGTGTGCTGACAGCTCAGAACCTGAAGCCTGTTTCGGATTCTGTATCTCCCTCTCTCTGCCCCTCCCCCACTCACGCTCTGCCTGTCTCTGTCTCTCTCAAAAATAAATAGTAAAAAAATAAATAAAAATGTTTATAAAGAGTGTTATTGAATTCATATCTATTTTTGTAGGCCATCTGCCCAAGCCCATGGAGGGAGGTCTTTTTTTGGGGGGGGGGGGTCTTTATGTAAGTCTTTAAAAGCTCTCTTCAGGGCACCTGGGTGGCTCAGTTGGTTAAGCAGCTGACTTCAGCTCTGGCCATGATCTCATAGTTCTTGAGTTCCAGCCCCACATCAGGCTCTGTGCCGACAGCTCCAAACCTGGAGCCTGCTTCAGATTCTGTGTCTCCCTCTCTCTCTGTCCCTCCCCCACTCATGCTTTCTCTCTGTCTCAATAATAAATAAACACAAAAATTTAAAAAAAAAAGCTCTCCTCTGAAAGGCAAATTTTTAAAAACATTCCTTCTTGACCAGAGCGAAGGCTGAATTGTAGTCCCCTGGAGCCTGGTGCTTTTGTGCAGTGCACAGTCCGCATAACTGTGTCGACCCTGCATGTAAGCTGCTCTTTAGCTTGGGACTGACGGGTCCCCTCCAAGGGGTTTCTGATTGGGTCCCATCCCAAGGCTTTCTCTGCCCAAGTATATGCTGTGAGCTGGGCCCCACCTTGCCCCAGGGTTGCAGACGTCCCCACTGGGGAGTCACCTTGAGCCTACCCGTGTCCTACCCCAGGGCAGGCAGCGTGCAAAGATGTCTCGGGAGTGCTCCCTGGCCTGCTGTCTGCCTGTCCACACCGTGTCAAGGGCAGCTTGACAGCACCCTCCCCCCACTGAGTGCGCGTGCGCATCGGGTGTGGGCGGAGGCCCGCCTCCCACGCATTCCCCCTCCATCGTGCCCTCTTTCCCCTCCTGCTCGGCCCTCTGGCTTTCTCTTCTCCATCACACTCCACTGGCCAGAAACCTCAGCCACCAGCCTCCCTGTCCCCTTCTTCATTGTCCTCGAGCTTTTTGGTCACTTATTTTCTCCAGGCATGTTCAAAACACTGTCCTTGTACATTTTTCCTTAAATCCCATTTTTTAAACAGCTGAAAAGTGTGTAATGTTTGCACCCCATAAATACTGACGTCTTAAAACAGTTTCTTCACGCTGAAATTATCCCCAAAGAATATCCATAGCATAATAGATGTTTTCCACCATCATCTGTTTTTAAAAAGCCGTGGACAACATGGGGTGCCTGGTGGCCAGGTTGGTTGGGTGTTCAACTCTTGGTTTTGCCTCAAGTCATGATCTCACCGTTTGCGAGTTTGAGCCTCACATTGGCTCTGTGCTGACAGCAGGAAGCCTGCTTTGGATTCTCTGTCTCCCTCTCTCTCTCTCTGCCCTTTCCCCACCCTCTCTCTCTCTCCAAAATAAATAAATAAACATTTAAAAAATAAATTAAAAAATAAGCCATGAGCAATAGAATGGAAATTTTACTTGACTCTCTTTGCCAATAAAGTCTTCAAATACGTGTATATATTGTAATTTATATTTAAGTAAATCTCTATACCCAACACAGGGCTCAAACTCACCAGTCCGAGATCAAGAGTCACGTGCCCCACCGACTGATCCAGCCAGGCATGCCTAAAAATAATAAGATTTTTAAAATTAAAATTAAGTAAGGAAATGAGGTTTTATTCAGCAGTAATTAAATAAAACTAAATAAGATTTTAATATTATTTTATTAAGAAATAGAGAAGTGTGACTGTCTTGTAAAGGGACAGAGGGGTCGGCTACTGGGCAGAGGACGGTGAGAAACAAAAGCTGGCAGGGAAGGTATAAAAGGAAGTTATATATAAACAGCTATAAACTGATTCCCTTAAACTCTCCCTAGGCTCCCTAGGGCCACCTGCACCCTGGTTCGAAGCAGGTTGTTCTAAACACATCTCCCTTTCCAGCAGGGGCCCCGAGCCTCATGCGTGATCCTGTTATTGGAGGAGGAAGGAGAAGGCGCTCTATACTTTGCAAGGGACCCTGATATCTCTGCCCTCTAGGCCAGGCCCTGGATCTTGGACTATGGAGTGCTTTGCTCTAGGACCAATTTTTTTTAAAATGTTTTATTTATTTTTGATACAGAGAGAGACAGAGCATGAGAGGGGGAGAGGCAGAGAGAGAAGGAGACACAGAACCAGAAGCAGGCTCCAGGCTCTGAGCTAGCTGTCAGCACAGAGCCCGACGCGGGGCTCAAACCCACGAACGTGAGATCTGACCTGAGCCGAAGTCGGAGGCTTAACCGACTGAGCCACCCAGGTGCCCCATAGGACCAATTATTTTTACACATTGGATTAATGTCCCCCAAATACAAACACGCATGCACGCATGCGCACACACACACACGCACACACACGCACAAACACACGCCTCTGCTTGTATAAGCATAACATATTTCAAAAGGACACACAAGAAATCAGGAAGAGTGAATGACTCTGGTCAGAGGGTCTGGAACTTTTTATTTTATTTTATTTTAGTGTTTTATTTTTATTTTTGAGAGAGAGAGACCGCCTAAGCAGGGGAGGGTCAGAGAGAGAGGAAGAGGAAGACACAGCATCCAAAGACATGCCCCAGGCTCTAAGCTAGCTGTCAGCACAGAGTCCAGTGTGAGGCCCAAACTCACCAGCCATGAGATCATGACCTGAGCCAAAGTCAGACACTCAACTGACCGAACCAACCAGGCGCCCCTAGAACTTATTAATAATACAACATTTTGTTACAGGTTGAATATTTTCCATATACATGGACAACTTTTTTAATGATAAAAGAAAAGTAAGCTTATAGGCCTATCATGCAAAGAGCTTCCTAATTTGTTTCACTCTTGTGCTGATGTAATATATACATGGTAAGACAATTAATTTTATGTGTCAACTTGACTTGGCCACCAAGTACCCATATAACTGGCCAAGTATTATTCTGGATGTTTCTGTGAGTGTGTTTTAGATGAATTTAACATTTAAATCAGCAGACTGTGTAAAGCAGATTGCCTCCACAATGTGGTGGGCCTCATTCAATCAGTTGAGGGTGTGGATAAAGTAAAAGATGGCCTTTGAGCTAAGACATCAGCTTCCCTTGGATCTGCCACAGCCTGCCAGCCTTCAGAGTTGAACGAGGAACTGGCACTGCAGATTTTGGGCTTGCCAACCTCCAATATTTGTGTGAGCCAATTCCTTGGATAAAGAGATTATATACATATATCGACATGTATTATAATGTAGTAACACGCACACAAACATCTCCTATTGATTCTGTTTCTTTGGAGAATCCTGATACACATAGGCATTTTTTCTTTAAATTTTTTTCAATGTTTATTTATTTAGAGAGACAGAGAGAGATTGTACGTGCACGAGCAGGGAGGAGGCGAGACAGAGGGAGAGAGAGAATCCCAAGCAGGCTCCTTGCTGTCAGTCCAAAGCCTGACACAGCACTCAAACTCACAACCGTGAGATCATCACCCAAGCCAACATCAAGAGTCAGACACTTCCGCTCAGGTCATGATCTCACAGTTTGTGGGTTTGAGCTCCGCGTCGGGCTCAGAACCTGGAGCCTGCTTCGGATCTGTGTTTCCCTCTCTCTCTGTGCCTCTCCCATTCATGCTCTGTTTCTGTCTCAATAATAAATAAACATAAAAAAAAGAGTCGGATGCTTCCCTGACTGAGCCACCCAGGCAGCCCTTCTTCACATTTAAAAAAATACTATATGTTTTTTTTTCTCCCCAGCTTTATTTGAGATGCACTTGACACACAGTATAATTCACCCATTTTAAGCTTACAATTCTATGAGTGTGGGAGATTGCATCTGGGTGTGAAACTACCACCACTATCAAAATAAATCAATAAAATATAGTTTGTTCACATGCATATAATTTAAAAATCATACAAAGCAGTCCATCAGACAGGATTCATTTTGGCAATGCAAATAACAGAGGATTAATAACCGAGAGGAATTTGCGCACTGAGGCCAGGGACAACTCACGCCATCTGCTCTGGGAGGTCAACGCTTCAAATGAGAGAAGGACAGCTCAACTTACCTGCTCCTAAATCTCGTTTTGGCAATGTTTTTTATTTTCATTTATTTTTTAAAGTCTATTTCTTTTGAGAGAGAGAGACACAGTGAGAGTGTGCAGGGGAGGGGCAGAGAGAGAATCCCAAGCGGGACTCAAACTCACAGACCACAAGATCATGACCTGAGCCAAAATCAAGTGTTAGATGTTTAACCGACAGCCACCCAGGCACCCCTCATTTTGGCTGTTTTCTTTTCTTTTCATAATGTTTATTTTTGCGAGAGTGAGCAGGGGAGGGGCAGAGAGAGAGGGAGACACAGAATCTCAAGTAGGCTCCAGACTGCACTGCCAGCACAAAGCCCAACGTGGGGCTCGAACCCACGAACCTGATCCCAGTTCAAGAGTCAAACACTCAACCGGCTAAGCCCCTCAGGCACCCCTAGCAAATTGGTTTTCATTTCCTGGTTGCAAGGTGGCTATGAACTTGCAGGTACCACATCCGTGTTCCAGACAAGAGCAACGGGGAAGGAAAAAGGCCTTGCTAGCTGCCTTTGTCCCCACTTACGCTAGGAGAGGGGAGAGAAGCTTCTCCAGGAACCCCTCAGCGGGCTTCCTGTTACACGGCTTCAAGAGGGGAAGGGGCTGGAAAAATCTCATTTTTCGCTCTGGCCTCCAGGCAGGAGACCAGAGTTTTGAGTGCATGTGAAGGGAGCCCCTCTGCTGGGAGGCGGGCACAAAGCGGCCTGAATGATTAAGTTCAGCACCAGAAACAGGATTGCTGCTTTTATGACTCACAAGCAACTTGCTCTTCAAACTCTAAGCTTCTAAGAAAATAGTTTCTGCGACTGAGGTGTCCACTCGCTTCCGCTGTGTGTGTGAACGTCACTATTCCGACCCGGTGGTCCTCAGACGTACAAGTTCAGTGGCATCACCTGAGGCCTTGTTAAAATGCAGGGGCTGGGGTGCCTGGAGGGCTAGGGGGTAAGGGGGTGGGGGGAGGGGCTTAGTAGCCTCAGGTCACGATCTCACGTTCGTGGGTTCAAGGCCTGCGTCAGGCTCTGTGCTGACAGCTCAGAGCCTGGAGCCTGCTTCGGATTCTGTGTCTCCCTCTCTCTTTGCCCCTCTCCTGCTCACTCTCTGTCTCTCAAAAATAAATAAACACTAAAAAAAAAAAAATGCAGAGGCTGGGCCCACCCAATAGATCAAGGGTGGGGCCCTGAAATTTGCTTTTCTAGCAAATTCCCAGGTGCCTCAGCTGATCTTAAAACCGAGTTTTGAAAATCACTATCCTGCCAGCCTCTCATGTTAATAGACAGTTGTGCATTTTCTTTTTTTTTATTTTATTTATTTTAGGTTTTTTTAAAGTTTATTTATTTTTGAGAGACAGAGAGTGAGCAGGGGAGGGGCAGAGAAAGAGGGAGACACAGAATCTGAAGCAGCTCCAGGCTCTGAGCTGTCAGCACAGAGCCCAACGCGGGGCTCCAACTCAGGAGCCCTGAGATCAGGACCTGAGCCAAAGCCAGATACTTAACCGACTGAGCCACCCGGACACGCCAGACACCTGTGTCATTTTCAGTCTTTTGTCTCTTCTACCCAAACTGTGAAGGACAACCTTGTGACAGTGACAAGTGGGGGAAGGGCGTTTCGGCAGAGGGAACAATAGGTATAAAGGGCCATCCTTGGACAATTTCTGTTTTGCTCAAGGGCAGCCATTTTCCTTCTTTGGGTACCAACACCCTAGGTTCCATCTGGGGAGCTCCCTGACCTCAGTACTTGGGATTCACTTGGGGTGGATGGTGCCTCCTCTTCTGGTGGGGAAGATGGGAGACACAGACCCAGGATTGCCTAATCAGGGTGTCCTGCATGATGGGTCACACCGATTGGTTTGGGGATGGTCACATGACCTCTGCTGATTCAAGGGCATTTTCTAGAGCAGTTGGGAGGAAGTGAGAATACCCTTCCCACTAGGGTAGCCAATTAGGACCCAAGATCAAAGATGGCTTCACTTCCTGTTGGGAGAGACCAGGAATGAAGGTAAGACATCAGAGGCTAGGGCAACCCATGCAGACTAGAGCCGTCCACTCCCTCCTCCAGGCCTCTCCGGAACTTCTCAGCGCAATATCCTCCTTAACGGATTGGCCAATGTGAATTGGATTTCTGACCCTTGTAACTGAAAGAGTTCTGACGAACCAAGGATAAGACCCGAGAGGACTTGGGGCAACGTCGAGAGGAAGTGAAAGAAGGCACAGAACCGGGGGAGACGGGCATGAGAAGCCTGGCAGAGCGCCAAGGCATGGAGGGCGTGCAGGCCACAGTAAGCATTCTGAATCTTTAACTCAGGGAACTGGGCAGCCACTGAATGGTCTGAAGCACCAGGGTCCTATGAACATGGCTCTTGGGGGACATAGGACATCAAAATATGTGACTATTAGCCTCTCAGAAACAAGAAATATTTGAAGTTTCAATCTGTTGACTTGACATTCTACTTTGAGGGCATTCTTTGAAATTCTTTGAGGGCACTGACTGCTAGGATTTTTGCGTCCAAACACCTGCAGGCTCCTGTTTGGATATGAGGCATCAGAAAGAGGACAGAATATGGGGCGCCTGGGTGGCTGAGTCAGTTAAGCATCTGACTTCAGTTCAGGTCATTATCTTTCGGTTGGTGAGTTCGAGCCCCACATTGGGCTTGTTGCTGACAGCTCAGAGCCTGGAGCTTCCTTCAGATTGTGTCTCCCCCTCTCTCTGCCCCTCCCCTGCTCATGCTCTCTCTCTCAATAATTTTTTTAAAAAAGTTTAAAACTAAAAAAAAAAAGAGGTAGAATAATACTATTTCAGAGATCATAGTTATAGGCATAAACTGATCCCATTCTTGTTTTATTACTTTTTTAAATGTTTTAAATGTTTATTTATTTTTGAGAGGGGAGGTGCAGAAAGAGAGAGAGGCCAAGGATCTGAAATGGGATCTGTGCTGACAGCAGAGAGCCCAATGCGGGACTCAAACTCATGAACCACGAGACCATGACCTGAGACGAAGTTGAATACTTAACTGATTGAGGCACCCAGGTGCCCCCTATTCTTGTTTTAAAAAGAGGAAGGAAGGGGGCACCTGGGTGGCTCAGTCAATTGAGCATTCAACTCTTGATTTCAGCTCAGGTGATGATCCCAGGGTTGTGGGATCGAGCCTTGCGTCGGCCTCCAAGCTGAGCATGGAGTTTGGTTAAAAGTCTCTCCCTCTCTCTGCCCCTCTCCTGCTTGCACTCGCACTCGCTCTCTGTCTCTGTCTCAAAAATAAATAAACTTAAGAAATTAAAAGTGGAACACCTGGGTGGCTCAGTCAGCTAAGGGTCCAATTTCAGCTCAGGTCATGATCTCACGTTTCATGAGTTCAAGTCCCGCGTCAGGCTCTGTGCTGACAGTTCAGAGCCTGGAGCGTATTTTGGATTCTGTGTCTCCCTCTCTCTCTGACCTTCCCCTGCTCATGCTGTCTCTTTCTGTATCTCAAAAATAAAATAAAAAACAAAAATTTTAAGTGATTAATATCCTAATTACTGGAAAATAATTATGTCAATATCTATTAAAATTTTTAAAACTCACACCCTTTTCTTGTTAACTAGCATTTCCACCATGGGCTTCTCTGTCTTATGAAACAGGGGTCAGCAAACTTCCTTTGTAAAGAGCCAGATAAAAGACATTTTAGGTTCCGTGGGCCACCCCGTCTCTGTGAGTCTCCTCTGCCACAGTAGTGGGAAAGCAGCTATGGTGATCATGTAAATTAACGCATTTGGCTGTGTTCCAATAAAACGTTATTTACAAAAATACACGTTGGGATGAATTTGGCCTGTGGAATTTGGTTTGTCAACCTCAGCTATAGAAAAAAGAACATACGTGAATATACATATCAGGAGGTTTAGTGCAGAGAAACAAAAAGAAAAAGAAAGGCAAAACACTTGAAATAACGAACATCCATCATCAGTTCATTAGTGGAATGGTTGATAAATTGTGGTACGTTTAAACTATGCAATTTTATGCAAATATTAAAAAGAACCAGTTAGGGGCGCCTGGGTGGCTCAGTTGGTTAAGCGGCCAGCGTTGGCTCAGGTCATGATCTCACGTTCGTGAGTTCAAGCCCCGAGTTGGCCTCTGTGCTGAGTGCTCAGAGCCTGGAGCCTATTTTGGATTCTGTGTCTCCCTCTCTCTCTGCCCCTCCCCCCACTCATACTGTCTCTCCTTCTCTCCCTCTCTCTCAAGAATAAATGTTTTAAATAAATAAATAAAAAGAACCAGTTAGATCCACCCCTACTGACCTGGATGAATGTCCAATAAGGTCTTAAGTGAACAAAGATTTGCAGAATAAAGGAAATAATGTGTATAGCAGCTTTTCACAAACCTGTGAAGGCCACGTAACTTTGCAAGGCCTTCCACTGTGGGTGGAGGGCACTTCCTGGTTCCATGGCTCAGGTTGGCCATGTGACTTGCTTTGGCCAATAGAATGTTAGCAAATGTCCGGTGAGCAGAGCCCGCCCTGTCTTGCACGGTGAGACTTGGCCTCTGGAACTCCTGTGGGTGCTTTGAGAAGAGCTTGCCTCAAGTAGCCT
>NC_043711.1:93414325-93416036 GCF_006229205.1 Suricata suricatta | reverse complement strand
GGTGAGATCATGACCTGAGCCGAAGTCAGATCCTTAACCAACTGAGCCACCCAGGTGCCCCTAAAGGCTTTTTTAAAAATGATCTTATCTTAAAGTAATCTCTACACCCAAGGTGAAGCTCGAACCCACAATCCTGAGTTCAAGAGTTTCACGCTCCACCGACTGAGCCAGCCAGATGCTCCTAAACGCTTACGTACTACTGTAAGATTTTGAAGTCATTTCTTACTCAGCATTAAGACTGTAAATGTGAAATAACCCAGTGCGACCAATGGACACCTGTCGCTCTTGTCACTCCAGCAGCCATTCACTTGCATCCTCGTGACGGCTCCCTGGTTTTCTTGTAAGGAACCACTGCCTTCCGCCTCTCGTCCACGTGGAAGGCACAGGGTGGCTCAGTGGTGGTGGGCGTGTGAGAGCCAGCCCCGTGTGCTCCCACTGACCCCATGGCTCCCGAGAGCTGGTTGGGAAGTGGCAGGAGTCTCATAAAACCAGGGGACATCACCTCGGTCGTTGGTAACTTCACCCAGCTGTGGTGAGAGTGCTTACACCACAGAACCCAACAAACATTACAAGTCAAAGCTTTGGTTTTGCCAAAAATCCAGCTTTTAGCAAGCACTGCCTGTGACTCGGGTCTGGTTAATGGGAGGACCATGGCTTCTGAACACAGACGAGGGTCGGGCCTATCGCTCATGTCAAGCCAGCAGAGCCAGCCCCGGTATTAGAAAAGAAGCATTTAGGGACACCTGGGGGGGCTCAGTCAGTCAAGCGTCCGACTTCGGCTCAGGTCATGATCTCACAGTCTGTGAGTTCAAACCCCGCATCGGGCTCTGTGCTGACAGCTCAGAGCCTGGAGCCTGCTTCGGATTCTGTGTGTGTCTCTCTCTCTGCCCTTCCCTGCTCATATCTGTCTCTCTGTCTCTCAAAAATATATAAACGTTAAAAAAAATTTTTTAAAAAGAAGCATTTAGGACACCAGGCTGGTTCAAGTCAATAGAGCACATGATTCTTGACTTGGGGTTGTGTTTAGAGCACTTCATTGGGTATGGAGATTAGTTAAAAATAAAATCTTGTTAAAAATAAATAAAATCTTTAAAAAATAGTTTATTTAAAAAGAAGAAGGAGGAGAGGGGTGCCTGGGTGGTTCAGTCGATGAAGCATTGACTCTTGGTTTCAGCTCAGATCATGATGGTTCATGAGATCGAGCCCCACACTGGGCTCTGCACTGACAGTGGAGCCTGCTTGGGATTCTCTCTCTCTCTCTCTCTCTCTCTCTCTCTCTCTCTCTCAAAACAAATAAACTTAAGAAGCAGCAGCAGTATTCTGTTCTACTGGGGTTCCTGGACAGGTAGGATGATGCTCGGATCTGCCAGGAGCTGCTGTAGTGAATAAAGCCAACATTGTGCAAAAAGAACTAAAAGCTGGTGAGAACCCGGGTCCCGTGGGCATAATTCAAGATGCCGGAGTCCAGCTCCAGCAGGTCCGGGGCTCCCTGAAGGATGGACGGTGTCGGCAAAAGGGAGAGTGAGAGAGTCTCCCGTTTCTTTCTGCTCACCAGGCAGGCATCTCTGCACTGACCAGAGAGTCAGCTTTATTTATGGAAAAAGTGTATGGGGCCAGCACAGAAGTGGCATCTGCCTTAGACAATGATTTCTGATGACAAACTCTTTGGTATGTAAAAATTTCCCAGAACATAGATTGGTAGAAGACTCAT
>NC_043711.1:93412769-93414225 GCF_006229205.1 Suricata suricatta | reverse complement strand
CACGCTCCACCGACTGAGCCAGCCAGATGCTCCTAAACGCTTACGTACTATTGTAAGATTTTGAAGTCATTTCTTACTCAGCATTAAGACTGTAAATGTGAAATAACCCAGTGCGACCGATGGACACCTGTCGCTCTTGTCACTCCAGCAGCCATTCACTTGCATCCTCGTGACGGCTCCCTGGTTTTCTTGTAAGGAACCACTGCCTTCCGCCTCTCGTCCACGTGGAAGGCACGGGGTGGCTCAGTGGTGGTGGGCGTGTGAGAGCCAGCCCCGTGTGCTCCCACTGACCCCATGGCTCCCGAGAGCTGGTTGGGAAGTGGCAGGAGTCTCATAAAACCAGGGGACATCACCTCGGTCGTTGGTAACTTCACCCGGCTGTGGTGAGAGTGCTTACACCACAGAACCCAACAAACATTACAAGTCAAAGCTTTGGTTTTGCCAAAAAGCCAGCTTTTAGCAAGCACTGCCTGTGACTCGGGTCTGGTTAATGGGAGGACCATGGCTTCTGAACACAGACGAGGGTCGGGCCTGTCGCTCATGTCAAGCCAGCAGAGCCAGCCCCGGTATTAGAAAAGAAGCATTTAGGGACACCTGGGGGGGCTCAGTCAGTCAAGCGTCTGACTTTGGTTCAGGTCATGATCTCACAGTCTGTGAGTTCAAACCCCGCATCGGGCTCTGTGCTGACAGCTCAGAGCCTGGAGCCTGCTTCGGATTCTGTGTGTGTCTCTCTCTCTGCCCTTCCCTGCTCATATTTGTCTCTCTGTCTCTCAAAAACATATAAACGTTAAAAAAATGTTTTTAAAAAGAAGCATTTAGGACACCAGGCTGGTTCAAGTCAATAGAGCACATGATTCTTGACTTGGGGTTGTGTTTAGAGCACTTCATTGGGTATGGAGATTACTTAAAAATAAAATCTTGTTAAAAATAAATAAAATCTTTAAAAAATAGTTTCTTTAAAAAGAAGAAGGAGGAGAGGGGTGCCTGGGTGGTTCAGTCGATGAAGCATTGACTCTTGGTTTCAGCTCAGATCATGATGGTTCATGAGATCGAGCCCCACACTGGGCTCTGCACTGACAGTGGAGCCTGCTTGGGATTCTCTCTCTCTCTCTCTCTCTCTCTCTCTCTCTCTCAAAACAAATAAATAAACTTAAGAAGAAGCAGCAGTACTCTGTTCTACTGGGGTTCCTGGACAGGTAGGATGATGCTCGGATCTGCCAGGAGCTGCTGTAGTGAATAAAGCCAACATTGTGCAAAAAGAACTAAAAGCTGGTGAGAACCCGGGTCCCGTGGGCATAATTCAAGATGCCGGAGTCCAGCTCCAGCAGGTCCGGGGCTCCCTGAAGGATGGACGGTGTCGGCGAAAGGGAGAGTGAGAGAGTCTCCCGTTTCTTTCTGCTCACCAGGCAGGCATCTCTGCACTGACCAGAGAGTCAGCTTTATTTATGGAAAAAGT
>NC_043711.1:93404683-93412669 GCF_006229205.1 Suricata suricatta | reverse complement strand
CCCCCCCCGCCCCCCCACCAGGCCTCTCCGCCTGCGGTCTGCCTGCAGGACAGCCCAGAAAAAGGTTCAGGGACCTGATGCCACCAGGGGTCATCTTGAACCAGTGTGATACAGGGGTCAGTGGACAAATGCCCGAGCTTCTCAGTCCCCTGGGGGGACAGTTAGGCAGAAGGTCTTGAGGAGGGAGGGAAGGGTGGGTGTTTTTTCCCCATTTCCATAAAAACAAGAATGCTGGGGAGCCTGGGTGGCTTAGTTGGTTAGGTGCCTTACTCCTGGTTTCTGATCTCATGGCTTCATGGGTTCAAGCCCCACATCGGGTTCTGTGCTGACAGGGTGAAACCTGCTTGGGATTCTCTCTCTCTCCCCACCCCCCACTTGTGCTGTTTCTTTCTCTTTCAAAATAAATAAATAAGCTTTATTTTTTTTAATCTTTTTTAATGTTTATTTAATTTTGAGAGAGAGAGAGAGAGGGAGGGAGACACAGAATCAGAAGCAGGATCCAGGATCTGAGCTGTTAGCACAGAGCCTGACACAGGACCTGAAACCATGAACTGTGAGATCGTGACTTGAGCCAAAGTCGGATGCTTAACCAACTGAGCCACCCAGGCGCCCCGATAAACTTTAAAAAATAAATAATGCAAAACCAAAAAAAATTTTAATTAAAAAAATTTTTTTGTAATGCTGAAAATCCATTCATCATGCCCTTCCTTCTACAGTTCAGGGTTTTTAGGCTACAAGAGGCCACTAACCCAGATGCACGCCAGGTTTTCAGGCTCAGATGTTAGTGAAAATAAGCTTTTCAGTCCTGCGAAGCACCGGCGCACCATGGGAGACATGTCCACCCCGAGGTGGCGCCTCGTCCGTGGTTGATGGTCCAGGAACAAATTTAGGCTGAAAATAGCAAACTAAAGTTAGCAGAGATGTTCTGCCTCGTGGGCTCCTCCAGGAACATCCTGTCCAAAGGAAAGGATATTTAAGGAGAAAGGAAGCAGCAAGTAATAGAGGAAGAACATCTCACATACAACGTGTGGTTCTGGTCTGTGTTCCAGAGAGAGGAGGGGGGTGGACAGGCAGCCGCGAAATGCCTACTGTATGGTTGTAATTTACTTGTTAGTCTCCTCTTTAACCTTCTCCTTATGTCTTTAGTTTCCCTATTGGTTAGTTTTCTCCCTTTATTTTCACTTCGGAGTAGGTTTTATCACCCTTCTTTCCTGAAATTAAGCTTCAAAGGCTTAAGTCACTTGGCCAACACTAAGCAACGGCAGAGCTGGGATTTGAACATGAACTCCCTTTGCTCTGGACTGACATATAGCTGGTGTTCAATAAATATGGTGTGGCGGGGAGGGTTCCTGGGTGGCTCAGTCGGTTAAGGGTTTAACATCAGCTCAGGTCATGATCTCACAGTTTGTGAGTTCAAGCCCCACATTGGGCTCTGTGCTGACAGCTTGGAGCCTGGAGGCTGCTTCAGATTCTGTGTCTCCCTCTCTCTCTGCCCCTCCTCCATTCATGCTCTGTCTCTCTGTCTCAATAATACATAAAAACATTTAAAAAATTTTAATAAAAAAAGATAAACGGTTTTGTATACTTCATCAACATTCCCCAAGCTCGTCCGTATAATAAGCAGTGGAGATATCATTGGAACCCAGATCTCTCTGATTCTAAAGACTGGCTCAAAGTATCCACGCAATGAGCAATAACAAAATTATTATGAAGATAATCTAGGTTCACTGAACCCATATTAGAAGCAGAGCATTTTGCTATAATGATTTGAGGTATTAGTCAGAAGTCATTTTGTAAGGAATGTAAGCCCAACCTAAACTCGCTTAAACAAAATGTTGGGGAGACATCAGGCGTCGGTGACTCTGAGGTGCACGGCTGTCAGGTGTCTCTATTCTCCTAGGTCTTTTCCTCCATGTTGGCTTCCCCTCCTGAAGCTCCCTCCACATTACTTCCAGGTTCCTTCCCACCAGCCTAGCAACCCCAGTGGGAAAAGGAAATCCCGTTGTCAAATCTTCCAAGAAACTGAGGTGGGCTCTCAGTGGCTCAGCCTGAATCACTCCAAGCCAATCACTGTGGCCAGAGAGACAATGACGTGAACAGGGCGCCTGGGTGGCTCAGTTGGTTAAGCGTCTGACTTCAGCTCAGGTCATGATCTCACGGTTCGTGGGTTCGAGCCCCTTTGGGCTCTGTGCTGACAGCTCAGAGCCTGGAGCCTGCTTCGGATTCTTTGTCTCCCTCTCTCTCTGACCCTCCCTTGCTCACTTTGTCTCTCTCTCTCTCTCTCTCTCTCTCTCTCTCAAAATTAAACAAAAACATTAAAAAAAAAAAAAGGAAGCACGTGAAGACAGAGGCAGGGGTCAGACAGAGAGATGCGGTCCCATGCCAGGAGCACCAAGGATTGCTAACACCCCCCCGGACGCTAGGAGACAGGCCTGGAGTAAAGGCTCACTCGGGGCCTCCAGAAGAATCCACACCTGCAGACACCTCACTTTCAGATTTCTAGCCTCCAGAAGTATGACAGAAGTATGCTGTTTTAAGCCAAGTTTATAATGGGTATATGTTACCCCAGCCTCAAGAAACTAACTCAAGTCTTTTACTAAAGAGAGAACAATGAATTGGGTCAATTTTTTTTAAATATCAATTCATATCGAAGTTAAAGCAAGATTAGTCTCATCTGTTTTGTGCACCTGGGAGGCATCTTACCAGCCGCCAGCTCGGAAGCTCTCTCCCGTCCCTGGCCACGAGGCAAGCTTTTGAGACAGATTCCCCCTCTCTCCTCTAGGGGGCGCCTGGGTGGCTCTGGCGGTTAAGCATCAACCCTTGATTTTGGCTCAGGTCATGAGCTCGCGGTTGGTGGGTTCGAGCTCCACGCTGGCGGCACGGAGCCTGCTTGGGATTCTCTCACTCCATCTCTCTCTGTCCCTCCCTGTTTGGGCGCACGCTCTCCATCAAAATAAATAAACTTTAAAAAATAAGTTAAAAAACAAATATTACCTACAAAGTAGAAGATTGAAAGTTCATTACAGTGACAATTACACAGAATTATGTATTCGTTTGTGCAGGGACTGGGTGGGGACACAGGGAAATGAAAACAAAATATGCAAAAGGGATGTGAGATGTGGAAGTTAAGTGTTAACTAGCTCAGTCAGCCTAGTGTTGAGAGCAAAGATCTCAAGTGAGACACCCGTTAAGCTCACAGAGTCACAAGTACCTGGGTAACTTAACTTCTCTGAGCATCAGTCTCTCCCTCCATAAATGGGGTTTTTCACTACTGCTTCTCAGCCTGAGGTTTCGATGAGATGATGTATAAAAGGCCCGCATTTATTATGGGTATGGAACCTGAAATGATCGATCTGTTTTGGCTTTAATCTTTTCTATTTAATTTTTTAAGTGTATTTATTTATTTTGAGAGAGAGAAAGAATGCGTGTGTGTGCATGTGTGTGCGTGCACGCGCGTAAGTTGGGTAGGGGCAGAGAGAGGGAGAGAATCCAAAGCAGGTTCCACACTGCCAGTGCGGAGCCATCAAGGCGGGACTTGAACCCACCAACCATGAGATCATGACCTGAGCTGAATTCAGACGCTTAACCGACTGAGCCACCCGGGTGCCCCTTTATTTAATTTTTCAATAAAAAGCATTCATAAGGGGCGCCTGGGTGGCTCAGTCGGTTAAGCCTCCGGCTTTGGCTCAGGTCAGATCTCACATTCGTGGGTTCGAGCCCCGCGTCAGGCTCTGTGCTGACAGCTAGCTCAGAGCCTGGAGCCTGCTTCCTGTTCTGTGTCTCCTTCTCTCTCTGCCCCTCCCCCTCTCATGCTCTGTCTCTCTCTGTATCAAAAATAAAAAATTAAAAAAAAAAACATTCATAAGATTCAAAAAGCAAAGTGAAGGGTGCCTGGCTGGCTCAGTTAGTAGTACATGTGACTCCTGATCTCGAGGTTGTGTGTGTAAACCCTTAGGCTGTATGGATAACTTAAAAATAAAATCGTAGGGGCTCCTGGGTGGCTCAGTCGTTTAAGCCACCAATGTCGGCTCAGGTCATGATCTCACACTTCATGAGTTCAAGCCTTATGTTGGGCTCTGTGCTGACCGCCCAGAGCCTGGAGCTTGCTTCGGATTCTATGTCTCCCTCTCTCTCTGCCCCTCCCTAGCTCACACTCTGTCTCTCTCAAAAATAAATAAAAGTTAAAAAAATTTTTTAAAAAGGCAGGTGGCCTGGCTGCTCAGTTGGTTAAGGGTCCTACTCTTGGTTTCAGCCCAGGTCATGATCTCACAGTTCCTGAGTTCTCACATCAGCTCTGTGCTGACAGCACCTGCAATTCTCTCCCTCTCTCTCTGTCCCTCCCCTGATCACTCAGTCTCTCTCTCTCTCTCTCTCTCTCTCTCTCTCTCTCAAAATAAATAAATACACTTTTAAAAAAAGGCAAAGTGAGCTAAAAAGCAATACATTGAAAAAACTGACTTTCACCCGTCCTCACCCACCACTTCCTCCCCCTCCCCCGCACGGCTGCTGAACACGCCTGCTAGTTTCTTGTGATACTTCCTCTGTGTCTTTAAGCAAACATAAACGCTTAGCCCCTTTATACAAAAGGTGGCATTCTGTATAAATTTTTTCTGCAGTTTGACTGTTTCATTCAACAGTATATCCTGAAGGTCACTCCCTCCCAGGACTCAGAGCTCCCTCATTCTTTCCTTATCACGGCACACCGTTCCCTGGGTCTCCGTCATTCCCTGTACATGGGACCTTTGATTGCTTCCGCTTTTGCAATGACCGATGATTCTGCAATAAAAAACCTTGTACTCGCTTTCTTCTGTATGTGTACAGGTGTATGCGTGATATAAATATCGGAAAGCAGAATTGCTGGGTCAAAGGGAAAATGCCAGAATACTTTTTTTGAGAGTTTATTGGAGCACCTGGGTAGCTCAGTCAGTTAAGCATCTAACTCTTGACTTTATTTCCGGTCATGATCTCACAGTTCATGAGTTCAAGCCCCACACAGGGCTCTGCACTGACAGCACAGAGTCTGCTTGGGATTCTCTCTCTCCCTCTCTCTCTGCCCCTCCCCTGCTCATGCTCTCTCTTCCTCTCTCTCCTTCTCTCTCTCAAACTAAATAAACTTAAAAAGATTTTATTTTATTATTTAAAGTTTTTTAATGTTTACTTATTTTTGAGAGAAAGAGACAGAGAGAGAACAGGGGAAGGGCAAGGGGAGACAAAGAATCCAAAGCAAGCTATTGGCTTGAGGCTGTCAGCACAGAACCTGATGTGGGGCTCGAACTCACAGACCAAAAGATCATGACCTGAAGTCATGAGCTGAAGTCGGACGCTCAACCAACTGAGCCACCCAGGTGTCCCTATTATTATTATTATTATCCTTTAAGCAGACTCCATGCCCAATGTGGGGCTTGAACTCACACCCTGTGATCAAGAGTCGCATGCTCTACCGACTGAGCCAGCCAGGCGCCCTCAGAGCACTTTTGAGACATGTTGGTAGATTGCCCCCACGAAAGTTGCCCCAGAGGTGTATGCCAGAGCCTGCTTCCCCAGAGCCTCACCAGCACAATATGCCTGAAAGATGGTGTTTATTCTGGTTTGTTGTTGCAAGATTGTTTGCGCAAAAAACTTTTTTTCTTGCCACTTTTTGTCTATAGATCCAAGCACAGTTATCTCTATCTTTATTTATTTGTTTTTTAAAGTAAGTTCCACGCCCAACGTGAGGCTCGAACTCACAACCCTGAAATCAAGAGTCGCATGCTCTCCTGACTGAGTCAGCCAGACGCCCCTCTAACTTTATTTAAAGAACAGGCTGTAAGAAAAGGGAGACAATCAGACAACAGGACAAAGTTTCTAGACATTAAAAATATAGTTACTGGAAAAATTTGTATATCCGTGAATATGCCAGAAAATAGAATAAAAATGGACCAAGACCAAATCAGTGTGTGGGAATATCAGCTCAAGGAAATCCTTCGGTATAGGGAGCTAAAATTTTTCAGCAAAAAGTGCTTAGACATTTTTTTTAAGTGCTTGAGACCCACATTTCCATATCAAACAAGCAGAACCCTTCCAACTAAAATGAATTAAAGATGTATGCCAGAAAAATGAAAATGGAAACCCAAACAAGCAAAAAGGCATGGTATGTGAGAGATGGTGGAATGAAGCTAAGAATGCATGACAGATGGGCAGCCGGCCGGGAAGACACCAGAACAAGAAATTAGAACAGGAAGTCAACAGCCTCTATGGAAACTGCCATGAAGCACAAAGTCGATTTTTTGTTCCACCCAAATTATGTGACTAAAGACCCAGACATGTTCTGAAAGCAAGAGGTAAAGAAACGCGTCTCTTCTATCAACAAGGATTTTAAAAGCTCGCCGTGGGAATTTGGTGTGGGGGATTGGTTACACAAGTTATGGAAAATCTGAGAAGCCAGCAGGAGTCCCGGAGGCAGCCGGGGATTAGGGACAGCAGCAACCCTGGTGTCCTGGTCAACTGGCTCTTGGAAACAAGCCCGGAGGCGCCGTGTGCTCCGATTTGGAGACGCAAATCCTCCATCCGTGGCCAGTTTCAAGCTGCCAGCAGGAGGGCACTGAGCGTGGAAAAGGAAAGATATGTGTGCAGCGAGTTTCTGTCAGCTGCTACGTGCCGCTCACCTTTGGGACAACAGCCCTGGGGTCAGGGCCACTTGGTGGAAGGCGGAACCCAAGAGGAAGTTCTGTTTCCCTTTCTGTTGCTGCAGGAGCTGGGTGGTTCCGCGGTGGGAAATCTTTACAGAATCCTATGATTAGAGACGCTGTCTGCTCAAAGTTTAGAATCACGACATAAACAGCCTACTAGGTCCCAGGGAGACAGAAGTGAACAAAATAAAGCCGCTATATCAATACATCATAATTTGTTGCTTCATTCGCCCACTGATGGGCGTTTGGGTGGTTTCCGGTGTGGGGCTATGAGGAAAAACGTTGCTGTGGACTTTGTCATATGAGCTTGTGGGGACATATGGACTCAGCCTGGGTACGTACTTAGCAGGGCGATCGCTGCGTTAGGTCAGTCGTGGGTTTAACTTCGCAAGAGATCACCAACATCTTCCAAATTGGTTGTACTGTGTTATAATTTGATATTTTGTATTTGTGCCGTATTTCATCGACAATACCGGAGGATCCTAGCTGCTCTGCATTCTTCACGATTCCTTGTTACTGTCAGCTGTGTGTTTGTTTGCTTGTTTTTGTTTGTTTTAATGTCATCGGGGACGCCTGGCCGGCTCAGTCCATAGAGCATGTGACTCTTCATCTCAGGGTCGTGAGTTCAAGCCCCACGCGGGGCATGGAGCCTACTTAAAATTTAAAAGAACATTTATGGGGTGCCTGGGTGGCTCAGGCGGTTAAGCCTCCGACTTCGGCTCAGGTCAGATCTCACGTTCGTGGGTTCAAGCCCCGCATCAGGCTCTGTGCTGACAGCTAGCTCAGAGCCTGGAGCCTGTTTCAGATTCTGTGTCTCCCTCTCTCTCTGACCCTCCCCCTCTCATGTTCTGTCTCTTCTGTATCAAAAATAAATAAAGCATTAAAAAAATTTTTTTTTTAATTTAAAAGAACATTTTAATTAATCAAAATAAAGGCCTCGGGTGTCTTGAGGTCTAATCTACATGTAGGGAAACTCATCCTTTTTAGTTCTGTAAGTT
The DNA here is from genome assembly GCF_006229205.1 of Suricata suricatta. Classification (NCBI taxonomy): domain Eukaryota; kingdom Metazoa; phylum Chordata; class Mammalia; order Carnivora; family Herpestidae; genus Suricata; species Suricata suricatta. The sequence continues at coordinate 93,405,003 of NC_043711.1, read as the reverse complement.
TTGACAAAGTATATAGTCATGTACCCACCATCACAATCAATTATAAAATATCAGGCACCTGGGTGGCTCAGTCGTTAAGCATCTGACTCTTGATCTCAACTCAGGGCTTGGCCTTTAAAAAAAAAAGATACAGAATGTCTAGGTAGGATTTCTGAGTCATATGATAATGGAGTGTTTAGCTTTATAAGAAACTGCTGGGAGCACCTGGGTGGCTCAGTTGGTTGAGCATCTGACTCTTACTTTCGGGTCAGGTCATGATCCCAGGATCATGAGATCAAGCCCTGAGTCAGGCTGGAGCCTGCTTGAATTTCTCTCTCTCC
>NC_043711.1:93352997-93404583 GCF_006229205.1 Suricata suricatta | reverse complement strand
TCGGAGGCTTAACCGACTGAACGACCCAGGTGCCCCTGTTCGGTTTTTTTACACTCCTTTTTAATATTTTTATTTATTTTTTTAATGTTTTATTTATTTTTGATACAGAGAGACAGAGCATGAGACGGGGAGGGGCAGAGAGAGAAGGAGACACAGAACCGGAAGCAGGCTCCAGGTTCTAAGCTAGCTGTCAGCACAGAGCCTGACGCGGGGCTCGAACCGCAAACGTGAGATCTGACCTGAGCTGAAGTTGGAGGCCTAACTGACTGAGCCACCCAGGCGCCCCTTTTTATTTATTTTTGATAGAGACAGAGTGCAAGTGGTGGCAGAGGGCAGAGAGTGAGGGATACACAGAATCCGAAGCAGGCTCCAGGCTCTGAGCTGTCAGCACAGACTCTACTAGGGGCTCCAACTCACAAACTGTGAGATCATGACCTGAGCTGAAGTCAGACTCTTAATCAACTGAGCCACCCAGGCGCCCCTAAAAACCTCATTCTAATAGGTATGTGATGGTATTTACTTACGGTTTTTAGTTTGCATTTCTTTGATGACTAGTGAGGTTGAGTATCTTTTCATGTGCTTTTTGGACATTTATATATCTTTTTTTGGTCGCTTATCTTTGTGTTATTGAATTGTAAGAGTTCTTTACATATTCTAGACACAATTCCTTTGTCAGATATCTGTATTCTTTGTTTGTCTGTTTGTTAAATGTTTACTTATTTTTGAGAGAGAGAGAAAGAGACCACACACACAACCAGGAGAGAGGGGCAGAGAGAGGGAGACAGAATCCCAAGCAGGCTCCTTCCTGCAGTATCAGATTGACTGAGCCCTGAGTCAGGCCCCACACCGAGCACAGAGCCTGCATAAGATTCTCTGTCTCTCTCCCTCTGCCCCTCTCCCCCACTCATGTACACACTTTCTAAAATAAAAATTTTAATTTAAAAAATATAAATAAATATGTATTATAAAGAAAATAATCTTATAAAAAATAAAATTAAAAATGGGAAAAAATTAAAACTTAGGGGCGCCCGGGTGGCTCAGCTGGTTAAGCAGTTAGCTTCAGCGCAGGTCATGATCTCACGGCTCAGGGTTCAAGCCCTGCATTGGGCTCTGCACAGACAGTCTAGAACCTGCTAGGGACTCTTTCTCCTCTCTCTCTGCCCCTCCCCACTTGTGCTCACTCTCTCAAAATAAGTAAATAAACTAAAAACTTTTTTCAAAATAAAAGATCCTTGCCCATCCCAACTATACTTTCCTCTAGGAGCTTCTAATTTTAGCTTTTATAGGGGTGCTTGGGTGGCTCAGTCAGTTAAGCCTCCGACTTCAGCTCAGGTCAGATCTCACGTTCGTGGGTTTGAGCCCCGCGTCGGGCTCTGTGCTGACAGTTAGCTCAGAGCCTGGAGCCTGCTTCTAGTTCTGTGTCTCCTTCTCTCCCTGCCCCTCCCCCTCTCATGCTCTGTCTCTCTCTGTATCAAAAATAAACAAAACATTTAAAAAATTTAATTTTAGCCTTTATATTTAGTTCTATGATCTACCTTGAGTATTTTTCTTTTATTACTATTATTATTTTACATTTATTTATTTTTGAGAGACAGAGTGTGAACAGGTGAGGGGCAGAGAGAGAAACAGACACAGAATCCGAAGCAGGCTTCAGGCTCTGAGCTGTCAGTCAGCACACAGCTCGACGTGGGGCTCGAACCCACGAACCGTGAGATCATAATCTGAGCCGAAGTTGGACACTCAACCGACTGAGCCACCCAGGCGCCCCTCTTCTTTTTTTAATGCTTATTTTTGAGCGACAGAGACAGAGCATGAGAGGGGCAGAGAGAGAGGGAGACACAGAATCCAAAGCAGGGTCCTGGCTCTGAGCTGTCAGCACAGAGCCCGACGTGGGGCTCGAACCCACGAACTGCGAGATCGTGACCTGAGCTTAAGTCGGAAGCTTAACCGACTGAGCCGCCAGGCGCCCCACCTTGAATACTTCTCATGTGTGGTGTGAGGTAGGAGTTGGGGTCACCTTCTTCAGTATGAATATACAATTGTTCCAGCAACACTGGTTGAAAAAGAACTTCTTGCCCTCATGGAATTACCTTAATGCTCTGGTTGAAAATCAGTTGGCCATGTGTATGTTAGTCTCAGCTGGCCTTCTCTTCTGTTGATCAGTCTATCCTCACTTCTTTTACCTTTTGAACATGCAGATTGGCCCAGGGTAATCTGCCACACAAACAAAATAGGCCTTTTTCATCCCACAAGCATTTTCTGAGCCTAGTCTGTACCAGTCACTGGGAATACAATGGTGGTCAAGACCCAACATTTTCCTTTTCCCTCGTGGAGCTTGGGGCGGTGACCATCTGCTGGTTTTGCCTGCTCCTAATCCCATCCCTTCAGAAAGCAGCAGGCTTCCAGTTCTCCACTGGGGGCCACTGTCCAGCCACCCCCATCCCAGGTGACTCAGATGTGGCTAACCTCAACATCCCCTTCCCAAGGTGGACGGACAGCTCGGGTTTGGCCTATGAGTGCCAGCACTGGGACATTTTTCCATAACTACCAGGAAGATGTCGTTTTCTTTCCCCCGTGGCTTTGGCAGTTGGAAAGCTGAAGGGGACCACGATTTCCCGAGATTGATGCCAATATGGCGGGCATTAGAGCTTAGAGGTTAAGACTGATAGGCACCCACCATTTGAGCACCTGGTCCCAGCTATGCTTGAAGCTCATGAAACTCCTGGGCTTTCCGATTCTGTAAGTCAATAAATTCTTCTTCTTCTTCTCCTTCTCCTTTTCCTTCTTCTTCTTCTTCTTCTGAAAGCTGTTTGAGTTGGACCTTGTTTCCCTGCTAACCATAAAGGAATTAATGCCAGCAATCAGGAAAAGGGCAAGGTCAACATGGGCATCTCAGGGAGTTCCCGTGGTCAATTCTGAGGCAATTCCTGTTGAATTTTCTCCTCTTTCATACTTCAGTCCGGCCCCTCTATCCATCCAATCAACAAGTCCTTAGAGAGCAGTATTTTTCACACTGAGGATTACGACCCACTAGTGACTCATGAAATGAAAGGAATGGGTTACGGCCAGCACTTTTTTTTTTTCAATGAAAGAAAACAGGATGAAAGGAATAGAAAATATCAGAAGGCACTGCGTGTTGTAAGGCTAAGTATTTTATAAAACTTTTCTTCCTGTCGTATGCATGTGCCAAGCGTAGGTTAAATGCCTACGAGAGGCAGTCAGATGCATATACAAGCCACTACCTTAGAGCAATTCGTGGCAAACGTGACGGGCTGCCCACCCAGCGGCCACGCCCCTCTCTTCTGCTTGCTGAGAGGACTGTGGTTTTGTTCAGGAATGGAAACAGCCATGTGTTTAGAGGGAGGACCAGCCGAGTGGAGTTAGGGGTGGGGTAAGCCCTCCATAGCCCAGGAGTGAGCTCTGATTGATCCAAGCCACTGGGAGACCTTCTCAGGAGACCCACGAGCCCCTCACTTTTGTGATAACGTATCTCTCCGTGAGGCCAGAATTCCTTTGTACGTTTCAAGCAAAACAACATATCACAATGGATTGAATGCAGGGCGAGAAACTAGAATCTGGCTTCTTCTATTAAACCAGACATTAAAGAGATAAAGGAAAATGTATGGGGTGCCTGGGTGGCTCAGTCAGTTGAGGGTCCGGCTTCCGCTCAGGTCATGATCTCATGGTTTATGGGTTTGAGACCCGCATCGGGCTCTGTGCTGACAGCTGGGAGCCTGGAGCCCGCTTCCAGTTCTGTGTCTCCTTCGCTCTCTGCCCCTCCCTCACTCTGTTTCTCTCTGTCTCAATAATAAACATTAAAATAATTTTTTAATAATCAAAAAGAAAAATGTAAAACAATGTCACTTTTTCCAATAATTAAAAAAAATTAATATTTAATTTTGAGAGAGACAGACAGACAGACAGAGTGTGACCAGGGGAGGGGCCGAGAGAGAGGGAGGCATAGAGTCTAAAGCAGGCTCCAGATTCTGAGCTGTCAGCACAGAGCCCAACGTGGAGCTCGAACTCACAAACTGTGAGCAGAAGTCAGATGCTTAACCAACTGAGTCACCCAGGTGCCCCTCCACTAATTATTGTTTGTTCGTGGGGGGGGGGGAGAACGCCATTTTTCATTAAAAAATTGTTATTTAACTTAACATTCATTTAAAATTTAAAAAATTTTTTAATGTTTATTTTATTATTTTTGAGAGAAGACAGAGAAAGATCATAAGCAGGGGAGGGGCATAGAGAGAAGGAGACACAGAATTGGAAGCAGGCTCCAGGCTCTGATCTGTTAGCACAGAGCCTGATGCAGGGCTCAAACCCACGAACTGAGAGATCATGACTTAAGCCGAAGTCGGACACTTAACCAACTGAGCCACCTAGACGCCCCTAAAGTAACATTTAAAGGATTATTTTAAATGAACTAATGATTACATATATTTAAATTTTTCAGTTTTAACTCCTAATACAGCAAACATCAATCAACGTAACCACATCATTAATAATAGTTAAGTTTGAAAACCACACACTTAAGCCCGTCGTGGTTGTCTCTTCCCTGTCCCCTTTGCCAGTGATTTTATCAAGAATGTGACACGATTCTAGAAAATGGGACTTAAAATCTGCTTAGAACTTCTGAGAAAGTTTTCCTTCCAAGGGGGAAAAAAAGAGAGCTGCATGAGAGGAAAGGTTCTTTTACTCCTCTAGGTGAACAGGCGTGCACGTGATGCCTGGAGCTGTGGCAGCCACTTTGCAGCTGTGACGTTCGGAGGCTGAGGACAGCATCTCCACACGAAGGGCAGCAGAATGAAGAAATGGAAAGAGTTTGGGTCCTTAAGGACAGTATTGAACCTCCGTATCCACCAGCACAAGGCCGCCTCTCCCTGGATTTTTGTCTTGTGAGATAATAAATTTCCCCCCCTAGATTGTAAGGTCTATCTGGGCAGAGTTTTGCCTTGATTTAGGGATTTTTGACCGTTTTCATCACTGGCCTATCACCAGCACCTAGAATAAAGCCAGGAACATTGTAGGCGATAGGTAAATGTTTGTTGAATAAATCGATGACACCTTAGTCTTTATTGGATTTTGATGTTGTTGTTCCTTATGGCCAAGGAATCCTACTTGAATCAAGTGTCCAACACCACTTCAATTTCCATCTGTGGGGATTCTTTTTAGGGATCTTCTTAAGTAATCTCCCATCAATCAGCACCCCAGCCTGTGCTGTATATGACCTAATTCATAGCCCCACTACAACAAGGGATTACCTCTGTTTCAGCATTTCTCTCTGTTTTGTTTTTAATTGCTTCCACTAGAGGTGGAGATTAGAGGCTTCTTAGTTTGGGTACTATATCTAGTCTGCTGTAACAAAGAGACCTTAAGTTTATTGGCTCAGGAAAAAAAATCAAGTTTATTTCTCTCTCACTTACCAATCCAGACTTAGGTAGTTTTAGGGGGCTAGCATTGACAAACTCAACACACAGCTTCAATCTCTGTGTCCAAGGTAGCTGCCCGAGCTCCTGCCATCACATCTGCATCCCAGCCAATGGTCAATGGGAGGAGAAAGGGCAAAGAGGGAACATAGCCATTCCTCTTAACGGCATGAACTGAAATGAGCGTGCATCATTTCTGCTCACATCTCACATAAATTCACATGAACATCTCAGAACTCAGATCCAAAAGGGGACAAAAAGGCTCAGAAATGTACTCATCAACTGGACAATCCTGTGCTAAAACTCCTGAGTTCTATTATTAAAGAAAGAAGGGAGAAACGGGCTATGAGCCATCAACCAGCTGTCCTTGCTACAGTTTGGTTTGATTTGCATCTGTCCTCTCAGAGCCTCAAACAGGGCTTGACACATGGTAAGCAGTGAGGAAATTGTTTAAAGAAAGAAAGAATAAAGGAAAAACAAAACAAAAAACCAGAACCCAAGATTCCTGCCCCTCATGAATGTCCCATTCCTCTGGGGAGAACTCAGATGAAGAATTAATGTACCACAAGCAATACAAAACAACACTTGCTGGGGTGCTAAATCAATGAATATTTCTCTGCAGGGTAAACCGTGATCTCTGGCCGCAAAACACCCCTCAACCTCCTCATTTCCACAAAAGCTAACTCTCTAGACGGTGACCCACTCCATCGAGCAAAACCTCCATGGCCCTTCACCTGTGTTCACTTTCTAAATTTTTTTATGTCTTTTATTTATTTTTCAGAGACAGAGAGAGACAGTGAGAGCAGGGGAAGGTCAGAGAGAGAGGGAGACACAGACTCCGAAGCAAGCTTCAGGCTCTGAGCTAGCTGTCAGCACAGAGCCTGACGCGGGGCTCGAACCCAGGAAGTGTGAGATCATGACCTGAGCCGAAGCCAGCGCTCAACCAGCTGAGCTACCCAGACTCCCCAACCTGCGTTCACTTTCTAATGGACAAAAAAAAAAAAAAAAAAAAAAGTAGTGGCAACAGGGAGGGGCAGCTGGACACTCGCAAGCTTCATGAACTCAGAGACCCATGTAGGTTTAGCCCTGGAGACGGCACAGTCAAGAAACTGTTCAACGGGTGTGCTCGGCAAGCTCAGTCGGTGGGGCATGGGACTCTTGATCTTGGGGTGGTGAGTTAAGTCCCACGTTGGGTGTAGAGAGTACTAAAAAAATAAATAAATGAACTTAAAAAAAAAAAAACAGTTCAACAGCCAAAAGACCTTAAAAAGGAATCGCATTTCCCATGCACATCTCTTAAGAACATGAAGAGAAATTCCCAGCAATACTAATTAGAAGTCCCTGTCTTTTCTGGCCTCTCCCTCACCCCCACCCTAGCCTTTCAACTGCCGCAGTCCCTGGCTTGCCAAGCCCCGCCTTCACCCCCTTGCCTGTGCTCCTGTCCTCCCTCCTCTCAACCTGTTCCATGAGAGGTTCTTGGGGTGCCTGGGCATCTCAGTCAGTGGAGCGGGGGACTCTTGGTCTTGGGGTTGTGAGTTTGAGCCCTGCCTTGGGTGTAGACATCACTTATAAATAAAATCTTTTTAAAAATTCTGGGGGCACCTGGGTGGCTCAGTCGGTTAAGCATCTGACTCTTGATCTCAGCTCAGGCCATGATCTTGACATTCATGAGTTCGAGCCCCACACAGGGCTCTGCACTGACAGCTCCGAGCGTGCTTGGGATTGTCTCTCTCCCTCTCTGCGCCTCCCCTACTGGAGTGTTCTCTCTCTCTCTCTCTCTCTCTCTCAAGAAATGAAACTTAAAAAAAAAATCTGAATGCTAAAGCCAAAGCATTAGCCAAATAGGTCAGACTCTGTGGTTCAGGCACCAAGGCTAAGGTATCATGCAGTGAGGTTGGAAAACTACTAGTCTAGGTCTTAATCGCTCATCCTTTCTTCCCTTGACTTGAGATTCCTTCTGGAACCATGAATGAATCACACTCAGACTGAGTTAAAAAATGTTTTTAAGTTGGGGAGAATATTTATGACTTGAAGAACTGAAAGAAAATGTCCAAAGTAATTCTGTCTTCCACTCGCGGTAGAACCATCAGAATCTTTTACTCCCTCGAGCTCTGCTTCTCCCTGGAGGCGCTTGCCTGGCTCCAAGCGATGGCCAGGACAGTTCCAAGAGCGTGCGCTTGACAGTTTCAGCAGCCTGATTGGGCCAGCTTTGGGTCACGTGTCCAGCCCTGAACCAATCACAGTGGCCAGATGAATAATGTCCTCTGATTGGGTAAGCCAATGGCACACGTTCACAGCAGGGCTTGAACCTAGATGTGGTCCTACAGGAACCAAAAGGAATGGCGGGGAAGGTGGGTAGTCCCCATACCAAACCCTCAGCAGGTGAAAATATAGACACCTCTGCTCCACAGCTGCCCCTCTGTCTCCTCGTTCATTCTCCGCATCATCAACGTCCAGGGAAACCAGGGGGCAAAAGCGATCTCCGTTGAGGACCTCAGTTGCCCAGAAGGCCAAGGCTGATTGCTCTTTCTTTTGGGGGCAGGGATGCTATAAGCACTTATGTTAATTATTTAATCACATAAATTAATATAGAAGATTCGGGATAGATTTGGGGGGATATTCTGAATAATTCATATTTGAATACTAATGCATACATATTATAATGCCTGATAAGTGGAAAATTATACACCAGAAACATTCATGCAAATATGCGGCTTTACATTCCGCACGAACAAGCGATCACGGAGTAATTGATAATGAGGAAGCCAAGGCAATAGTAATTCCAATTCTGTATTTGGTTCTGTTTGATTCATTATAATGCATTAAAAGTGGGTTTATGATTGAACGTTTTTATGCAGACATATTATGTACACGTACATAATTTTACATACCATCGTAAGGGTGACCAGATCGTATGTATTGAGGGCTTTCCTTTTCCAGTGAAATTGTTCTGCTTCTCTTCCTTTTTCTGGTTAGCTCCTCCTCCCACCTCTTTCTCCTTTTCCTCTCCCTTCCTTGCCACTAGTTCATATACTGTTTCTCCATGTAATTTTATACAAAGACATGTACCCATACGTGTTTGGATACAGATAGATATACAAACACACATACAGAGACGCATATATTTATACGGAATACACAGGAGTTTATAAATAAGATGTTACCCTCTTTTTCTGCACTTTGGTTTTCTCATTTAATAGTAGCGGAATCCCTCCAGGTCACGTGGCAGAAGTTTGTGATTGCGCAACATGGGTGGGGGGCGCTGATACCTTGTGGTACGACTCTACCATGATGTATTCAACCCCTCCCTAAGGATGCATGTTTGCTTTGTTTGCCTTTTTTTTAATCTTTTTTTATTTAATTTTTTATAAGTAAGCTCTACACCCAATGTGGGGCTTGACTTCATGACCCCGAGATCAAGAGTCGCATGCTCTATGGACCGAGCCAGCCAGGCATCCCTGTTGTTCGCCATTTTTGCCACCATGAACAACACCACGTAAATCTTCTCTCATCTGTATCCACTGGTTCCTAAGAATGGAACTTTTCCCGTAGAAATGTAAACATGTTACAAGATGCTAGCCCGCCTGGCTGGCTCAGTTGGTAGAGTGTGAGACTCTTGATCCAGTGTTGTGAGTTCGAGCCCCACACTGTGTGTGAAGATTACTTAAACAAAATAAAACTTTAAAAACACGTTAAAAGATACTACCCTGGGGCGCCTGGGTGGCCCAGTCGGTTAAGTGTCCGGCTTAAGCTCAGGTCATGATCTCATGGTTCGTGGGTTTGAGCCCCGCATCAGGCTCTGCTGGCAGCTCAGAGCCTGGAGCCTGCTTCCGATTCTGTGTCTCCCTCTCTCTCTGACCCTCCCCTGCTCGTGCTGTCTCTCTCTGTCTCTCAAAAATAATTTTAAAAGATTAAAAAAAAAAAAAGATACTGCCCAAAGGCCATATACAGATGTATAAGGATGTTCTCACATGGCCAGAAGAAATCATTGTCAAGGCTCTTTGTTTTGCTGTCCTTCCTCCCTCCCCTCCTCCTCCTCCTTCAAAATCAAGGTGAAACTCACATGACGTAAAATGAACCATCGTGGTCTCCAGCACAATCATAATGTCACATCACCACCGCCTAGTTCATCACCTAGGCCTAAAATCCTTTCATTGCCCTAAAAAGAAACCCCAGGCCTATTACTCCCCTCTCGACTCTACGCCCCTCTCCTTCCGGCCCCTGGCAATCATTAATCTGCTTTCCTTTTCTGTGAATTTGCCTATTCTGGGCACTCCATTCGAATAGCAACCTACATGAGGCCTGTGACTCCTTTCACTCAGCTCAGTGTTTTCGATGTCCATCCACACTCGTGCGCATCAGTACCGCCTTCCTTTTCGAGCCTGGATAATGGGCCAGTGTAAGAACAGGACACCTTTTTTTTGCCCGTTCATCAGGAAAGGGACACTGGGGTTGGTTCTACTTTTTTTGGCTTTTGTGAATAGTGGTGCCATGAACACTTGTTTGTACAACTTCTTTTGAACCCCTGTCTTCGATTATTTGGGGTGTATCCCTAGGAATGGAATCAGTCATAAGGTAACTTTATGTTTAACTTTTGGAGGAAGTCCCAAGCTGCCCCGCATGAAGGTCTGTGTTCTCTTCTTATAAAGATTCCAGTCATTGGATTAGGACCCACCTTCATCCAGAGTGACCTCATTTTAATTTAATTACATCTGCAATGACCCTAATTCCAAATAAGGTCACATTTACAAGCAGAGGATTAGGACTTGACCCTACCTTCTGGAAGGCACAATTCAACCCGAGCTGGGGTGTAAATACCTTCTCGTCCACAGGAAATAGAAGCTGTTGTTGAGAAGCGTAACTAATTCAAGATAACACCAATAACAAAGTGTCTTTTCCTTAAATTGTAGGAATTTCAGCTATTTATGCAAAGGCAAGGCCATCAAGCACTGAGTGGCAGCCAAATAGACTTGGCAGAACACGGGTGTGGATAAGTCGGCTAATTTTAGTTCATGAATACTGCATTTTAATAACCCTTAATAACTCATGTAGCGAATTACTACAAAGTCTCCTGCGGATGTCCATAGATGTGAAAAATTACTTCTGTGTCCATCATTTAGGTGCAAAAACCGAAGGAAGAACAAGAGATTCCAAAGCCTGTGCATTCTCCGAGTTTCCTTGCGGCGGACAGAGCCGGCCAACAACGGGCTGAGCCAGCAACCGCTCCCAACCTCTGACTTCTCTTCCTCCTGTTGTAGAAGCTGGAAAGCTCCTCTGCAGCGGATTGCCAACTATGCTGTTGGATTTCCAGGAATATGTTCGTTTTCGTGACAGAAGGGACAGATGCGACAGGCTCCAGCCCCTCCCCTACCTCTTCCTGCCTTGAACACGGACACGATGCCTGGAGCTCCAGCAGCCATGTTGCGGCACCGCGAGCGGAAGGACCCCAGAGCACCTGACCCTGGCACTGGGCGCCCAGTGACAGCAGCCACCTACTTCCAGATTCCTTGTGTTGGAAGAAAATACAAGCCACTCGGAATCAGGTTGTCCGCTGTTTATGGCTTCCCCTCCCCCAACCCCACGGAGTCATTTCTTAGCTACTATGTGCGCGCAGCGCAAGGACGTAATTATATTTATGATTTCGTTGTGCTTGGCAACTCAAAAGCCGATTCCCCAAAGTCAAACCTTAATAGGTCCTTGAGAGTTGGTGTCCCGAGGTTTCTTTTTTAACGAATTGAAAATTCTAGACTTAAAAATAGAGATAAAAACAAATCAGACTCCCCGCCGCCCCGGCGCCCGTCACAGAGGCTGATCTTCAAAGGGACCACCTAAGTGCCATCAGGGGCCAATTACACCTGTATTATCCAGATGGCTTTTTTCCTCCTCTTACCCAGGACTGTAAAGCGATCCCTGAATTCCGCAGGGACTTGGACGGCCCACTGACAATTGTCAGGTGCGTTTATCGCTCCCGTGGTAATGCTGAGTGAGCTAAGTCAGCTCCCCGCACTGGGGCACCTGGTGGCTCAGCTGGTTGAGCACTCACTGGGCTCTGGCTCATGTGAGGACCTCGCCGTTTCGAGGTTTGGTTCATGAGTTCGAGCCGCATATCCGGCTCACTGCTGTCAGCACAGGCCACTTCAGATTATCGGTCTGTCTCTGCCCCCACCCTCCGAGGGCAGAGGCCACATTCCCCAGGACAGAATATCCACGCTTAGCCTCCCTCATTTCCAGATGGTTTTTATCCTTCCTCCTGATCTATGAGCTCCCCGTAGACTTCCAATAAGTCCCTCTGCAGTTCAGGTGAGCCACTGTAGGTCTCTCTGGCTTCCCATCAAGAGCCTTGGCTGATAGGGGCGCCTGGGGGGCTCAGTCGGTTAAGCGTCCGACTCCGGCTCAGGTCATGATCTCACGGTTCGTGGGTTCAAGCCCTGCTTTGGGCTCTGTACTGACAGCTCAGAGCCTGGAGCCTGTCTTTGGATCCAGTGTCTCCCTCTCTCTCTCTGACCCTCCCCTGCTCACGCTCTCTCTCTCTCTCTTAAAAATAAATAAAACATTAAAAAAAATTTTTTTAAGAGCCTTGGCTGATAGAGTTTGTATATGCTAGAGAATCTCTAGGAAGTGACAAGACAAATTAGTCACACAGCTGCCCTTAGAGAAGCAACTGGGGCATGGGCTGTGGAGGGAAAGGGCACGGCCTTTCTGGTCCACTTGACCTCTGGCAATTAAAAAACCAGGGGCACCTGGGTGACTCACTTGGTTAAGAGTCTGACTTTGGCTCAGGTCATGATCTCGGAGTTCGTGGGTTCGAGCCTCATGTCAGACTCTGTGCTGACAGCTCACAACCTGGAGCCTGCTTTGGATTCTGTTCTCTGCCCCTCTCTTGGTCATGCTCTGTCTGTCTCTCTCTCTCAAAAATAAACATTTTTTTAAAAAATCATATACAGAGGACCTGAACGGCCCCATCAGTAGAGCATGTGACTCCTGATCTCAGGGTCATGAGTGCAAACCTCATGTTGGGCATAGAGCTTACTTGAAAAAAACTGGTATTAAAAACAAATCTGGGGCACCTGTGTGGCTCAGTTGGTTAAGTGTCTGACATCAGCTCAGGTCATGATCTTGCAGTTCATGAGTTCGAGCCCCACATTGGGCTCTATGCTGACAGCTCAGAGCCTGGACCCTGCTTCAGATTCTGTCTCTCTCTGTCCCTCCTCTCTCTCTAAATAAATTTTAAAACATTAACAAAAATCAAATACACATATTACTTTTTTTTCTCCATGTATTACATTTTCACGAGTAATAAATCCAAAGGCATAGGACATGTGGCTGGCTCAGACAGGAGAGCATGCAACTCTGGATTCGCGGGTTGTAGGTTCAAGCCCCATGTTTGGTGTAGAGATTACTTAAAAATAAATCTTTTGTTTTTTGTTTTCTTTTCGAGACAGAGAGTAAGTGAGCAAGCATGGGAGTTGGGGAGAGGAACAGAGGGAGAGAGAGAATCCCAAGCAGGCGCCACTCTGAACCACCCAGGTGCCCCCAAATAAAATCTTTTTTTTAAAACTCCAAAGGTCAGGGCAGCCTGGGTAGCTCAGTCAGTTGAGCATCTGACTTTTGGGTTCAGCTCATGATGATCTCGCTGTTAGTGGGGTCAAGCCTGGAGTTGGGCTCTCTGCTGACAGTGGGGAGCCTACTTGGGGCTCTCTCTCTCCCTCTCCCTCTCCCTCTCTCTCTCTGCTCCTCCCCCACTCGCACATGTGTACTCCTTCTCTCTCTCAAAAATAAATAAATTAACTTTAAAAAAAAAAGAAGAGGGGGTGCCTGGATGGCTCAGTCGGCTGTGAGTTTCCACTCAGGTCATGATCCTGGGATCATGAGATCGAGCCCCACGTCAGGCTCCACACTGAGCATGAAACTTGCCTGAGATTCTCTCTCTGTCTCTCTCTCTGCCCTTTCGCCCCACTGGTGCACTCTCAATCTCTCTCTCTCTCTCTCTCTCAAAAAATGAAGAGCATGGGACTCTTGATCTTGGGGTGACAAGTTCGAGTGAGCCCCTTATCATGCGTAAATATTACTTAAATAAATAAACAACATAAAAAGAACGGATGGCACTAATGTGTTCACTCTTAGGGTTTCAGTACCACGCTCTTCATAAAAACAAGCACAAAGGAAAACATCCCTGGAAAAGCTGCAGGAGAGAGAGTCTCGGGCCCGTGCATCTCATTCCCATCCCTCCAGGGGACGATGGGGGGGGGTCGTCTCAATTACCGTCCAAGTTTAATGCGGGTTATCTAATTGTCTGAAGGCAAGAAGAACAAAAATAAACTACAGTGAATGAGCTCACATTCATCCTACTTAGCCTGAAGATTTTTAAAAATTTTTTAAGATTTATTTATTGTTGAAAGACAGAGTGCGAGCAGGGGAGGGGCAGAGAGAGAGGGAGACACAGAATCAGAAACAGGCTCCAGGCTCCGAATTGTCAGGCACAGAGCCCAATGCGGGGCTCGAACCCACAAATCGTGAAATCATGACCTGAGCCAAAGTCAAACGCTCCACTGAGCTGCCCAGGTGCCCCCTGAAGATGAGAATTTAAAAAAAGGGATTTCATAAGCCCGTTTTCTTATTAATGGGCCTTCCCAGTACTATTTCATCTGAACTCCTGGAGAACTCGTGGGGTTGAGAACACTGGGTGGCTATTTCTCACGTCTTACTTAGTCCCACCCATGGACTCACTCATTCATTCAACAAACATTTCTTCTGTGACCCACTGTGTGCTTGTGCTGAGCCCAACTCAAATCAGCATTGAGCAGAGAATGAGAGGCGCCTGGCGGGCTCAGGCGGTAGAGCATGCAACTCTTGATCTCAGGGTTCGGAGTTCAAGCCCCACACCAGGTGTGGAGACTACTTAAAATAAACACAGGGGCGCCTGGGTGGCTCAGTCGGTTGAGTGTCTGACTCTTAATTTCAGCTCAGGTTATGATCCCAGGGTTGTTAGATGAAGCCCCGTGTGGGGCCCCACACTGAACATGGAGTCCGCTTAAGATTCTCTCTGCCCTTCTCCCCAGCTTGCTCTCTTTCTCTCAAATAAAAACATTAAAAAATCAAAATTAAAAAATAATAATAAATTTAGGGGCGCCTGGGTGGCTCAGTCGGTTAGGCCTCTGACTTCGGCTCGGGTCAGATCTCGCATTCGTGGGTTCGAGCCCCGCGTCAGGCTCTGTGCTGACAGCTAGCTCAGAGCCTGGAGCCTGCTTCCGGTTCTGTGTCTCCCTCTCTCTGCCCCTCTCCCTCTCATGCTCTGTCTCTTCTCTATCAAAAATAAATAAAACATTAAAAAAATTGTTTTAAAAAATAATAATAATAAATTTAAAAAGCAGAAAATAAGAAGGGCCTGGCTGGTTCAGAGGAGCGTGTTGACTCGATCTCGGGGTTGTGGGTTCGAGCCCCACATGCAGTGTAGAGATTACTTAAAATAAATAAAAACTTACAGGCAGGGGGCCTAGGTGGCTCAGTTGGTTGAGCATCCGACTTTGGCTCAGGTCATGCTCTCACGGTTCGTGGGTTCGAGCCCCGCATCGGGCTCTGGGCTGACAGCTCAGAGCCTGGAGCCTGCTTCCGATTCTGTGTCTCCCTCTCTCTCTGTGCTCTTCCCCTGCTCACACTGTCTCTTTCTCAATAACAAACAAAGATTTAAACAATTTTTAATAAGAAATATAAATAAATAAATAAATAAATAAATAAACAAACAAACTTTTAAAAACCAGGAATTCACTGGCTGATGTAACTGGAGGCTTCACCGAAAGTCTGCTTCAGGCATGGCTGGTTCCAGGAGCATAGACAGCACCATCAGGATTTAGTCATCTTTCCAAGACAGTAGCACGAATGGCCTCCAGTGGCTCCAGCCTCCCCAGCGCAGCCACCACCAGGGAGGACACCCCTTTCTTCCTAGGGTTCTAGAGAAGCCCAGAGTTGGCTCTAATTTGGCCAGTCACCTGCCTTCACCTGACTGACTGGGAAATTCAAGATGCTGATTGGCCGGCGCCCCAGCGCAGAAACTAGGAGTTCAGACAGCAAGGCCACACCCCTCTAATCATGTGGATTCACACTGGCGGTGGCTCCCCCAAGGAAACCTAGGGTCCGGTGACCGGAATGAGGAAGAATGGAGACAGCCGTGCAAAAAACAACGGATGTCCAACCCCAGGTGGAACACAGATGAACAAAATACCTGTGGGAGGGGCGCCTGGGGGCTCAGTCAGTTGAGCGTCTGACTTCGGCTCAGGTCATGATCTCACAGTTCGTGGGTTTGAGCCCCGCCTCAGGCTCTGTGATGAACACTTGCTCAGAGCCTGGAGCCTGCTTTGGACTTGGTGTCTCCCTCTTTTTCTCTCTCTGCCCCTCCCCCACTCATGCTCTGTCTCACTCTGTGTCTCAAAAAATAAATAAATGAAAAAAAAATTCCTGTGGGAGACTGCAGAAACCCCTGTGGCAGCTGGCGGGAGTAAAGACTGGCAACCCGGCCGTACGTGCCACCCACGTGCCCGTGACCGAGCATGTCCTCTCCTGGGGATGGAGCTCACAGAACTGCTCATTCCGTCCCCAGGAAACATGCACACAGATGCCCGTGGCAACGACACATGCACAGGCAGCGGGGGGGGGGGGCACATCGCTAGGGGAGCGTGGGTTAAATATGCCTGATGCACGCAGGATGGGGAAGCCCTAGAAGGCACAGGCTAGGACTCGTGTTTCATAGAGACGTGAACGGATCTTGCAAATGGAGTGAAAAAAAGAAACCAAATGAACCATGTGACACAAGACTATTCGTGTAAATGTAAAATGTATGCTTGCATAGCTAGTAATCAGGACAGACGTATCTTTGCCAGATGTGAGCGGGAGGAAGCCCGGGGCTGCCCAGTTAAGGATCACATTTGCCAGGGGCGCTTGGTGGCTCCGTGGGTTTCAGCTCAGGTCGTGAGATCCAGCCTGGCACTGGGCTCTGTGCTGACAGCATGGAGCCTGCTTGGGACTCTATCCCCCCTCCCCTCCATCTCTCTCTCTCACAAAATAAATAAATACACTTTAACAAAATAGATTACCTTGCCGCCAACTGTGGCCACGTGACAAGGTTCTGGCCAATGAGGTGGGAGTGGAGATAAACAGTGCAGGCACCTTGTGGGATCAAGACCCCGGAAGCAAAGGCCAGCGCCCTGCCCCTCCGCTCCCACCCGGGAGCTGAGGCCGCGACTTGATCCTTCGGGTGAAAGCCACGTGTTGAGGATACTGCGCACCAAGTTAGGGGCCCCCAAACAGCGCTTGGCCTCTTATAGATGGACTAGTAAGTGAAAAATAAACATCTACTGTTTTTTTCTGGGCTTTGTACAGCGATGGGACCCACATCCTAACACAGTACTCAATAAGTATTATTGATTGAATATTATTATTATTCTTCCCTCAATTGTCATTATTATTACTTTATTGACTAAAAGTATTTCTCAAATATAATTCAGCGAATTCTCTTGGTACCTGGATAATGGAGGCTATAACCCTGAGGGTACTTTTTTCCTTTTTATTTATTAAAAAATTATTTTTAATGTTTATTTGTGTCTGAGAGAGAGAGACAGAGTACGAGCAAGGGAGGGCAGAAAGAGGGAGATATAATCCAGAGCAGGCTCCAGGCTCCGAGCTGTCAGCACAGAGCCTGAAGGGGTGCTCGAACCCACGAACCCTGAGACCATCCCCTGATGCTTAACCGACTGAGCCACTCAGGCGCCCTCTTCTTCTTTTTTTTTTTTTTTTTTTAAGATTTTTCATTTTGGGAGCACCTGGCGGGCTCGGTCGGTGGAGTGTGCAGCTCTTTATCATGGGGTTGTGAGTTCGAGCCCCATGCTGGGTGTGGAGACTACTTACAAATAAAAGCTTGTATTTAAACTGAGCATGGAGGATTGAGAAGGAGCCGGCCACATCAAGATCCTGGACAAAGTCTCTCAAGCAAAAGGCCTTTGGAAGGGAATTCGAGAAACACAGGATGGGATGGGGGTGCAGCTAGACCAACTGAGCATATTGAAGGAAGCCGAGGGTATATGAGATGCAATCAGAGGCCAGGGCCAATTCGTGGAGTATCCTGAAGGCCCTAGAAAAGGTCTTCCTCTGGTTGTTTTGGAAAACCCACGGCGAATTTTAAGTAAGGGTCTGGCATGGTTGGAGTTTTCAGACTCACCTCATTGCTGGGTGGAAACCGTTCACCCCAGGGAGGAAGAGTGGAGGCAGGGAGGCCGAGGGAAGGTGGGTGGTGAGAAGGGGCGGAAGCCCAAGCCCACAGGGATGCTGCCCCTGCATGGGGAAGGAGAGAAAAGAGAAAGTGAGGGTTGCCCCCTACTTTTGTGCTTATCAAAGCCCAGTAGAAGGGAGCAGATTTGGGCGGGGCAAGAGGGAGTCAAAGATTCCGTTCTGGGCACCTGGCGGGCTCAGTCGGTTAAGCGTCCGGCTTCAGCTCAGGTCATGATCTCACAGTTCATGGGTTCAAGCCCCATATTGGGCTCTGTGCTGCTCAGAGCCTGGAGCCTGCTTTGGATTCTGTGTCTCCCTCGCTCTCTGCCCCTCCCCTGCTCACGCTGTCTCTCTCTCTCAAAAATAAATAAAACATTAGAAAAAAAATTTTTAAATAATAATAAAATGAAATAAAATAAAATCCTCATGCTGGTGGTACCTGGGCAGCTTGGTTGGCTGAGCACCGACTTCAGCTCAGGTCATGAACTTATGGTTTGTAAGTTCAAGCCCCACATCGGGTTCTGTGCTGTCAGCCAGGAGCCCACTTCAGAACCACCGTCCCCCTCTCTCTCTGTACCTCCCCTGCTTGTGTTCTCTCTCTCTAAAATAAATCAACATTTAAAAAAGAAATAAAAATAAACTCTTGATACTGAACAGGGTCCCCTAGAAAAAAGGCAGTTCCCAGGGTGCCTGAGGGCAGTGAAGCAAGCCTCCAACTCCTGACAGCTTATATATACGGGGAACAAAAGCCTTTACAGATAAATAAGTTATGATGAATAAATACAGTGATGGTTTGTTGGGGAATAAAACTCTAACAGACCTCAGTCTCTCTCAAGCCTGGCTCTACTTTTAGCTTACAGGTCAATGTGGAAGAAGAGGATGGGCAAGCCGGGCCTTCTAGGGCCCTTGGGGGTCTCTGTCTTCTTGGCCAGGGGCTCAGGCCCTGCCTTAGACCCACGGCCCCTAAGAGGAGCAGCAGTCTTGACTTTGGGTCCCACGTTGGCCCCTTGGGCAACAACCTCTTTAGGGACCTCGTCTTCCTTCTGTTGGGCTGGAGAAGCACCACTGTTCTTGTCCTTGGGACTGTGGGCTTTGAACTCTGACTCTTAGCTTTTGTGTTCCTGTGGGCCTCACCATCTTGGTTGCTCCTTCTGCTTAGACCCTGGACTTCCCCCTGGAGTCAGGGGCACTAGGAAGGGTCTAGGTGACCTTGCTCGGCTGTCTGGAGGCCTTCCTCGCTGTCAGGAGGCCTTCCTGGCCTTACTCAGTCTTGCCTCTTGGTCTCTGGTCTGGCCGCCTTCCTGGGGAGCCTTCTCAGCCCCACCTGGGTTGGGAGAAACCCCGTCCTCGCCTCTCCTGGCTTCCTGGGTCCCCTTTTCACCTCGCCTGGGTTGGGAGAGCCCTTTTTTGCCTCCCTTGGTTGCCTGGGGCCCTTCTCCTCGGCCTCATGGGTCTCCTGGGGGCTGTCATGGTGGATATCTCCCTAGGCTGGACTTTCCTTTTGTGCTTGGGACTCATCTGAAGCTACCAGAGGCCCGCTTGGCCTTGGAGTTGGACCTGACAAGGAGGCCCAGGTGCCCTTGCCTTTCTCCTGCAGCGCCCCCAGAACCGTGTGCAGCCTGGGAAGGTGACATGGCACTCAGATGCTGCTACAACTCGGGCCTGGCTCTTCAGACCCACACACCCAGATGCCTCCATGGTGAGAGGTCAAGGAGACGGAGGTGTCACTGGAGGCAGTGCTCCCAGGAGCCACTGCGCAAGCAGATGGAGACTCAGATGCGGTAGGCTCAGGTCCTGTTCTCGTGGTTCGTGAGATCAAGACCCACGTTGGGCTCTGGGCTGACAGTGTGGGGCCTGCTTGGGGTTCTCCCTCACCTCTCTCTGACCCCCAACTAAATAAGTAAAACATTAAAGAAGGAAGAAGAAGGAGGAGGAGGAGGAGGAGAAGGACAAGGACAAGGAGAAGAAGGGAGGGCAGTTCCAGCACCCAAATCCTGGGGCCATTCAAGGTCAACATGCACATGAGTCTTGGTCTTTCTTGTCCAAAGTCTTGTCCAAAGTCTTGGACCCTTTCTTGTTTTTAGGTTTGTTTGTTGTTGTTTTTTTTTTAGGAAACTCAATCTCCAAAATTGGGCTTGAATTCATACCCTGAGACCATGAGTTGCATGCTCTACCAGCTGAGCCAGCCAGCCACCCCTCTACCCCTTTTTTTTGTATTTATTTTTGAGTGAGAGCAAAAGACAGACAGACCATAAGCAGGAGAGGGGCAGAGAGAGGGGGAGACACAGAATCTGAGCTGTCCGCACAAAGCCTGACACGGTTCTCCAACTCCCAATCCATGAGATCGTGACCAGACCTAAAGTCGGACACTTAACCCACTGAGCCACCCAGGCGCACCCCCCACTATTTTTTTTTAAAGTAAACTCTCCAAGGTTTATTTATAGCTTCTAACTCACCCTTTCCCACCTCCTATGCTCTCCTCAACCTACCCTGATCAAGCTGAAATAAGTATTTATTTTGGAAAGTGAGTCAGTTTAGTGTAATTAGTAACAGAACAAGAGGATCCTAACTAATATAAAATATACCCACTTTATTTTCAAGAACCTGGTCCACGTAACCAAACATACCTACTGGTTCCTGCCCTAGGGCCTTTGCTCTTACCATTCTGTCTTCCTAGGATGCTCCTCCCTCAGATAGCTGCCTCTCTCTTTCCCTCGCCTCCCTCCCGTTTTTGCTAAAATGTCACCTTCCCTTTGAAGTCCCCACTCCCCTTTGCCATTTTCCTCCATGTGTTCATTCATTCATTCATCATTCTCTGGTGGGAGAGCATCCATGGAGAAGGGCATCCTGTCTGTTCTGTTTATATCTGTATCTCTAGCACCTAGAAAAGCGCAGGCACATAGTAGGCTCTTAAAAATATCCACTGAATGAATAAATGAGAGAAAAAAACGGACCTGTGCTCAGGAAGCAGTCACAGGCCCTGGGAGAACACGCCTGCCTTTTGCAACAGCTCCAGGAGGTTTGGTCCTGGAAATTCCTCAGCAGGAGCCTCCGGAAGGTCAAAAGGTGAACGTCCAGATTGTTCTCAGCTGTGCTTTCCCCAGCTTTCCCCTTTTACCCCAGCCCCCTGCCCCGAGCTCCCCAGGGCCCGGTCCACCGCCCTTCCTTTACATTCCTCAGCCGTAAAGTCCCACCCACTTTCAACACCAGGAGTTCTTTCTGAGGACGGAATGGACTGAATAATATTTTCCATGTTAGTAAGGAGGCTGAGGAATGCCAATGACTCACTCCAGAGAGAAGAGCGCCCAGCCCGAGCAGCGCGGCGCTGTTCCCCGAACGGCCAGCAGGGGGCGCCAGGGCTCCACGCAGTTGAACGCAGGCTCCCCAAGGCAGGGGTGTTCCCCGCGTGGGAGGCAGCAAGATTTTGGCGGCCGCAGCCTTGGGTGTGCCGCGTGGTTTTGGATGTGAGCTCGGCCCGTGGTCGCAGAGCTTGCTGTGGTGTCTCCCAGGAAGCTGACTGCACAGGTCCTGTCCTGCTTCTGGTTCTATTCAAACCCACACTTCCGCTGCTTTCAGGCCCTATGACCCTGGACGCCATCCTTTTCACATTTGGGAGCCTAGTTATTACCCCCCTAAAACAGTGGTAAGAAGGAGACCCCGTGGTGGTGAGGAAGCCGTGAGAGGCACCTTGCAGGCTCCAAGGATTGATCTGAAATGGGACTTGGTGAACCTCATCAGGGTTGTTAATTATGATCAGTCACAGCAGTGGTTCTCAAAGAGTGTTTGCTGAACCACCAGCAGCAGCACCTGGGAACCCGCCCGGAATGCAAATTCTCAGCCCTACCCAGACCTAACCCCGCCCCAACCCCCAACTCAGACATTTTGATTAAGTTCTAAGTTTCCCACCATCAGTGCTTAAGGTGTTTCTGATACTGCTCAGGTGGGTTTAGAAAGGTAACCAGATTTCCCCCAGATCACAGCTGTTGAGTAGAGCTAGGTTGGAAAAACAAAACCCACCATGTCTTACCAGCTGCAAAGCTGCAATCCTGAGTTGGTTTGTGATGTGGGTATACACATGCACGCCTCTTCAGTAGCTGACATTCAGAAGCGCCCCCTAGGAGGGGCATCCGGCTGGCCCAGTCAGTGGACACACTGCTCCTGATCTGAGGATTCTGAGTTCAAGCCCCGCGTCCGGCTCTGTGCTGACAGCTTGGAGCCTGGAGCCTGCTTCGGATTCTGTGTCTCCTTTCTCTGCCCTGACCCTGCTCACGCTCTCTCAATCTCTCTCTCTCTCTCTCTCTCTCTGTCTCTCTCTCTCTCTCTCTCTCTCTCTCTCTCTCAAAAATAAATAAAACGTTTTTAAATACTGTAATGCCCCCTCGGAGTGTTCTTAGAGCTAATCTAAAGCTTTTGTCTCAAGAGCGCTCGTTCTCAGTCTGGCTCCACATTAGAATCAGCTGAGCTCCTTACAAAGTGTATCAATGCCTCGTCCTATCCCCAGGCCAATCAATCCAGAATTTCGAGAAGCATCTGTGCCTTTAAAGCCTCCGCTGGTGATATGCATGTCCAGTGAGGACTGAACACTGCGCTGGAAGCATCCTCTTGCCGGTTACAATAAAGCCTCCAGTGTTTGGGTAAGGAGGGTCAGGGAGGCCGGGGTCCAGAGCCTGCCTCCGCCACTCTCCCAGCCCGGCTCTTTACCCGCCTGGTCCTTCATTTTCTCCAGTGTCTGTAAGTTAGGCACTGGATAAAGAACAGAAAGCACCCAGCCCAGCCCGGGGCGTGGCCCTGGGCGGAAATGGTAAAAGCAACAGCAAAGAAGGGGGCATGTGCAGTATGGGGGGCAATCCCTGCAGGAGCACCGACAATCGTCCCCAAGAACCCCACCTCCCAGCTGAGGACCCAGAGACTCTGGGACGTTAAACATCACTGGACCTGGCCACCTGCTGGTCGGTCACAGGGCCAGGACCCCTCGGCCTTCTACTGTAGAGTAGGGCTAGTACCTGAGTGCCCCTCCCCCCAGGCTTCCAGAACCCGCATTTAAGGAGGCCCTTATGCTCGGCGCCTACGGGTACAGGGCAGGGGATGCCTAGAGCCAGCGCCTCCTCTCCTCAAATGTGGGGCCCTGGGCCTGGCTGGCCTCCCCTGTCCCAGCCTTGCTCCAGAGGCTGCCTTCTGGGTCCCTAGCAAGTCTCAGAAGGAGGGAGGGGCCGCCCAGGTGGACGTCCAGGAAACCCTACAACTTCTACGGCCACAGAATTGTCTTCCCCTGAAGCAGAGAACAAATTAATATCTAAACATAGAAATCCACGCCAGGGGGGAGTCTGGGTGGCTCAGCGGGTTGAGCATCCAACTTCAGCTCAGGTCATGATCTCGCAGTTTGTGGGTTCGAGCCCCACGTCTGGCTCTGTGCTGACAGCTGACTCAGAGCCTGGAGCCTGCTTCAGATTCTGCGTGTGTCTCTCTCTCTTTGGTCCTCCCCTGCTAACGCCGTGTCTCTTCCTCTCAAAAATAAGTAAACAAACATTAGAAGACTGGTGTCACAGGCACCGAGGTCTAGGCCCCCACACCCTGGAAGCGTCCCCCTCCTGAGGCACCGCTGGACACCACTCTCTCTAAGGTACTCTTGCTTGAACAACAGGTTGTTCTGGTCGTTGGGAGGCAGAAAGGCCGACATTCCCATGTCTGTTTCATGGAACCTGGCTTTTACTCTCTCAGAGCCGCTACCTGACTTAGAGAGAGACGGATCTGGGCAAGTGGACGCTGATGTCGGCCCACGACGCAGAAATCATCCGCCATAAAAGCGTCCTGAGAAACCCCTTCGTGACCCCACAGTGGAGAGTGGAGACGTTCTCTGTGCTGGCTGGACCCGGCCCGCTCCCCCTCTCCCACAGGAGCTAGTTCTCTGAGCTCCGATGAAGCAGGTGCTGGGAGGTGGGCTGAACGCACAAAATGCGCAGCTCCCATCTTGAATCCTAGAGTCACGCTGGAAGGCGTGGCCTGGGGTAGTCTCCCTGTGCGGTGTTTGGGGGTTTTTTTAAGATTTTTATATTTAAGTAGTCTCTACACCCGACATGGGGCTTGAACTCCCAATCCTTGTTTCAGGTTTTTATTTTGTAATTATTTTAATTATTTTTTATTTTTTAAAGTGTATTTATTTATTAATTTATTTTTGATGTTTATTTATTTTTGAGAGAGACAGAGAGACAGAGCACGACAAGCCGGGGAGGGACAGAGAGAGAGGGAGACACAGAATCCGAAGCAGGCTCCAGGCCCTGAGCTGTCAGCACAGAGCCTGATGCAGGGCTCAAACTCATGAACTGCAAGATCATGACCTGAGCGGAAGCCAGATGCTTAACGGACTGAGCTCCCAGGTGCCCCAAGACAAGTCTTAAAAGGCAGGGAACTAATAGCTCAGGACTGGTGGGCACAGGGTCCTGAAAGGGAATCTTAAGAAGCAACGTATTAACCTTGATAAGTTAGCTATTAGAGTGGGTTACCAAATGCCACGAGCAAGTATTTTCTGGAGCTCGGGGCTCCTCGCAGACTTGTGTTAGCCCAAGAGCAGGAAGGCATGTTGATTTCAGTCTAGCCTGACAGGCAGCCCTGCCTCAGTGTCCCCGTGCAGGTGACTCAGTGCCTCACTCAGTCCCTTCCATCTTATTTTTTAATTTTTTAAATTTTTTTTAATGTTTTATTTATTTTTGAGACAGAGACAGAGCATGAGCAGGCAGGGGCAAAGAGAGAGGGAGACACAGAATCCGAAGCAGGCTCCAAGCTCTGAGCTAGCTGTCAGCACAGAGCCCGATGCGGGGCCCGAACCCACAAACGTGAGATCTGACCTGAGCCAAAGTCAGACAGTCAACCGACTGAGCCACCCAGGCGCCCCGTTCTTTTTTAATTTTTAAAATGTATGTATTTTTGAGAGAGCGAGAGAGTAAATCTGAAGTAGGCTCCAGGCTCCAGCTGTCAGCACAGAGCCTGATGCGGGGCTTAAACCCACACCTGAATGAAAGTCAGGAGATAAACTGAGCTGCCCAGGCACCCAGTCCCTTCCGTCTTCTTGCTTGGCCATCCCCGGGGTGGGGGTGTTGAGCTCCTCTTTGTGGTCGGTGTCGGGCCATCCGTTGGTCCTCTTTCCAGCCTGGGGACATGCAAGCAGGTGAGCAAGGAGGTAATCATGCAGGACTTGGGCTCCTCCCTTGTCCTCCCTCGTCTAGGAGAGCAGCAGCCCTGCCTGGAGGAATCAGACGGCCCTGGAATCCAGTCCCGCGCAGCCTCCTTCTGTCACATGATGTCAGATCGCCTTTCCTTTCTAAGCCCGTGGGCTGACCTGGCCACGCCTTAGTCACATGGCCACAAGGATCTGTGTTATGTGTGCGGCCTGTGGGATCTGTGCTCAGCCCAGTCTGTGCACTTAATTTAGTGACTTAATTAGGGGATTTTTGTTTAATTTTTTTTTTAAGTAAGCTCTACACCTCACGTTGGAGCTCGAACTCATGACCCCAAGATCAAGGGTCATACACTCTACCAACTGAGCCAGCCAGGCTCCCTGCGTCTGTGCACCTCAGACAGTCTGGGAGGAGTTAAGTGAATTTCCACAAACGATCTCCCCGGTTCATCTATTCTAATGTGCTAAGCGCTAGGGAGAAACAGAAAAGGAGTAAAGGCTGATTAAAACTTGGGGGAGGGGGTGTTGCTAACCTCGCTGGGGTGGCCAGAGAAGACCCTTCTGGCATAACAGCATTGAAGTTGAGAAGTACAGGAATCGGGGACTCCTGGCTGGCTCAGTCAGAGGAGCAAGGGACGCCTGATCTCAGGGTCATGAGTTCAAGCCCCACGTTTGGATACATCCAAAAATTTTAAATAAAATCTTAAAAAAAAAAAGTTGGGGCACCTGGGGGCTCAGTCGGTTAAGTGCCCGACTTAGGCTCAGGTCATGATCTCACAGTTCGTGGGTTTGAGCCCCTCGTCACGTTCTGTGCTGACCGTTCAGAGCCTGGAGCCTGTCTTTGGTTTCTGTGTCTCCCTCTCTCTCTGCCCCTCCCCTGCTCACGCTCTGACTCTCTGTCTCTCAAAAATAAATACTCATTAAAAAAATTAAAAAAGAGGTGGATGAGTCAGTAATAGCCAAAGTTCAAAGGGAAGCGAAGTGCAGCATTATTCAAAGCAAAGAGGCAGAAGGCCATGCCGACGGAAGAAGCCTGGGCCCAGTTTCAGGAACTAAAATTGAAACTAAAAGTCACTGGAGACATGGCCGTTGGAGAGAGGCCGGCAGCGGGGCCCACAGTAGCTGGCCCCAAGGTCAAGAACCAGTGTGGTTCATGGGCCGGAGACCATCTGTGGCCAGCACAGCAGACTTCTGCCTGTTCAGTGGGTTTTTTTCTTAAAGTGGTTTTCCATAAAAGTCTGGATTTCCAGACTTTGAAACAAATCAGAAGGTCTGGCCATACTCAGCCCCATTTCTGAGTCAGAACAGTCGGACTGGAGTCAGGCCGTAGATCTGGTTTTAACCTCTGCACTGCCGCCTGACTCACTCCGTCCCCTGTGGGGGCCCTGAAATCATTTCAGATCTGGACCCCGAGGCTGGGCCTGGCAGGCTGCATTAGGAATTTTGGAAGCGGGGCGCCTGGATGGCTCAGTCAGCTAAGAGTCCTACTTCGGCTCAGGTCATGATCGGGCAGCCCTGCATCGGGTTCTGTGCTTGCGGCTCAGAGCCTGGAGCCTATTTCAGATTCTTTGTCTCCCTCTCTCTCTCTCTGCCCCTCCCCAACTCATGCTCTGTCTCAAAAATAAATAAACAAACAAACAAAAAAAGAATTTTGGAAGTGATCCAGGGCACCTGGTTGACTCAGTCAGAAGAGTACGTGACTCTTGATCTCAGGGTCGTGAGTTCAAGCCCCACGTTGGGTGTAAAGCTTATTTAAAAAAAAAAAAAAAGAATTTGGAAGAGATCCAAGGTGCACTGAGAAGGCATGCATGGATTTTCAGGGGAGAAGAAACATGACCATAGGGTGGCTCTGATTAACACGGAGAAGGCACAGTGGTTGGGGGATGTGGATGGATGTCAGTGGGCCGGGAAAGGGAGCCACATGTGGAAGTCTGGGCTGGAGAAGACGGTGGGTCCATCCGGGGTCAGCACGGAAGGCAGGGGAAGAGACTCAGACTCCTTATTTGGAGCTGCGTTGCTGTTTGTTTTTCTTTGGCTTGAAAATAATAGAAATGTGTTCTTTCACAGTCCCGGAGCCCAGAGACCCGAAAGCGGTGCCGCCGAGTTGAAACCAAGGTGTCAGCAGGTCCGAGCTCCCTCCGGAAGCAGGAGGTGAGAACTAACTCCTTCCAGCTTCCTTGGCCTGTGGCCACCTCGTTCCGGTCTTTGCCCCCATGGCCACATTGCCTCCTTCTCTCCTGTGCTCCAAGCCCCCACCGCCTTTCTCTTACAAGGAGGGGTATGTGAGATGGCGCTCAGGGCCCACTGGCTAATCCAAGGCAGGCTCCCCATCTCTAGGCCCGTAGCTTAATCACACCTGCAAAGGCCCCTTTTCCAGATAAGGTAACAGTTACCGGTTCTGATATCCTTGGGGGCCATGCATTAGCTTCTGCACGTCCCCTCTCTGAACCTCAATCTTCTCCCCTGCAAAAGTCACACTGAATTCTATGTATTTGGAGGATACAGCGACCAGGCAGGATAAGCCCACGGGGTTTCCCTGCCCTGCCCCCAAGTGTGACGGCTCCCCTAGGGCGCCCTCGCCTCCGACAGGCCCCTGCCCCAGAGCTTCAGCACTAGTAGAAACACGTGCGCACCCCCCACCCCGCGACCTGCCGGGCGCCGTCCTACAGCAGTGACAGAAGCAGGGAGAAACCCCTGATGTCCTCAGAGCAGGCGAGGGGACAGGCAGGCCCAGATGCAGTGTGGAAAGGCCGTGGCCAGTGACGTCACTTGCTGGGGCTGCCGTAACACGGTGCCACGGATGGTGCCACGGAGGGTGCCACGGATGGTGCCACGGATGGGAGGCGGGGACCTCGGAACCCAACCTCTCACCCTCCTAACAGACCAGAAGTCCAAGCCCCCTGTGTCTGTGGGCGGGCCGCTTCCTCCTGAGGGCGCCCAGGGAGGTCTCTGTCTCAGGCCTCCCTCCTCAGCTTGTACACACCTGTCATCTGTGTCTCCGCACATTGTCTTCCCCCCTGTGCCAGTCCCTGTGTCTGAATGTCCTTTGCTGACAATATTGGTCATATTGGATTTGGGCTACCCTAATGACCTCACTTTAACTTGCTGACCTTTATAAAGACCCTCTCGCCAAAGAGAGTCGCATTTACAAATACTGGAGTTTGTTTTCTTTTAATTTTTTAAATTAAAAAAAAATTTTTTTTTTTTGAGAGAGAGAGACAGAGTGAGCAAGTGAAGGTCAAAGAGAGAGGGAGACACAGAATCCGAAGACAGGCTCCAGGCTCTGAGCTAGCTGTCAGCACAGAGACTGACGCGGGGCTCAAACCCACAAAATGTGAGATCATGACCTGAGCCAAAGCCGGACACTTAACCGACTGAGCCACCCAGGCGCCCCACAGTTACTGGAGTTTGGACTTCAACATGTGAGGTGGGGAGGGAATGCAGCCCAGCCCATAGCAGGGAATATATGGAGAGAATCAAAGTGGGTGAGAGAGTAGAATGAAGGGGTGGGGGTCGGGGGTGCTGTTGTAAATAGAGCGAGTGGTCAGGGGGGTGACACTTGGGCAGAGACATAACAAAGTGAGGTCAGGGATGTCAAAAAGTGTATGAGAGAAGAGCATGCCAAGAGAGCAAGTGGTAAATGCAAAGGCCCTGGGGCCCCAGGGGTTGCGGTGTAAAGACTGACAGGTGGAGGTACAGGGTGAGCTTGTGAGGGTGGGAGGGAGTTGAGGTCAGAGAGCAGCGCTTGGGGGCAGATTGTGTGGGGCCCCCGGGGTCATGCCGATAGGTTTTGTTTCTGGGGTGCCTGGCTGGCTCAGTTGGTTAAGCCTCCGACTTCGGCTCAGGTCAGATCTCACGTTCGTGGGTTCGAGCCCCGCATCAGGCTCTGTGCTGACAGCTGGCTCAGAGCCTGGAGCCTGCTTCCGATTCTGTGTTTCCCTCTCTCTCTGCCCCTCCCCCTCTCATGCTCTGTCTCTCTCTGTATCAAAAATAAAACATTAAAAAAATTTTTTTTAAATGGTGTGTTTCTTAATCAGTGCAAACTTCAATATTGAGAGGTCCATTATTCTGTGGTTCTCCTTAGAATTCTAGGGTAAGTTAGTCCCCTTTTACGCTGCAGAATCTTCGTATTTTAGCTGGACGGCAGCCAGCTTTCAAACATTTTTGGGGGGAATAATTTATTGGTGTGAAACTCAACATGACAATCACCACTTAAAAGGGAGCAATTCAGTGGCCCGTAGAGTGTTCCCAGGACTGTGCACCGGCCACTGCACCTCGTTCTGAAACATCTCCACCACTCCAGGGCCATGGTCAAGACTCAGACCCCACTGCAAGTGGGGTGGGAGCCCCAGGAGTTTCCGAGCCAAAGAGGGATGAGATCTGATAGTCACTCTGTCATGGAGAAGGGACTGGCCTGACCTGGGTAGAAGCGGAAGTCGGTTTGCCAGGCAGACTGGCTGGGCCACCCAGCAGGTGGAGAGCTGGGGCTCCTGTTCCACAGGGCATGGGAGGGCTCCCAGGAGAGGCTGGACGCCTGGCAGGGGCGCCTGGGCAGGGCGCCTGGGGGGTCAAGTCACGATCTCATAGCTCCTGGGTTCCAGCCCTGCATCGGGCTCTGTGCTGACAACTCAGAACCTGGAGCTGCTTCGGATTCTGCGTTCCCTTTCTCTCTGCTGCCCCGCCCTGCCCCCCCCCCCCCCCCGGCCTCACACAGTCTGTCTTTCTGTCTCTCTCTATAAAAAATAAATAAACATTAAAAAAATTTAAAGAAGAAGAAGAAGTGAGGCCTGGGGCGCCTGGCTGGCTCAGTCAGTAGAGCATGTGACTCTTGATCTCCAGGATGTAAATTCAAATCCCACACTGGGTGTGGAGCCTACTTAAAAAAAATAGATCCATGGGGCGCCCGGGGTAAGTGAAGTCGGGTAAGCGCCGACTTCAGCTCAGGTCATGATCTCATAGTTCCTGGCTTTGAGCCCCGTGTTGGGGGCTCTGTGCTGACAGCTCAGAGCCTGGAGCCTGCTTGAG
Source organism: Suricata suricatta (assembly GCF_006229205.1). Lineage (NCBI taxonomy): Eukaryota > Metazoa > Chordata > Mammalia > Carnivora > Herpestidae > Suricata > Suricata suricatta. The sequence continues at coordinate 93,374,703 of NC_043711.1, read as the reverse complement.
ATTCTGTGTCTCCCTGGCTCTCTGCCCCTCCCCCACTCAGGCTCTGTCTCTCTCTGTCTCAAAAATAAATGAACTATAAAAAAAATAAAATAATTTAAAAAATAAACATAGGTACCTGGGTGGCTCAGTTAGTTAAGCGTCCAACTTTGGCTCAGGTCATGATTTTGCAGTCAGTGGGTTCAAGCCCCGCGTTGGGATCTGTGCTGACAGCTCAGACCCGGAGCCTGCTTTGCATTCTGGCCCTCCCTTTCTCCGCCCTTCCCCCACTTTCTCTCTCCCTCTCCCTCTCTCTCTCAAAAATAAATAAACATTAAAAAATAAACAAAAAATAAAATCTGGAAAAAGTAGAAGTGAGGCCTTAGGGTCTGTTGGTCACGTGTGTGTGCGCACGCGCGTGTGTGTGTGTGTGCGCACGCGTGTGTGTGTGTGTGTGTGTGTGCGCGCGCGCACGCGTGCACGTCACACACATAAGAAAAGAGGCCAGGGTGACTCAGGCTTTTTTTAAAATTGAACTATACCTGACATACAGTATTAGAGTAGTTTCAGGTCTACCACATAGTGAATCGACATTTACGGACGTTACAAAATGCTCACTGTGGCCAGTGCGGTCACCATCTGTCCCTGCATGAGGTTGTTACAATGTTATTGATTCTATCCCCCACGCTGTGCTTACAGCCCGGAGATGGTGACCCATTTAGGTTGTAACTGCAGGCTTGCACCGCCTAACCCCCTTCTCCTATTTCACCCATCAGCCACCTGGGCTTTTTTTATGATTGTGGTAAAATATACATAACATAAATTTACCATTTCGACCATTTTAAGTATATAGTTCTGTAGGCTGTGTACATTCATACTGTTGTACCTCCATCACTACTGTCCTTCTCTTTTTTTAAATTTTTAACATTTATTTATTTTTGAGAGTGAGAGAGACAGAGCGTGAGCAGAGGAGGGGCAGAGAGAGAGAGAGACACAGAATCTGAAGACAGGCTCCAGGCTCTGAGCTGTCAGCATAGAGCCTGATACCCATGGACCATGAGATCATGACCTAAGCCAAAGTTGGATGCTTAACCAACTGAGCCACCCAGGTGCCCCAAATAATATCAAATTTCAAACAGACACACACCTTTGCATACATTTTCACCAAAGCTTAAATCTACTGAGACCCACTGACCCAGCAATTCCACCTGTAGGACTTTTTCCTCCGGATAACCCTTGCCCAGGACAGATGAATGAGTGTATTTGTTGTTGCACTGTTCGTAATCACCAAAGATGGAAAATAACCCAAATGTCCCTCAGTAGGAGATGGTTAAGGGAATAATGACACAGGAGCACTAGGATGCGATTCCACAGCTATTTAAAAAGAATCAAACAGGCCTATGTGCATTGACAAGGAACACTTCTCCAGGGTAGACTGATGGGTGCTGAGAGCAGGGAGCAGGGCAGCGTGGACAGATTGCTGCGGATAGAAAGAGGAAGGGACGGGGCGCCTGGGGAGCTCAGTCAGCTGAGTGTCCGGCTTCAGCTCAGGTCATGATCTCAGGGATCGTGGGTTCGAGCCCCGCGTCGGGCTCTGTGCTGACAGCTCAAAGTCTGGAGCCTGCTTTGGATTCTGTGTCTCCCTCTCTCTCTGACCCTCCCCTGCTCGCGCTCTCTCTGTCTCTCAAAAATAAATGAAAAAACATTAAAAAATAAATAAATAAAAACATTTTAAAAATTTTTAAAAAATGGGGCACCTGGGTGGGTCAGTCGGTTGAGCGTCCAGCTTCGGCTCAGGTCACGGTTCGTGGGTTCGAGCCCCACGTCGGGCTCTATGCTGACAGCCAGCTCAGAGTCTGCAGCCTGCTTCAGATTCTGTGTCTCCCTCCCTCTCTGACTCTCCCTTGTTCGCACTGTCTCTCTCTGTCTCTCATAAAAATGAAAAAAAAATGTTTTTTAACTTTTAGAAAAACGAAAGAAAGAGGAAGGGACATAGTGTGTTGTGTTGGTCCTGCAAGGACCCTCTCTGCTCATGGGTAGCAGTCAGTGCCACCAGGGAGGGGCGGCAGAGGGTCAGCGATGGAGGGAGACTTCATTTTTTCCTTGGATAAATTTCTGTATTTTAATTCTTTACCATGTACACGTAGTTCCTATTCAAAAGAAACGTTCCATTAATCTATTCTGTGCACGGTATTTCTGTCAGGAAGCGGTGAAGTTCGGACCTTGTATTAACAGGGTGCGCCGTTCCTGAAAGGTGGAGAACCCTCCATCTGTTCTCTGCCAAATGATGTCAGCAGAAGCTGGCCGACCTTGAGAGTCTCCACACAGACGCCCCGTTGGCAACAATCACCCCTGGCCCTTCGAAGCTACTTCGCAGTGTTCAAGGCTGAGAGGCTCTTACTTTTCATGATCTCATCTCCGCTGACAGTGCTGGGGGCGATCGGGCAGCGGGAACGGGTCCAAGGTCGCACACTTGAAAAAAATGCCTGGGCCAGACCTGAACCTGCACCTTTTTCCGCTCCTTTCCTGTGACTTCAAGTGGCAATCTTTTTATTTTTATAATTTTTTTAAATGATTTTATTTATTTTTGAGAGAGAGAGAGAGACAGCATGAGCAAAAAGGGGCAGAGAGAGGGAGACACACAATCTGAGGCTCCAGGCTCTGAGCTATCAGCACAGAACCTGACATAGGGCTTGAACTCACGAACTCTGAGATCATGACCTCAGCTGAAGCCTGACGCTTAACTGACTGAGCCACCCAGGCATCCCCCATAATCTATCTTTTCTAACTAGACCCTAAACTTTAAGAAGCCAGCTGCACTCACAGCGCAGCCCCCTGCAGTTAAGGCAGGGCCTGGCACATAGTAGATACTCAGTAAACGCTTCTTGAAGGAACACATAAATGCCAGGCCTTGTGACAGATGTGCAGACTTTGAGGCTGGTGTTCCGCGTGGGGGCTGGGAGTAAATGGGTGGACGAATGCGCGCGGCGGCAGGTGGTGATCAGAACAAGGAACAGACATCAAGCAGGTGTGTTTGTGTCCTGAGACCGTGTAACAGAGTACTGCCAACGGGCCCGAACTGGGTGGCTTGAGACGGCACAGATTTACTGGGTCCCACACAGTTCTAGAGGCCAGAGGTCTGAAGCCACGCTGCGGGCTGGGCGCTCCTAGTCCTAACCCTGCAGACTTCTGGCCTCTTTCCAGCTGCTGCTGCTTTACAGGCCATTTTGGCTTTCCTGAAATTCTACATGCCTCACTCCAACGCTGTGTCTTCACAAGACTTCTTGTGCTTCTCTTCGCACCGTCTTTCTTATGTGCCCGTGTGTCTCTGTGTCCAAACTTCCCTGTTATATAAAGATAGCAGTCAAGGGGCACCTGGTGGCTCAGTTGGTTGAGTGTCCGACTTCGGCTCAGGCCATGATCTCACAGTTCGTGGGTTCGAGCCCAGCATCAGGCTCTGTGCTGACAGCTCAGAGCCTGGAGCCTGCTTCAGAGTCTGTGTCTCCCTCTCTCTCTGCTCTTCCCCCATTTATGCTGTTTCTCTCTGTAGCAATTATAAATAAGCATTTAAAATTTTTTTAAATAGACATTATAAAAAAGAAAGCAGTCATATTGGATGCAGTCACCCTCATGACCCCATTTTAATTTGATTATCTCTGTAAAGGTCCTATTTCCAAATCCATCCCATTCTGAGCTGCTGGGGTGTGGAACATAGCTTTTTGTGGGGAAGACAGTTCAACCCCTAACAGCAGGGTATGGGATTGAAGGGTCCTGCTTTAGGGAGGGGGTAAGGCTTCTGAGTGGGTGACATTTGAGCAGTTTCCTGAATGAAGAGGGGGGTGAGTCCTGTGGACATCTGAGAAACAGCATTCCAAGGAGGGGGAACAGCCAGTGCAAAGCATCTTAATCAAGATACCATCTCCCAATGCTGTGATGGTTCAAGGCTTAATCTATGAAAAAAATACCCTAAAAGCTGTTAGCAGGCAGTCATTATTTAATTACTAGTGCTCAGCCTGCCTTGGTGCCTGCTGAGGGGCTGGGGGTCCAGAGAGAACTAGTCGGGCGCCATCTTGTCTGTGTGGTGCTGAGGGCCCGGCTGGGCAGACCAAGAGCCAAGTTGGGAGCCTGGGGGGCTCAGGTCATGATCTCTCACGGTCCATGGGTTTGAGCCCTGCATCGAGCTCTGTGCTGACAGCCTAGAGCCTGGAGCCTGTTTCAGATTCTGTGTCTCCCTCTCTGTCTCTGTCCCTTCTCCCGACTCATGCTCTCTCTCTCTCTCTCTCTCTCTCTCTCTCTCTCTCTTAAAAATAAATAAAACATTAAAAAAAAAGCTAAGTCAATAAATAAGAGGGGCACGTGGTGTGGCTGCTGCTCACAGCTGTGCTGGCACAGCAGCGGGACGTCACAGAGAGTGACTGCTGGGCGGGGCTGGCGTCTCTGGGTAAGGCCTCTCCGAGAGGCCCAAGGGTGTCTCCAGATGAGCACGCTGCTGGGGACGTCCATGGAGCAATGTCCACCGGCCGGAGTGAGACCCGTGACCTGACCAGGCCGGCACTGGTCACGGGGGAAGCATCCCAAAGGTGAGAATCTCGTGAAAATGCCTGCATGTCACCTCTGGTTCATGACAAAGAGCACAGGTCCTGATTCCATAGGTCTCAAACTCTCCACTTTCATACCGCCCTCACGGCCATCTCGTCCCCACCACCGATAAAGAAAACATCAGCGGGAAATAGAAGAGAATTCCCTCGGGTGCCTGGGGGGCTCAGTCGGTTGAGCAGCTGACTTTGGTTCAGGTCATGATCTCACGGTTCGTGGGTTTGAGCCCCACGTTGCGCTCTGTGCTGACAGCTCAGAGCCTGGAGCCTGCTTCGGATTCTGTGTCTCCCTCTCTCTCTGCCTCTCCCCTGCTCACACTCTGTCTCTCTGTCTCTCAAAAATATATTAAAGAAAAGAATTCCCTGAGTCGCCGGGCTTCAGGCCCAGGTGGGGGCAAGTGCGAACAGGCCCAGTGGGGGATTTCCCTGGTGACTGACTGTCCGGAGAGTTCGTCAGCATGGCCGTCCTGTTGTCCAGATTCTCCAAGGCTCTCTGGGTTGGATTCAACGCGTCTCCCAGACACCGTAGAAAATCCGTTTCTCCTGGGAATTCATTTATTCCCTCATTGTTTCAGGGCAATTTGCCAGCCAACGGGAAGGTTTGGTGGCTATTTAATGACTAGCAAGTGCAATTGTGTTGAATTAAGTTCTCAAAGTCCATTCTTCCCATCAAGAAACAACCGGCGCCGCTGTTTTGACTTTCCGTGGTCATGTTTCTTTCCTATTTAAAAAAAAATGTTTTATTTATTTTTGAGAGAGATAGACAGCGTGAGCAGGGGAGGGTCAGAGAGACACAGAATCTGAAGACAGGTTCCAGGCTCTGAGCTGTCAGCACAGAGCCTGACTTGGGGCTCGAACCCACGAACCTCGAGACCATGACCTGAGCCGAAGCCAGACGCTCAACTGACTGAGCCACCCAGGCGCCCCTGTGTCTTTCTTTTTGAAGCTACGTTTTGTCATTGTGCTTCATTTCCAAAGAAACACCGGGAATCTGCTTACAAGTAACCTTGCCCCTTCCCACCCTCCATGCAGTTGGTGCCGTGGAGAAAACAGGGAGGCAGACTTGGGTTCAAGACCCAGAACAGGGAGAGAGACAGAAAGAAAGAGGGAGACAGAGAGGGTGCGCAAGGCCGCTCACCCTCTTACTGTGTCATGGAGATTCTAGTGGGTTTGTATTCGTTCATCCCATAAATGTTTTGGCGACGCCGACGAAGGGCCGGGCACTGTGCTGGGCTCCCGGGCTCCATCACCCGAACCAAAGACAAGTGCTGGACCTCCGCACCTTACAGCTTACTGCACACTCACATCTGATACAGATTCAGGAAGAGCTTTTAGCCTGAGAATCCGAAAGATGGGGGACTTGACATACCGGCCCTCCCCCTGAATTCCTCCTCTGTAAAATGGGTTCAGTCATCCTTGTTGCGTAACTGGGAAGGGCTTGTGGCAAGGGCCCTGGGAGGTGGCATCCAGAAAAACAGAGTAGAAGAATGGCCATGTTGTTTTTTAAATTTCTTTTTAAATGTTTATTATTAATTTTGGTTTTTTTTGTTTTTGTTTTTTTATTATTTATGAGAGAGAGAGAGAGAGACAGAGAAAGAGAGAGAGATGCACAGAGTGTGAGGAGGGGAAGGGCAGGGAAAGACGGAGACACAGAATAGGATGCAGGCTCCAGGCTCTGAGCTGTCAGCACAGAGCCTGACATGGGGCTCGAACCCACGAACCTCGAGACCATGACCTGAGCCGATGTCTGATGCTCAGCCAACTGAGCCCCCCCTTTCCTGGTTGTTCTCTGTGGCACGTGCACTGGGGTGTAAGAGCCTGGTGACCGCCCCACCCCACGTGGCTGGTGCTGTGAATTCCCTTACCCAGAGGCAAAAGCACACTGGAGGGGTCGAGCCTCCCTTCCGAGGCTCAGGACGCCCAAAGAGAAAGTTACCTGAGAGCAGACACTGCTGGGGAGGGTGTGATGGGGCCGGAGCCTTAGGGATGCCAGATTAAACCCAGGACTTACCGGGGCACCTGGGTGGCTCAGTAGGTTAAGCCTACAACTTCGGCTCAGGTCAGATCTCACGTTCGTGGGTTCGAGCCCCATGTCAGGCTCTGTGCTGATGGCTAGCTCAGAGCCTGGAGCCTGCTTCCGGTTCTGTGGCTCCTTCTCTCTCTGACTCTCCCCCTCTCATGCTCTGTCTCTCTCTGTATCAAAAGTAAAATAAAGCATTAAAAAAAAATAAACCCAGGATGTACCTACACTAGAAAATCGTTCATTTATTTGAAGTTCAAATGTAACTGGGCACGCTGTATGTGTATTTGCTAAGCCGGACTTGTCTACAGCGCTCCTGACGTCAGGCCGGCCGTAGAGGCCTGGGCTACACCCAGAACGTGAGGTGCCAGGGTGAGCCCGCTCCAGGGGCTTGTGCGCCCAAGGCGTGGGCAGGAGCAGAGAGAGGGAACAAGGCAGGGAAGGCCTAGGGGCCAGGTGGTCTCAGCAGCCGCGTGTCCCCAGCGGAGCCACCACATCAGCCTGGGGCTGTAGGTCCTCAGCTGCTCTGTTCTGGAGAAACATGGTCTTCTTAAGGCCAAGCCCGGCCTGCAGGGCAGCTCCTTTGGTCCACGGCCACTTTCACTTTACTTGCCCAACACTGTAGCCTCCTTTTGTAGCCCAGGGACGACCCCCCCCCACTCCCGCCCCCGAACTGCTGTTCGGTTTTCCTGATTTCTTTGAACTTGAACATTAGAGATCTGGGCACCCTTGCAATCGACTCATTCAGCCTTTCCCATTCAACAGTCACCAAATTACTTTTGAGCACCTGCTCTATGCCGGGAGACACGGAACTGGACAAAACAGACACTAAATACAAAATCAATGGTAGGGATTTATACCCAGTTATTAAACACGTATTAGGCGTTATGTCACGATTGCCATGGACACCATGAGGGCAAGGATAGTGGGGTGGGTGTGTCTGACGCATTGGGAAGTGGACACAGGGAGCCTACCCTAAAGAAGGTAATTTTGTATTGGATTTTGAAGGATGAGGAGGAGTTCAAGCTAAGCCAAACTCTGCTAAATAATTTTTTTACTCCAGGAACGAATTTAATTATTATTTTTTTTAAGTTTATTTATTTTGAGAGAGAATGAGAGCAAGGTAAGGGCAGAGAGAGAGAATCCCAAGCAGGCGGCGCTGAGCCCGACGTGGGGCTCAAACTCATGAACGGTGAGATCGTGAACCAAGAGTCAGACGCTTAACGACGGAGCCACCCAAGCACCCCATGCAGGAACTAATTTAATTCTGAGGACACTCTGGGAGGGGTTATTCACATTTTATAGGCCCAGAGAGGTTAAGTTACTCGCACAAGGTCACACAGTGAGTGAACAGCAGGGTCAGGATTTGGACCCACCCAGCCAGGCTTCAGAGCCTTCCAGGCCAACAGGGATCTGGCCGGAGGTCAGAGACCTCAGAGGAAGCTGCCAAAGGGAATCCTGCAGGCCCCCTAAAGCTCAGCGAGGAATTGGAGACTGCGGCCTGAGAACAATGGGAAACCTTTGAAGGGGTTTAGAAGTGGGGGTGGGGAGGGGGTGTGTCCTGCCCCAAATTGAAATTTCAAAAGCTCCCTCGGGCTGCCTCGGGTGGGGGATGGGATGGGCCTGGGGCCTGGTGGGAGGCTCTTCCCTTCCTGCCCAGATACCAGATAATGGTGGCTCGGAGCAGGCCACCAGCTCTGCAGGATGGAGCTCCGTGGCCGGCGTCGGCAGTGGCAGAAGCTCCGAAGGTAAACCCCACGGGGCTCTGCGTGGGAGCTGGGGGAGGGAGAGGTCAAGGCTGACGTCCAGGTTCGGGGCATCAGGGCTGCAGAGGAAATACCTGCGAGGGAGCCCGGTGGCCCGGGAGCTGAGGTTTGGTCAAATCCGCCCTGTGTTTGAGGTTTTCTTTGTCTTTGGTGCGTTTTTGTAGTTGTTGTTGTTGCTAAATCGGTCCCTGATGGCCTCAGCATTTCCGGTCTGTTTTGGTCCCCTCTTTCCGAAGTTGTCCTTTCTTGGAATTTCAGAGGCCGAGAGGGCCTGGACCTCCTTTTTCTTACGAATGCCTGGCTTTTTCAGAGGGTTCCGTTTGACTTCTTCTTTCCGTGCTTCGGTTTCCTCATCTGTAGAACCAAGGCGGGAGAGCACCTGGCTCACAGAGTTCTCGGTTAAGTTAATTAATACACAAAACGTGCTCCGGACAGTGCCCGGCCTGGGAAGGCTCCCCAAGTGGCAGCCGCCCTTTGAAGGCAGAGATGCTCCGCGCTGGTGCTGATGATGTTGTCATGACGATGAGGAGGGCGAGGGAGGCCGGGGGAGCTGGCAGAGGCGGCCAGAGCCCGCAGAAGCCACTCTGCTTACTTAGAAAGTACATGTTGGGCATCTTTTTGGACACAGTCTTAAGCAAAGTATTTAAAAAGTATGTGCCAAAGCTCATGCGATTGCATTCATTCAGAGGAACAAACATTGAGAGACTCCCCACGGCAGGGTGTGAGGAAACAATAAATTTCCTTGAAAAGCGAACATAACGCCTTTTTCAAACATGCTGCTAAAGTGCTGGGAAGGCAGTGAAACCACTGTTGGGACAAGGAGTGATCCCAGGGGGCCTCCTGGAGGAGGAGACCTTTGGTCCTGGATCCAAAGTGAAGGAACATGTGCAAAAGTCCATACGGGGTGGGTTCTCTTTGGCAGGAGACACCTGGCACGTTTTGACAATTACAAAGTAGGTCAAGGTGGCTGGAGCGCAGGCAACAGTTGAAGGGGAGAATCAGTTGGTTGATATTTCTGGATACTGCCATAGATGAAATTACTGGTATTCCACTTTTTAAATTCATGTGCAAATTGTAACTTCATACGGTTCTACCTGATTGTGCAAAACCACACTAGCGCCATGGGTTGATCTCCTGCAGATCTTGTGTAGATACTGCTTTGTGTAAGAAGAAAATGAGGCTCCGTGGAGACATGTTTATTGAGTAACTACTATGCCCCAGGCCTGTGCTGGCCCAGGGAATGCTGGTGAATGGATACACAAAGTTGCCACCTTTGTATACAGATAAAAAAGAAGTCCACCAAGAAATTAGGTGCTTGTATGATGTGGATGAAGGCGTTCCAGGGGGAGGAGCCTGCCTGTGCAAAGGGCCTGAGGTGGGAAGTAGCCTGGACAGGCCAGGGGAGGGCTGAGAGAGGAGGGCTGCTTTGCTAGAACCCAGGGAGGGAGGGAGGTCACTTGAGGTGAGCTCAGAGGACAGCAGACCAGCCCACATAGGACTCTATAGGCCCTGTTCAGAGACAGGATTTTCTTCTGAATGGGGGGAGTTGCCACGGTTTTCTGTAAAAGACCAGATAGTCTGTGCTTTAGGCATTGAGGGCTGTGTATGTGTCTGTTGTCACCTGTTTGATCGACCCTGCCCTTGTAGCACAAATGCAGCTGTAGACCGCAAGGAAATGGGACCCTGTGGTTTTGTTCCAGAAAACTCTACTTAAGGACACTAAAACAAATTTGAATTGCATCTAATTTATGCATGCTACAACTATTTTTATTTACTTACTTATTTAGTGGCTCCATGCCACATGGACATTGAGAAATACATGTGCTACCTGCTGAGCCAGCCTGGCACCCCAAATTTTATTATTTTTTTCAACATTTTTTTAAAGATTTCATTTTTAAGTAATCTCTACACCCAACGTGGGGCTCGAACTCAAACCCCGAAATCAAGAGTCACACGCTTCACCGACTGAGCTGGGCAGGTGACCCTTTTTCCAACTATTTTTATTATTTTTATTTTTAAAAAATTTTTAATATTTATTTTTGTTGAGAGAGAGACAGACAGAGTGTAAGTTGGGGAGGGGCAGAGAGAGAGCAAGACACAGAATCTGAAGCAGGCTCCAGGGGCTTGGAGCTGTCAGCACAGAGCCCGATGCTGGGCTCGAACCCATGAACTGTGAGATCATGACCTGAGCCGAAGTCAGACGCTCAACCGTCTGAGCCACCCGGGCGTGGCTCAACTGTTTTTAAATGTAAAAAAACCCCACAAAACATGTTTGGCTCCAGGGCCAGACAGAAACAGGTGGTGGGCAGGTGATGTGGCCCAAAGGCCACAGTGTATGGACTCCTGTCCTAAAGTCCAGGGAAGCCACCGGAAGGTTTTGAGCAGGGGAAGGAAAGGTTGTGATTCAAAACAGGAAGGTACAGGAGTGCCAGGCTGAGTCCGCTGGTAGAGCGTACGACACTCCCTCTTGATCTCAGGATCGTGAGTTCAAGCCTCATGTTGGGAGTACGGTTTACTTAAGAAAAGAAAAGAAAAAGGGGCGCCTGGGTGGCTCAGTCGGTTAAGCCTCCGACTTCGGCTCAGGTCAGATCTCACGTTCGTGGGTTCGAGCCCCGCGTCAGGCTCTGTGCTGACAGCTCAGAGCCTGGAGCCTGCTTCCGGTTCTGTCTCCTCTAGCTGCCCCTCCCCCTCTCATGCCCGGTGTCTGTATCAAAAATAAATAAAACATTAAAAAAATTTAAAAGGAAAGGAAAGGAAAGGAAATAGGAAGGTATGAAGGCTTGGCACGATGCCAGAAAGTGGATGGCATCACGTGGAATGGATGAACGGAGAAGCTGTTATTTAGTCATTCATCAAACACTGAGTTCCCCTCATAGTCATGGTGCTGTTGAAGGGCCCCAGGGTCTGTAAGATGCAGTTCTACACTCGTGGAGTTTAATACACATTTGAGAGACAAGAGCGAGATACAGGGGCGCCTGGGGGGCTCAGTCGGGTAAACACCCGACTTCGGCTCAGGTCATGATCTTGCAGTCCGTGAGTTTGAGCCCTGCTTTGGGCTCTGTGCTGACAACTCAGAGCCTGGAGTCTGCTTGGGATTTTGTGTCTCCCTTTCTTTCCGCCCCTCCCCCCTCAAAAATAAATAAATATAAAAAATAAATAAAGAGCGAGATAGGGATAGCTTCAAGGTCAAAAGAGGGACCCAAAAAAGCGCAAGTTGCGCCAAAAACCAGCAAGGTGGCAGACTGGCGCTAGAGGGGAGGGAGCAGGGGAAACAGGTAGGAGCTGAGGGGAGGGGGGGGGGGGGATTTGGGATTTTATCCTAAGTGAGACTGTCTCTTTTGACTTGCCTATCACGTCCTAAAAGTGGAATCAAACAATATGTGGCTTTTGTTGACTCGCTCCCTTGACACAGAGCATTGTGATTTCAAGGTTCATTCACGCTGCCGTGTGGAGCAGCGCTTCATCCCGACCTACGGCTGAATAATGTCAACATCCCCTTGTCTGGAGGATGCATCCACTTGTTTATCCATCCTTGCGGGGACAGTTGGGCAGTTGCCACCTTTTGGCTCTGTCATGAATAGCGCTGCCCATCGTGGGCTTGGAGAAGGCAGGTGACGTCCCGTTTATGGGTCCTTCCTGCAGGAGACCAGTTGGAACAGGATTCCAAGCCTTGACTGCATTGTGGGATTCCCTGGGAGGTAAAACGTGCTCTTCCCCGGGCATGTGAGCGGGGTAGTGGCCCCCATCAGAGGGATTAGGTGACCAGCAGGGGGAATGAAGATGAGGGCAAGTCTAGTATGGAATCCAATAAAGGGGTCCTGATAGGGGAAAGTCTGGGTTGCACTGATCAGTGGAGAATTGCTGAAGGCTTTTTAAAAAAAATTTTTTTTAAATGTTTTTATTTATTTTTGAGAGAGAGAGAGATAGAATGAGCGGGGAGGGTCAGAGAGAGGGAGACACAGAATCCAAAGACACACTCCAGGCTCTGAGCTAGCTGTCAGCACAGAGCCCAATGTAGGGCTGGAACCCACAAACTAGGAGATCATGACCTGAGCCAAAGTCAGACGCTTAACCGACTGAGCCACCCAGGCGCCCCACTGAAGGCTTTTTGAAAACATCAGGAAAAGTGATCATAGCCAACATCTGTTTTGAAATGCTTTGTTTGGCAAGTGTATGGAAAGGTAAAGAACATTCTGGAGTATTTTCAGTCGGAGTAATGGCAGGGTTGCACCCAGAATAGTGACCATGGTCTTGCCTTTCCCTCCATGCTCAACTCTTTTCCACCTCATTTCATAGTGGCCATACTTGGCCTTTTTTTGTTCCTCAGAACCCCGGGCTCAGGCTTGCCCCAGGGCCTTTGTACATGCTTTAAACCTTTACTGGGAAGGTTCTTATCTCCTTCATTTAGCTCAAATGTCACAGCCTCATTGGAGCCCGTTCTTCAGGTTTAAAGCCGACACCCCCATCTTGTCACTTCTCTATACCCTCTCTGTTTTTCTTCATAACATAGCGTTGGTCTCTATTTGCTATTTATAGTCTTATTCATGTATTTAATTGTTCATTACCTCTTCTGTTCAGTCCTTGAAAACAGAAGCAACAGACAATCTGGTGCTTGGAGGTAGAAAACGCCCTCTAACCTGTTTGCGGGCTGCCTGGATCAACAGCAAGAAATCCCCTGCCTGGGAGTTAGATGTACAGACCTGGGGTTCAGGGGACAGAGGTGGGACCTGGGTTAGATTTGGAATCTGTTGTAGTGGATGAAATGCTTTCAAGGAAAGAAAAATCATCTAACATTTCTTGGGCACGGACTCTGCGCCTGTATTAAATGATTCTCAACAATGTCTCTGATGTGAGGGCTATAATCCCGTTTCACAGACTTGGAAACTGAGGCACAAAAAGGTTGAACTAACTTGCTCCAGTTCCTTAGGGAGGAAGCTTGGAATGGGCGCCCCACCCCCCACCCCCGGCCCCCAACAGGCTGGCCCAGATGAAGCGCCTGATGGCCGGAAGGGAACTGAGTCTGGGGGAGGGGGCTCCAGCTGGCAGAGCAGCAGTCACTGGGCAGGGAGGGGTTTTGGAAACTCAAGGGTTGGGCATCAGATGTTAGCATGCGGTCAACAAGCGGGGGACCCAAGACTAACTAGCCTGTTGAAGTTCATTCTTGGAAGTGAATGAGGACTTGTTTTTCTTTTCAAAGAAATTACACTTTAAAATAATTTCTTTTTACCAGCTACATACAAATATCAAATGCACCCTTTTCTTGTATTTTATGTAACGCATTATTAATGAGTACACGTGTACGATGATCGTATGACTGATTCAAAGACAAGCAGGGCTCATTCAAGAAATGCTGATGTGCAGTTACGAATAAATGCAAAAACGAGAAAAACTCCCCCAAATCCACCAGGCAATAATCCATCGCATTCCAGGGACTTAATTTGCATGTCTATGGACTAGAGTCTCTCAAATTACGGTTAGTTTTCTACACGTGGCTGAGCTGTGAAAAGCTCTAAACAAAAGTGTAGGTAACCCAATGCACTGAACGGGCTGCCCATTAATCTTTTCTTTGCCTATTTCATATCTTCCATAATTTTCCTAATACTGTATTACATTTACTAATTTATTTTGGAAGAAGTAATATATTCACGTGGTTGAAATTCAAAAGCGACAGTGGTAAAAAAATCTTCCCGTTCTTGCCACCCAGGACCCTTTGGATGCAGTGTTAGCAATTTCTTAAGGATGCTTCCAAGAAATTTAGTGCATAATAAGGAAACATATTCTTTTCTTAATAGATACATATTTTTATGTCATCTCTACACCCAATGTGGGGCTTGGATCTACAACCCTGAAATCAAGAGTCGCACACTTTATTAACTGAGTCAGCTCCCAATAAGCAAACCTGTTAAGAAAAAGACACAGAGGGGGTGCCTGGGTGGCTCAGTCAGTTAAGAGTCTGACTTCAGCTCAGGTCATGATCTCACGGTTCATGGGTTCTAGCCCTGCGCTGGGCTCTGTGCTGACACCTCAGAGCCTGGAGCCTATTTCAGATTCTTTGTCCTCTTCTCGCTCTCTCTCAAAAATAAATAAACATAAAAAAAAAGAAAGAAAAGAAAAAAGACACAGAGGTTTGCCTATTTTTTTAAATGTTTATTTATTTTTGAGAGACAGAGCACGAGCAGGGGAGGGGCAGAGAGAGACACACACCCCCAGAATCTGAAGCAGGCTCCAGGCTCCGAGCTGTCAGCACAGAGCCCAACATTGGACTCAAACTCACGAACCGTGAGATCATGACCTGAGTTGAAGTTGGATGCTTAACTGACTGAGCCACCCAGGTGTTCCAGAGGTTTGCCTATTTTTTAAAAAAATGACATATTTCACATACTGTTCTTGTTTTGTTTTTCAACTAAATGATAGGCCTTAGAGGTTATTCCGTATGAGACATAGAGCTCCCAGAGTCTCGGCCCACAGCTCTAGAATCTTCTGTCTCTGCGGCAGGACCAAGTTTACTTAATCAGTCCCTTATGGATGGCACCGCGATTTCTGGGTCAATAATTGAAAGGGATCGAGGAAAAGTGTGCAGCAGGCAGAAAGGGATGGAAAGAGAAGTTTTCTTAGGAGAAGGAGACGCTTCCTCATCTGGGAAGTGGGCTGATGACTGTAAGTGTCCACTGCACACAGGTTTGTGAGGGTGATTGGTTAGTTTATGTAAATT
Organism: Suricata suricatta; assembly: GCF_006229205.1. Classification (NCBI taxonomy): domain Eukaryota; kingdom Metazoa; phylum Chordata; class Mammalia; order Carnivora; family Herpestidae; genus Suricata; species Suricata suricatta. Next base: position 93,359,634 of record NC_043711.1, on the reverse strand, counting down.
GCTTCAAACCGTACCTGACAATGCTTAGAACGTGCCAGCGATCAGGATTTATCCGTTTGCTCCTTTGGAACGCTTGATGTTGAAAAAAGGAAGAGAAATGATTTGGAAGCATCCAGAAACTATCTTTTAAATTTTTTTTTTGTTTGTTTTTGTTTTTTTTTTTAAATGTTTTATTTATTTTTGATACAGAGAGAGACAGCATGAGAGGGGGAGGGGCAGAGAGCGAAGGAGACACAGAACCGGAAGCAGGCTCCAGGCTCTGAGCTAGCTGTCAGCACAGAGCCTGACGCGGGGCTCGAACCCACGAACGTGAGATCTGACCTGAGCCGAAGTCGGATGCTTAACCCACTGAGCCACCCAGGCGCCCCTCTTTTTAATTTTTTTAAATGTTTATGTATTTTTGAGACAGAGACAGATCGTGAGTGGGGGAGGGGCAGAGAGAGAAGGAGGCACAGAATCTGAAATAGGCTCCAGGCTGGAACCCATGAGCTGTGAGACAAGACCTGAGCTGAAGTCAGATTCCCAACCTACAGAACCACCCAGGTGCCCCAGAAATCATATTTTTAAGAGTAAGCAGAGGGGAATCCTAACAGCAAGCGCCTGAGTGCTCGCTGTGTGTTGTGTGGCCTGACAGCACTGAGTCTGTGAATTTCCAGGTGGATATTATCATGGGAATTATTATTGCTCCCATTGTACAGATAAGGAAATCAAGTCACAAAGAATGTCACGCCTCCAGCAAGGCTGCCCGGCCTAGCCGCCCAGGCCAGTGGGACAGCTGGATTCATACCCAGGCGCCAGACAGTCTGACGCCAGCAGCCATGCGCTCAATCACTACACGGTTCTGCCTCTTGATGTGGAAAGAAAGAGAAAAAGGTTAAAGTGTAAGCTGAGGGCTGCCCCTGGAGCTAGGGCTCCGATGATGGGGAAGCAGCTGGGAGGGAGCAGGGAGTGGGGGATGCAGAAGAGAAGGCGGGAAGGCTGATGCACTGAGGAGGGAGAAGGGCTTGTGTTAGGTGGTTTGGGGACCCGGGAGATGGGCTGGGGGGAGGGGCCGGCCGGTAGGCGGGAGGGTAAGGTTAGGCGGTGGGAGGAACAGATGGAGGATCTGGGTGGTTGGAGCTGAGTGAGCCCCCAGAGCGGGAAAGGACACGGAGTCAGGGCACCGGTCCAGGGGCCCATTTGAGGCACTTGGGCTTTTCTCTGAATGACGTGGGATCTGTTGCTGGTTTTTGAGCAGAGGAGGGTGGAGGTCTGATTTCTTTTCAAAGGATTGCAGCCTCTCTGTGTGAATGAGTGTGTGTGTGTGTGTGTGTGTGTGTCTGTATGTGTGTGCTAGTGTGTGTGTGTGTGTGTGTGTGTGTGTGTGTATGAATACCAGTTTCTTCCTAACTCCCTTCTCCCCACAAGCATGTGCCAGGGGCAGATACAGGGGGCTCAGGTAGGACACTAGTGCACCTGTCCTAGTGGGCAGTGGTATTTAATTAATTGAGCTCTGAGACACAGCGTTAGTCTGAGGGGACCGAGGTGAGGAATCCGGACAAGCCTGTGCCTTGGTGGAGGTCTCTGTTTAGGGCAGGCTTTCTCAGCCTCGGCACTAGTGATACTTGGGGCCGGCTGGCTCTCTGGTGTGTGTGTGTGCACACGCGTGCGCTGTCCTGTGTTGGGCAGCATCCCTGGTCTGTACCCTCTGGATCTCAGTAGCCTCCCCACTCCTTCCTCCAGATGGGACAACCTAAAACGTCTCCTGACCTCGCCGCCTGTCTAGTGGGAGAAAGAAACAAACAGATAAAGGTGGCTAGGAAGTGAAAAGAGCAGGTGAGGGGAGGTCCTGAATCTGCCTTCTTCCTGCAACCTTGCAAGTCTCGCGCTACCCACACTGAGGCCATCTGCCTGATGGTCATGCGCCATCCTCCCCCCCTTCGCGCCCCTCCCTTTCCACCTGCCTTTCCCTCCTCCCTCCATTTTTTAAATCCTGCCGGTCTCTCCTAGAAAGATGTAAAAAAAGATAAATAAATGAAAGACCTTCCACTTCTCCAAGGTAGGGACAATTCCTAATTACCTCTTTGTGGCTGTAACATGACTCCATGCTCTGAAGGTGAGCCCTGTCACCCTGCCCCAAGTTGGCTTCCGTTCCAATTGGCCAAAGAGGAACAAAACAAAACAAGATATTTAAAACACTTCCCTGCCTCCATCCCGCCCGCCGCCGCCCGCCGCCTCCCATAACGGATGGGCTGGCCTGCCGCTAGCTTGAGGCAGATAACTCCCAAGTACACTTATTTTCCTAGTCCGCCGACAGGCTATCTCGGGATGCAGCTGGCCAAGGCTGCTGCTGGCCTGGCTGGCGGCCAGTGAGAGTGGAGGGCCGTTTCCACCAGGCCGGGCCCGGGCGGCGAGGGGCCTGGGGAAGGGGGCCCGGTCAGCCCTTCCTCTCCTTTGAGGCCGGCTTTATCACCGAGACACTCTGCCTGGCTTCTGGCTTCTGGTTCTGCTCTCTGAGTCTCTCCATCCCCTGGGAATGTTAGGAGAGACATGTTTTAACCTATTTTTATTGGTCCATTGCTTATTTTTTCCTAAATGTTTTATATATTTTTGAGAGAGAGAGAGAGAGAGAGAGAGAGAGAGAGAGAGAGAGACAGAGACAGAGACAGAGACAGTGCGAGCAGGGGAGGGTCAGAGAGAGAGAGAGACACAGAATCCGAAGCAGGCTCCAGGCTCTGAGCCAGCTGTCAGCACAGAGCCCGATGTGGGGCTCAAACCCATGAACCATGAGATCATGACCTGAGCCGAAGTCAGACGCTTGACTGACTGAGCCACCCAGGTGCCCCGTCCATTGCTTATTAATATCATCTCGAAACCTGCTTGCTTCCACCTGTGCTGGCTTTTCCATCCAGCTTCACGGTGGTTGGATTTTTTTCTTCTTTTCCATTCTAGCTGAGGTCTCCCTGACCTTGGCACTGTGGACATGGTGGATGTAGCATCGATCCTTGGGGGACGTTTGGCAACGTCCTTGGTCTCCGCTCTGACCACTAGATGCCACTAGGACCCCTCCCCCCAAGTGTGACAGCCTGGAAATCTTCAGACATTGCCGCATATCCCCCGGGGGGGGGGGGCAAAACCACCCCTCATTGAGAACCGCTGATTTCAAGATAAAAACCTAATTTTAGAGGTGGCAGAGTGTTCCCCTGAACATCTTGGTGGAGGTTTGTAGGGAGAGAGGAGCTTTCTCTGGGCCTTAATGAGTCTGAGCTGAAGGCCTTTCACCTCTATCGCTCAGCACTTAAAACTTCTCAACAGAGTGGATCCCCTAAAAGGAGACGCCAACCAGGCAGTTGCTCTTGGTAGATGTTAGTTGGGTTTCTGCTCTGCTTGGTTCGGTTTCTCTTTTGTTCCTTCCTCTAGAGGCAGAGGAAGGTACAGCTTTTCGGGTTGTGGAGTTATAACTGGGTTAGAAGTCTGGTCTCTGGCACTCACTGGCTGTGTGACCTTGTGCAGTTCACTTCATGTCTCTGGGCTCGGTTCCAAATCTCTAACAATGCTTTCTACCTCACGGAGTCAGTCAGTGCCAAGCACTGATTTAGCGCCTGCCCAGGCCCAGGGTGAACAGCCGGAGCTGTGGGGGCTGCTCTGTGCTGGGGGCGACTGAGAAGGGCCTCTCTGATCCATCTTCAGAATGAGTCTGGCAACACTTGGTTTCTTTATTTCCTGCTTCTCAGCCACATTCCATCGGGCCCAGGACTGGCCCTTGGTAGGCCTGCCCGGGTCTTCCTTTGCAGGCCCTGTCCCTCCCAGGCTTGCATCTGTCCCCATACCTTTGTCTCTGTCCCCAGCCAAATCGCGGTCTTTCTGATAACCTCAGACCTACCAACAACATTCCTCAAATGGAGGAGAGCTACCAGCCCAAGTCGGTGGCTTCCTGCTCTTTGCCCCAGAAAACGTTTCAAGTGATCAAGTGATCGGAGGGGGGTGGGGAGGGGAGGAGGGAGGAAGCCGCAGCTGCTTATGCAACAAGCTTTAATCCCGGGTTAAAATCCACCACGCGCACCAGTGGCATATTTCATTTCCTCATCGGGTCGTGAAGCTAGTGGCACACGAGATCCACCACAGACAGGCCTGCTCCCCCCCCACCCCCCCCCGCCCCCAGCAGCACCTGCAGAGGTAGACCGAGTTCCCTATGGGAAGGTGGCAGGAGACACAAGCAGTCTGAGTCGCCCTGGCCTCCACCTCTTGTCCTCCACTTGGTCTCCCTCCCTGTCCGCGGAGAAGCAGGCCCCTCCCTTCCAGCGAGGCCCAGGCTTGTCCTGAGTGCTGGACCCTTGTCGTGGTGTCCCTCCCTGCATCTTGGTCTCTTCGGCCTCATACACAGGCTCCACAAAATCCCCTCCCTTTCCATAGAGCCTGGGCCCTGCCCCCTGCGGGACAGCGTGTTTGGATTCCTGGCTTGTTTCTGCGAGATAGAAGATTCCCAGCCAGGAAGCCGTGATGTGCGTGAGGTGGGCATCTGCTGTCCCTGTGGGGGACGGGCGCTGGGGGAGCGGGCCACCGGCTCTCCGTTTTCTTTGTGGGAGTGGACGGTGTGGCACCGGAAAGCCCACCGAGTCCTAATTTTAGGAGGCGAGTGGAGACTTTCTTGGGTCCTCGTTTTACCTCCTGGCCTATGCCTGCATTCCCCCCCTCCCCCGGAAGCTTTCTCCAGCCTCTAAAGGATGGTGTTTATTTAGCTTCGGTTGTTCCAGCTTGCTGTTTTTAAAAAAAAAAATCTTGTTAATGAAGCACCTTGTCTTTGAGAAAAAAAAAACAACCAAGCAAGCGTGGACATTTTAAGATCCTTCTGCATTTGCCTTTTCTTTCTCAGGGTGCAGACCAACTACAAAGGCAGCTCTCGGGAGGAAACAGGCAAAAGACCTCCTGATACTATTAAATGGATGGAATTACAAGTAGATGTGAAAAAACTAGTTAATATTTTACTGGGAAGCAGTGCCAGGGGTGGGGGTGGGGGCCTGCCAAGAGTGGGGCTGTGTGTGTGTGAAATAGCTGTTCCATCTGCCTTCGGGGACGAAAAGAAGCCGTTCTCTGTGGAAATAAATTTAAGCAAGAATCCTTATAAAGCTCATGGGATTTGTCTGCCCACCGAGGGCCGGGTTCCCCAAACCTACATACAGGGAGGATTGTCGCTGTTAGGGCCAAGCGGTGGGTGTAGGCCTGGCTAATAATGGGGGTTCTTGTTCCCTCGCTGGGCTTGACATCTTTCTTTCTCCCTCTGGATTTAAATGGCTTCTCAGACCGAGAGGCATTGCCTGTGCCCTGGATTCAGAAGGTACACGCCTCCTTGGGAAGCAAAGGCGAGAGACAGCGGCTCCCCCTCTCTCTCTCTCTCTCTTTCTGCATCTGCCGGGAGAGCTGCAGCTGGTATTTTTCCACAGGCCTTTTCTGCGATCTCAGGGCCTAGTTTTTCCCAGCCAGGCCCAGAGTCCGAGAGAGGGTTAATAGGCAGGAAGCTGAAGGCATTGCAGACTAATACGGAAGTCAGATTTTTGTTTAACTGACAGGTTTAGCAGGCCTCAGTGGTGGGGGAGGGGGTGGGGAGGGGAAGGGAAGTTTGTAGATCTAGGCATGTGGCCTGCTAGGAGCGCTTTTGGCTTTTCTTAGGGTAAGGACGGAGACGGGGGGGCCCGTTGGCATCCTGGCAGGGAGGCAGGAGCCCATTTTGGTTTTCCTTTGGAGTCCTGGCCGAGGGGGGTGAGGAGCTAGATTCTAGCGCCGGAGAAATGGCTCTCTGGCCTGCTTTCCCAGGTCGCGTTTTGACAATGACTCTGCAAAGCTGACCATTCTGTCCCCCCCACCCCCACCCCAGCAGCCCGAACCGCTTGCCCCCCCAGGAGCCAGGGCTGCCCTTTAGCGACTTCTTGGGGGTGGGGGGAGGGTGCTGGTCTGTCCTGTTTTCCCCATAGCTCCTCAGAGGCCTTCCTCCAACCCCTTTTGCTCACCCCCTGGGCTGTTTTCCTGGGGCTCCCCACTCCTCGGCTCTGCTTTCCCACCCCCCCCTCCCCCCCGGGGGCGGGCGGCGTGGGGGAGAGAATATCTGCTGGACTTTTCTAGAAAAGGGCCAGGCTCCCTCCTCGCCAAGAGCCGTTTCTGTGGGGGCAGGTGAGGGTGAGCCCTTTCAGCTCGCCCCAAAAACTCCCTTGCCCGTGGCATCCGGGCCTCAGGCTTTGCTGGAGCAGGTCAGGCTGGCTGCACTGGTTTGCCCGTGCCGGGAAATCTAGCCAGGGTGTGGGAGAAGGGCGTCTGGGGGCCCCTTTCCCAAGTTTTTCTTGCTGCAAAAGGCCTAGCTTAGCCTGTCTTTTTCTATGCACAGGATGGCTCTTGCTCACCAGAGCCTCACAAAGATAATCGCTCAGGAAGTGTTTCAGCCAATCCCGGGCGGCCTTACACTCTGCTTCGCCGGGGCAGCCAATTGGGGATGAGCTTTTATTAGGCGGCCAGATCATCAAGCCGAAGTGCCAAACCCTTTTTCTGTGAGAACTAGGAGCCTGTCCTCCATGTTTTATAAGTATTGACATTACACAGTGTTAACAATGCATCCACAGAGGTAAGCTGGACTTTTTAACCATCTTTTCTCCCCCTCCCTCTGAGACAT
>NC_043711.1:93196322-93352897 GCF_006229205.1 Suricata suricatta | reverse complement strand
GCCCCCCCCCCCCCCCCGCACTATTGTCTTCTCTTGTGTCACATGCCTGCTGGGGGAAGAAAATGGAAGGTAAGCAAGCAGGCTCTTCTCCAAGGAGAGCTCATGGCAGACAGCAGAGCAGGCAAGTTTACCTCTCCAAAGAGGTTCTGGGAAGGCTCGAGTAAGTTCTGACAAGAGAGGACGTGTATTTTAAAAAGAGCCAAGCCCCGAGCAGAATAGTGCTAAGGAGAGCTCCTAGCTCCTGGGGCCTAGGTGGGTGGTGGTGTCTCTTCATGGTCTTTTCTCTCCCTACAGGGTTTCTTCACTTGAAACTACATTGTTCAGCCTTTTTTCCTGACTTCTGTTGATACAGAGTGTTCTGCAAGCCAGCCTACAGCCAGCAAATGTTTCTGAAAGTGTTTTCTAGGCTTTGGAGGAAGTTTTTGGAGTAGGGATGGGGATGGAGGGGGGGGTGTAGAGAGGGGAGGGAGGTTGGACAACATCCTGCAATAAATCTGTGAGGACTCTTTTCGAATCCCTTAGCTTTCTACTCTTGCATGATTTGCAATGAACTAATGTATCTTTTATCCTTGTTTTCATTTTCCTTTCCCTCTCTTACATTGTATCATCCTCTGTCCTCCCCTGTGATGGAGGACAGAGGAAATAAAATCATGTCTGTGGCTCATGACAGCATTCCATATTCAGTTGTTGGGTTGTGTTGTTGTTGTGTGCGTGTTTTTAATAATCCCATGTAACTGTTGAAAAAAATTTCCTTTTTGATCAAGTCCCAAATCTGCCAGCCTGTTCTCTCTTCTTAACTGTGGAAAAATGAGACGGTTGCTTGAACATTTGTTGGGTAAGTAGAGTAAATCCATTTCCTCTGTGACCATGTATAGAGAGTTTGGCGGACGTTTGGGGTCTGTTTGTAACAGAGGGTCTTGGGTGCAGGAATTGGGTGACTTTTCATTAGCAGGACCCAAAGACGGGCATTTTAATAGTGTCTTGATTTTTAGGGGGCTGTTTGAATCCACGGTTTTTCCTGATAACCTGCTGCTAGGATTGAAGATCATACTTCCTGTTTACCCTACGACAGGGGAGAAGTGTTCAGTTCTTTGTGACTTGGGAGGAGACCTTGAATTGGGATTGTTTGGATATTAGCTAGAACTCTGGGTAGGTGATCTGCTTGTGAAATGTAACTAAAGTGCCTCTCAGAGGCACAGAGCCTTAACCATTGGTGAGGCAGCAGCCCGGAGGAGGTGGTGTGTGTGGGGGTGGGTGTCAGGACTATGGTCTTAGGGTTTTAGGAGGCCGACTTGTCGTGGAAAACCCCACCCACCACAAAACTTGGTTTGATTCACGACTCACACTGCACAACAGATTTGGCCTTTTCCCAAGCCTGACCCCACACATCTGTACGCACGCTTGGCTTTCCTTGGGATTTCTCTCTCACTTTTTTTTTTACACTTCCCCTGATCTCTCTTAATGCTGCAGCTCCAACCTCAGGGTGAAAAAAGTAGACTCTTGTTTAGCGTTAGCTTCAGAATTTACCCAGAAGTTCTCTATGCAGATTTCCAGCCTGAAGGCCAATCTAGCATGACTCTAAATGCTGGAAATACATTCAGTTGTTCTGTTATGCCAACTTGATGGAGTCAGTGATCTTTTTTTCCTTTAAGTGAAGCGTCCAGCCACTCACCTTTGGGCATCAGTTGGAAAACGGCTCCCTGAATAATGAGCTACGGACCAGTTTGTAAGTTCAGGAAAGTCTGCGTAAGGCCAGCTTTTAGAGTTAAGAAGTGCAGGCAGCTAATGATGTTATATGTGCAGAAGACCGAACAGTGCTGTCACCCCACACGAGTAAGGCCAGACCCTTAGCTATTTTCTTTGTTCTTATTTTCTGGCTGTAAATGGAAATTACATATTGAGGTTCTTGAGGCCTCCTGAGAAGCAGTATCTAATCACAAGATCCTGGTTTGGTGCCTTCAACGTCTGCATAATGGTGTGTTTGTTGGGCTGGAAGGAAACCTAAGGGCAAGGCATTTATCCTCTAAAAGTGCCAAGGTCTGTTTTCAGATGGGCAGCCCCGGCAAGTTCTCAGCTCTGGACTAAGCTGGCCACTTTTCCTTTGGTGCTGTGGCCACCACCAAGCATGAGTCTGTAAAAAGTTAATTGCTTCCAAAGTAGCTTATTTTCCAGGTTCACTAAGGCGGGGTGGGGGAAGAAATGTCTGCATTGCAGCAGGACTAGGTAGGGACAGCAGTGCTGGCTCACAGGGCAGCCCAATGGGGCTCCTCTCTCCAGCTTTGAACCAATAGACTCAGAGGGAAGGTTACAGATTGACGATTGGAGTGGCCAGACTGAGAACGGCCTTCTGGAAGTTTCTACCATCTTTGTTCCTTTTAGGAGAAGCCAGCCGCCAAGCTGAAGAGTGTCTCCTACATTCCATTCCTGGGGCATTCCCTCCCCCTCCCTTTTTCTTTTTCACATCAAGGTAGAGTGATCTTTCTGCCATGGTTATCAATTTCAGAGGGAGGGACGGAACTTGGGACTCTTTACCTTTTTCCTTCTGCCTCCTCAGTCCCCAAAGAGGACACACAGCTGCGAGGAACAAACAGACACACTGGAGCTTTTGATTCTTCTCTCTCTCTCTCTTTTCCTTCAAGACCCTCCAGGACGGATTCACTTTCTGCTTTGGGAAATTAAGTGGCATTCACATGGGGGAGGGGGGAGTGAGTGCTTTTATTAGCTCCAGAAAATGGTCAGTGTTCTGTCTGTAACTAGGAATTAATTATATATAATCACTCAGTAAACTTTCTACAGAGTTTTTCTAATTGCTGCGCATGAACATAGGTAGCCTGTTGGGGCCCCGTCCAGTTACTTTTGTAATTAACAGCTCAAAGATTTGAGTCAGAAAGAAAGAAACAATGGGGCCTCTTGGATTATAAATTAGGGATGAAAACAATGGCTTTTTCTTTCTTTCTCGTCACCCCTTTTCTTTTAAACAAAACATTCCCCCTTTTTTCTTTCCCTGGGAGAACAGTGGGGAAACTTCTTCAGGTCTTAAATAGGAGAGGGTGTGGGGGGGGGAAGAGAGAGAAAAGGGGTCCCTTTTTTAAAAAGCCAAGGCGACAGTAACCCAGAAAACCCTGGAGGCAAAGGTAGGTTTTTAAAAAGTCCAACCACTTCAAACTGTGTGATCTCTTTGTTTCTCTGGCCTTCTTTTCCCCTCCTCTCTCCTGTGGGAGAAGCAACATTTGTCAGCCGAGAGGCCCCAGGTCTGGCTCTGCCTCTGTCTGCTTGACCCTGAAAAGAAAGATACATGCAAAAGTGTCTTCTTCGCCACCCGGCAGCCGAGATTTAGAAAGGGCATCTGTTTAGAAGGCCTCTCTCTCCTTGGTCTTAAATGCAAACAAGTGAGGATTCACCCTTGGCTCCAGGTTGCTAAGGCTGGGCTGCCCTTCCCCCCACTCCCCACGCTCCTTCCAGATAAACAAGCGGGCGGGGGCCATGTCAGCACTGCAGCTAAGCCTCGCCGCCAGGGCTGTCCCTCCTCATCAAGATTACCTACCTACCGGCCCGGCGAGGAGCCAGCCACCCGTCTTTGCCCCGGCACAGCCTTGGGCACCGTGCCCTCCTCTCTCCCCTGGAGCTACAAAGCAGTCACCTTGAAACTCCCCACTCAGCACCCGAGTGGCGAGGCCAATTCGCAGACCTGTAACAGTAAATTACGTTCTCCAGCACGAGGCTGCTCACCTCGGCCTCCGAAAGCGGGTGTTTGCAAACCCCATTGTTAATTTTCAGGGCTCTGTTGGGGGCGGACAAAAACCCGATGTGTGAGTACCCCGGGCAGTGGCTCAGGGAACTGTGTTACTGTCGTTTGTCCTCTGCAGACTCGGATTGTCTTTCCTGGATGGAGGTGAACTGTCTTAGGACTGGCTGCGTGTCTGGTGGCTGTTTTCAGGCTTATTAAACAGCCTTTTTATTTTACCTTGGCCTCAGACAGGGGTGCGGCCCTTTAGCTTTGGCTTTTCAGATGACTGCTGCCCTTGGAACACTTTCATTTTACCTAGCTCCTTTTTGGTAGGGGTGCAAAGCTGGTTTCTAATGTATCAAGAAGGGGGAATGGTCTTCCTCCCCCTCCCCAGCTCTGCTCCCCCCCTTTAAACATTTTTTTGCATGTGGACGGACACCTGCCTGTCCGCAGTCCATGCCACCCCAGGGCTGCGTCATTCCCAACCTCCCACCCACCTAATTGGAGGGCCAGGGGCCTCAGGTCCAAGCCTCCTGTTTGGAGGCTCAGGATCTAAAAGGAAAGGGTTTTCCTCAGAAACCTGTGACTTCACAAACTCCCCCTGTCATTGCAGATTTTTTTTTAAGCTTCTAAACGTTGGGTTGTTGGTGTCCTTTGGTTGAGCTTTTCCTAGTTCTGATATTTAGGAAGGTGGCTTTGAAACTATCAGGGCTGCCTAAACAAGACCTACAGCTATTGAACAAACTGCTACCATTTTAGCTTCAATACAGGAATGAGGCAGTGTTGCCAGACGCCATTTTAAGAATCCTGCATAAATAGCTTAGCTCCCGATGAGTCTGCCTGTTTTAGGTGAGTGCTTATATAAAGCTCTGCTAACTGTTCCCTCCCCCCCATTTTTTAAAAAAAAAATTAATTGCAGATTTAGGGAAGCATGGTTTTCTTATTTTGATGCTCACTATTTTGTGATCTAGAAGAGGAAGATGTTGTGTCTTGGGGATTAAATTTTTCTTACAGCCTGGACCAGTTTGGGATTTTGAATGAAAGTAAAAACCTACAGGAAAAGTCCTTTCGAATGATGCATGATTCTTGAATTGCTGTGCTGACGATCCTCATCTGTTGAACAAGAGCCTTGTGCATGCTGGTTATATATTCTAGATGGGTTAGATATTCTTGGTTAAAAGTCAAATAGTAGGGGCACTTGGGGAAAAGAGAGATCTGGGCGTTGTGTATCCAGGCATTTTTTTTTTCTTCTGTCAAAACTAGATGTTTTCTCTTTCTCTCTCTCTCTCTCTCTCTCTCTTTTGGAAGTGTGGAGGGGATGGCATTCCTGGGAATTACGGACCAGCCTTGAGTCCTCAGAATTAATAATCAGAAGGCTTACAACATCCTGGAGGTTCAGCGCTTCATCTTCAACTTTTAATTGCTCTTTTTCAGTGCATGCAGGTTAAGAAGGAAGCTTGTGTTTTCTTACTCAGGCACTGGGGGAGAAAACCTTTTATCCTCTCTGGGACCGGATGGGAAAGTCTGGGTCGCATTTGCAGAGGCTGCTGCTATTTCTTCTTTAATTGCCTGAAAGGTATCAGTTTGTGAAATCCACACGCAAATGACTTAGGGTAAATGTGAGTGCAGGGAGGTGCTGGTGGTGGGAACATATATTTTGTACAACTAGCTGGTGGTGTATTTTCCTGTTGGGGTGAAAGGCTGTAGTTTGGGGTTGCAGCTAATTTTTACCCTTTTCTTTAGCTGGCCCCCAGCCTCCCCAGTGGACCTTAAAAAAAAAAAAAGTAATGTCAGTTCGAAACAAGGGCGTGTTGTTCCATTGTTTTTGATTTAAATAATCTGGGGTTGCTGGAAGCTAGCAGATAGGAAAGATGCTGTATTTATTCTAAGACTTGAATGTGTTCATGACCAGAGTTCAAAGTCTTTTCTCCAGGTGCAGATGACTTCTCTTTTTAACAATTCTTTGACTTTTTTTTTCCTCCTCCAAACGACTGAACAGTTTTTAACCTAAATTGACCACAATCTGTGGGGGCATTCAGACCTGGTACAGAGCTTTTGATGGGATATTCATAATTTTCCCCCTAACAACATACTAGTGCTTAACACTGAACCAAAAAAAAAAAAATCAAAAAAACAAAACAAAACAAAAAAAAACAACAACCAAAAACCCTGAGATCCGTGGGGGTAGAAAAAAGGAAGTCCCTTTAGATGTGGCTATTCAAAATGACTCATTTTGCATTCTGGTCTTTGCTCTTGTAAATGAAGTTTTTTCCCTTTTAACGCATAGACACTGCAATTTCCTTTAGTCAAATGCAAGTTATTGTGTGTGCGTGCGCGTGTGCAAGTGCGTGCAGGGGCTCCCTTGGAAAGGATGGCTTGCTGCTCTGCGAAAAAGATGGGTTTCTGAAATCATGCTTGAAATCCTTGGCTGAAGCTGGCGGTGCTCCTGGTAAAGTGGGGGGATTATTCTGCCCACTTGGAATACTTGGAAAGATAAAACCGCTTCACTTTCCCCCCCTCTTTTTGCAGCAGCAAATAGCCACTACCTAACTAGTTTGCATTTTCCTAGCTTCTCTGCAGCACCCAGTGCCTCAAGTACTGTGCGCGCCTCCAAGCCAAAATCATTGTTCTCTTGAATGCAGTCCCTCCTCCAAGATCAATACACCTTTGAATGTTTTTCATCACTGCAGAACTCCTTTAAGTGGTTTTGGGGGCTCTGTTCTGCATAATCGTTTTCTCACTGGACGTTTTGGTTGGATCCCAGATGAGCGTTTTCTCTGTCACTCAAAATAGGGGATCCATGGCAGTAAGTTTAGGATTTCACTTCATGCTAGAGAGGGAGACCATTCTAGTTGCTAGAAAGATCAAGGTTGCTATTTGTTCTTTTCAGGTTGATCACCTACCCATCTCTGAAGAGCTACGTAAGGTTTTTTTAGGAAAATGTATTTCCAGTCTCCCCAAGCAAGAAACCATCAGCAGTATCTATTGGGACAGTGTGTGTATGTGTGTGTGTGTGTGTGTGTGTGTGTGTTGCAGGGAGTGTTTCTAAGTGGAGAATCTGTCTCTGAAGTTGGACTAAAAGAGCATTCGCGATACAGCCCCTTCCACAAATCACCTTGTACTATTGCACGTTAGCGAAGTGCTTACATTGAAGAGTCCGCTCCTGATGGAAAACCATTTGTGACAACATGTCTGTCCCTTGTTCCTTTGGTGATTCGTGTTGCAGACTTTCTCTACAGATGCTACAAGTGAAGTGGTTTATAGGGTTCCATATCAGAGAGCAAAATGTGTTAATATTCCAACTAGTTTTAAACTCCCTCTCTTTGTTCTCTGTGCGGGGGACTAGTTACAAGTTTGAGGGGCGCAGATTCTTCTAATTTTCTTCTGAGCCATCATCTCTTCCTTTCTGTCTGGGTTCTTATCCTGAATCCCCTTCCCTTATGAGCCATGGCCCTCTCCTAACCCCATCTCGGTTGACCCTGACGTTCCAGGCCTTTTTGGACTTCTCTTTTGTCTTGTCACAGTCTCAGGCCATGGAACACAGAAGGGACATTCTAATCCTTCCTCTCTCTCAGCCTGCTCTCCAGTCCTGGCTTTGCGTCTTCCGAATGGAAAATTCCAGCCATATCGATGGGGGATGCACCCATTTCTTCCTGGTGAACCGCAGACTGATGGGATCGCAGCTAGAGTGCTTGCTCACTTCAGGGTCACCCTGAATGCTTGGAAAGTGCCAGCACCTCAAAACATTTTGCACCTATTAATGCACTCTACTGGCTTACTTGGGAGGTGTGGGGGGGGGTGGGGGGGAGCACACGAAATGGTCTGCACTCTGTTCAACAGGAGTTTCAGCCTGAGAGAGGGAGAGAAGATTCTGGTGGACCTTCCCAGCCAAGGGCCTGCTCCCCCCCACCCCTCCCCAACCCCCAACTCTCAGCCTGTCTTTTAAATAATCCTTCCTCATTCCACTTTTGTGGTGGGGGATAATTAGTCACAGCTCAGGAGTGCTGAATGCCTTCTCTAGGGAAACCTGGGGGAGGGGAGTGGGGGCACCCCCAGCCTGATTCCTGGGACAAGTGCTAGTGGTGTGACTGTTTGGAGACCGGGGCCTTTTGCTTCCAACCTGGGCATCTTTTTTCACTTTGCAGTGTAACTATATATATGTTTTTCACGTTCCCGCCTCATGGAGGAATCCTAAGATTTAGCCGAGAGGTGTGGGCAAGGCTTTCCCTCCTTGCAGAATTCAGCGACCGAACTCAGGGTACCCTGTGAACCTCCTCTAACCTGAGCTCAGTGTCAACAACAAGAAACTTGTTTACTTGTCGGCTGGGTTCTCATTGGCCCACGGGGGCAGATTGGAATTGTGTGTCTAAAAGAAATGCCTTTTTTTTTTTTTTTTTTTTTTGCAACCCCCCACAGCATGACAACGGGAATAGTAATTTGACTTAAAAAAAGAGCAACCTAGTGGTTTGCAAAACCCCTTTAGGAGTCTTAACACTTTGTTTGGAAATCCAACGTGGGTTCCTCCCCCCACCGCCCCAGCGCTGCATAGGGATGGGGGATTGGCTTAAATGTGGGTTTGTTGTGAGAACTTCTAAATAGTGGTCCCCATAGGGCAAGTTCTCGGTCTCCCTAAACGTGACCATAATTTGCTCTGTTTCAGCTTGGCCGAAGAGGAAATAAAAACAGAACAGGAGGTGGTAGAGGGCATGGATATCTCTACTCGCTCCAAAGGTGAGTAAACATCTCGTATTCTCTCTTCCAGAGCAGAGGAGGAAATTGGAATTTCTTTTTCTAGTTGTTGTGGTGCAGTGAAGTGTGGCTCTTGGATCCGAGGCCGGAACACTCCTCTGATTTTGAGAGGAACCTTTGATGGATGGACCTAATTTGTGGAGAAATCCTCTCCGTTTGATTTCCTTTCCCTTGGGTGTCCGAGTAGGTAGACCGACCAGTGTCCACCGACCTGTCCCTGACAGTAAATTTTACGGGGGTGTCAAGACTGAGGGGGAGGGGCTGGCTGTCTCTCTGCAGGATGACTTTCAGGAATTCAGAATTTAAATAAAGCATGTTCTAGAAGCAATGGGAGTGTCCAGTTGCTGCTGGGTTTCTGATTTTAATAACAGGCCTCTTTGGAATCACAGAAATGAAACGAAGTTAGCCCTCGTTGGTCTTGGTTACAGATAAGGAGGAAATGTAAGACTTTCTGGAATGTTGGGGCCAGCCTTTGCCTGTCCGACAAACTTCAGCAAATGAGAGCAAACACGGGTTTATGTTTGAATTCAGAATCCTGCATCAGACTCCTCAAAACCTTCTAATTGTAAGATTGGAACTTGTCTTTTGGTCTGTGTGAGATTGTACCAGGCTTTCCAGAAAGAAGTTCTTACTCACTTTTGCCTTCAGGGTGTTTTCCACATCTTTGGTTGATGAAAATGCTCATCTACAAACTTAATGTTTGTACCAAGGTGGTGTTACTTCTTCAACAATCACTCAGTGTCTGCTCTGAGCTGAGGGTCATAGGGGAGGTGAGAAAGGCTGGAGAGAAGGTTATTGCAGACTCTGCCAGGAAGATTCTAGATTTTTCTAGAATCCAGCTAGAGAGCATTAGAAGAAGTGGTTCCCTAGAAGCATCTGAAACATCAAAGCTTTCTGAAGATTTTTAGAAGATATCCCTATTATTGGGCAAAAATGAAGGTCAGAGAGTGACTCCAGAAGTGAAAGCTGGCCAGTGTTGGGGCCTGGCCATGACAGCATGGGTCACGGACTCAGGGGTGGGGTGCGCTGCCTGCGGGGGTGGTCTGTGCCTGTTGGGGCAGAGCACACCCAGGATTTCGGGAGGGTGAGCCTAGTCTTAGGGCCCTTCATCCCCCCTCCCCCCTGCCCTGCCCCTGCCCTGCCCCTGCCCAGGCTGGTAAGGAGAACTATGGGGGGGTTTTGAGCAGGGAAAGAACTTTCCTGAAGAGGTGTTTTGAAACAGTTGCAGATGAGGGTCTCCCAGTCCCCTTGTGGTCAGAATGGAATGTGGAAAGCCCAGAGAATCGGTGTCCTCACGCTGCTCCTCACCTGCACACTTTCAATCTTTGCGTGATCTTTGTTCTTCCATGTTCTCATCTTTATTTGTTTATTAAGCTTTTTTAATATTTATTTACTTTTGAGAGAGGGACAGACAGAGCATGAGCGGGGGAGGGGGAGAGAGAGAGAGATACAGACAGACAGACAGACAGAATCCAAAACAGGCTCCAGGCTCTGAGCTGTCAGCACAGAGCCGGACATGGGGCTGGAACTCACTGAGCAGAGAAGTCAGATGCTTAACTGACCGAGCCACCCTGGCACCCCCACACTCTTATCTATAAAAAGGGATGTTGGGTAAGATTCTAAGATTTCTTCCACCTTGGGCTTTTCTTGTGGAAATAATGCTCACTGACAGTTTGTACTGGGAGTCTTTTCTTGTTGACTTTTCTTCCAGTCCCCTTAGGAGGTGGGAGGTGTTGTTCCCACTTTGCAGATGAGGACACTGAGGCTCTGAATGACAGCATCTCACGGGTAGTGAGCGGAGGATGTGATGGAACCGAGGCGTAGCTGTGCTGCCACGGAGGCCCTTCCCTGGAAGGCCCCATGGCCTCCCTGTTGGGACTTTCCCAAGAGCGTCAGACTTCGGGACCATCAGCCAGGGTGGGAGGCTCACTCTGTCTGCTCAGGCCTCCCCCACCCCGTCTGGGAGAACGCTCCTCTTCTTATGGACCCCTGGGGGCTCCTAGATCTTCACCAGCTTGCATCTCCCAATGACTGTGGTGCCTAAAGTGGTCACTCCTGGATGACCATTGTCCTTTGCTCTCATGGCCCCCCTCTGGTCCTGTCCCTCCAGCAGCTAGGTTGCTCTTAGAAAACAGGTCACCTCTTGCTCCCCTTGCTGACTCCTTCCACTGATCTCCAGGTGTCCCTGGGCTCCACTTGGAAGTCCCTATGACCTACCTACCTGGGTCAGGTCATCTGCCTTCTTTGATCCGGGGACCTTCGTTTCCCTCTACCATTTCCCTCCCTGACTCTGCTTGAGCACCCCGCCTCCTTTTGCTCTGGTCCCTCTTGGGCCCCTGTGTGTCCTGTGTCCCTTGCTGGGGACAGTCTACTCTGGGTCTTGCCAGCTCTTTCTCATCTTGTCAGGTTCCTCGCAGACGTCCCTTCTCGGAGCCCTTCGATGTTTGTCCAGTGCAGCGGAAACATTCCATCATTTTCTGTTATCTTTTTAAAAGGGGCTTCTAATTTTAGAGCAGTTTTAGATTTCCGGATACGTTGGGAAGATAGCGACAAGTGTTGCCATGTCACCCCACCTACTCCGCCCCGACGCACGGACCCGCACACGCTCCCAGATAGCGTCCCCTATCATTAACATCATACATGAGCAATGGATGTTTGGCACAGTTCACCAGTCTGTCTTGGTCTGTCGTTGCCAACTAAAGTTTACACTTTGTTCAGATGCCCTAGGTTTTTTTTTTTCTTTTTTCTTTTATTAAAATATTTATTTATTTTTGAAGGAGAGAGAGACAGAGCATGAGTGGGAGAGGGGCAGAGAGAGAAGGAGCCGCAGAATCTGAAGCAGGCTTCAGGCTCTGAGCTGTCAGCACAGAGCCTGATGGGGGCTTGAACTCACGAGCTGTGAGATCATGCCCTGAGCGGAAGTCAGATGTTTAACCAGCTGAGCCAACCAGGCGCCCCCCCCACCCCATGTTTTTCTACCAAGGTTGCTTTTCGGTTCCGAGATCCCACCCAGTACTCAGGTTACGTGGAGTTATTGGGTCTCCTTGTCTCCTCTTGGTTGTCCCAGTTTCTCAGACGTCCCTTGTTTCTGAAGACCTTGAGAGTTTTGAGGGGTACTGCCCAGGTATTTTGTGGAATGCCCCCTGACTGGGATTTACTGATGTTTCCCTCATGACTAGACTCTGGAGGCTGGGGTTGCAGACTTTAGGGGGCGGGGAACCACAGGGTAAAGTGCTATTTTCATCACATCACGTCAAGGGTACAGGTTACCGATGTGATTTATCGCTGGTGATGTTGATCTTGACCACCTGGCTGAGGTCATGTTTGTTAGGTCACCACCCTGTTGTGCTGTGCTCTTTATAATGACGTCATGAAGCCCGTGTGGGTGGGGAGTACACTGTACTCCTTCAGGCCAGAGCATGTACACAAATTATTTGGAATTCTTCCGTATGAGAGATTTGTCCATTCTCCTCAGTTATTTGTTATTCAGTCATTTTTCACAGCATGGACTCAATTATTATTAGTTTAAAAAAATTTCCTTATTTCTCTTAGAAGTTTATTTATTTATTTTGAGAGAGAGAGAGAGTGAGAGTAGAGGGTTAGAGATGGAGGAGAGAATCCCAGGGAGGCTCTGCAGTGTCCGTGCAGAGCCCACATGGGGCTTGAACTCACAAATTGCGGGATCATGACCAGAGCCGAAATCAAGAGTCAGATGCTTAACTGACTGGGCCACCCAGGTCCCTCTAAAATTTATTTATTTTTGAGACGGAGAGAGTGAGAGTGAGCATGAGTGGGGGGCGGGCAGAGAGAGGGAGTGAGAGAATCCCAAGTAGGTTCTGCGCTGCCAGCACAGAGCCTGACTGGGGGCTCAGTCTCACAAAGAGCGAGATTATGACCTCAGCTGAAATCAAGAGCTGGGGACTTGCTTAGTGGACTGAGCCACCCAGGCGTCCATGAACTCATTTATTTTAAACCTTATTGTGGTCCAATACTACTTCTTACATATTTTGTTGATCAAGATGTTCTAGCTTTAGGAGGTGTCTGGCTGGCTCAGTTGGTGGAGCATATAACTCATAATCTCAGCGTTGTGTGTTCAAGCCCCAAGGTGGATGTAGAGACTATTTAAAAATAAAATCTTCAAAAAAAATGTCCAGCTTTGGCCATTGAGAACTTTTTCAGGTGAGTTCTATGTCCCTTTCACATCAGTGGGGTTGACTGATGGATTGAACTCTGTCTTACTTTTAGCCATTATAAGATGCGCTGGACTCATCTTGTATATTTTCCACCTTGGCCCTATGGTTGGCCATTTCCCCAAGGCACCCTGGTTCCTTTTATCAGAGAGCAGCATTGGAAACCAAGCTCTGGGTCCTCAGTGCGCTAGTTGGTATGGAGATGTCTTTGTTTCTTGGTCCTCTCTGCAGACAGAGCAAGGAAACCTATCTGTTTATCCTGACCCATGTATATACACACATCTATTTTTTTTTTTTAATCTTTTGTGTTTATTTGTTTTTGAGAGACAGAGAGACAGAGTGTGAGCAGGGGAGAGGCAGAGGGAGAGGGAGACCCAGACTCCGAAGCAGGCTCCGGGCTCTGAGCTGTCAGCACAGAGCCCAACATGGGGCTGGAACCCATGAACCATGAGCTCATGACCTGAACTGAAGTTGGACACTTAAACCGACTGAGCCCCCAGGCGCCCCTACGCACATCTATGAAGGTTTCTCTCTGTGTCTATGTTAAACTAAACACGAGTTCGGACACTTGTCTCAAATTCTGATCCACGACCACGTGGATTGTTCCAGCCTTCTCTCTTCTTGTCTATAACTGCTTCACTCCCGGGCTGAGAAAGCTGCCTCTCCCCATCTGCCGTTTGTTTACTATTTTCTGGTACATTCTAAGCCTTATCATTGGTGTACAGCTTGGTGAACTTAAATACTGCGAGACCACAACCCAGATCCAGAGACTTGAACATTTATGGTATTCCAGAAGGTTCCTCACGCTCGCTCCAGATTGTCTTCATAGCCCTCGTTCATGACCTTGTACTTTTTATTTTTTTAAATGTTCATTTGTTTTTGAGAGACATATAGAGTGAGTGGGGGAGAGGCAGAGAAAGCGAGGGGAACAGAGGATCCAAAGTGATCCCTGTCCTGACAGCAGTGAGGTCCTATGTGGGGCTCGAACCCACAAACCGCAAGATCATGACCTGAGCCAAAGTTGGACACTTAACCGACCTGAGCCACCCACGCGACCCCTTATTTATTTGTTTGTTGATGGTCTTCTCTGCTGAAATGTAGGCTCCATCTCGCCCCAGGTCCTAGACTGCTATGCTCAGCCCCTCCCTTCTGTCGGAGAGGCAGGGCCTGGTGTGGCGGAGAGGTTTTGAAAAACCTCTTCAGGAGCCAGACTCCTTGGGTTCACACTCTGGCCTGCCCCCTGCCTATCTGGGTTATTCTTTGTGGCTCACTTTCCTCTTATCCATGGGGAGGGGAAGGCCCCAGAGCGTTGTGGTGAAGGATTAAGTCTGCTCATGCGCACAGGTGCTCAGAACTGGGGTGCGGTGCGTGCTCAGAAATGGTAGCCAGGATTACATTCCGCAGGAAGAGGGCTGAGCTTGTATGGATAGGCCTGCCAGGTGAAAGCCCTGCTCTCCACCTGCCAGGCGTCCCCCAGGTGTAACCTCGAGGAAGGGGGCGTGGAGCCAGATGGGGAATCCAGGCCTGGACTGGGAAGGACTGTGGGCCTCCCAGCAGGCAGGCTTGGCGTAGGCTGCCCACCCTCTTGGCCTTTGTGAGATTTGAAGAAAGCTCGTCTGCCGCAGGTTTGGCCTGATTTCCCCAGGGCTCTTGGGGCCCTTGCAGTGGTGAGGAAACATGAGGGGGAACGGAAGGGGTCACTGGTTTTGAGGGAGACCTTTCTCTCCTTGCAGGGTCTGCTTTGGATGGCTTTGTGTGGAACTGAGCTGCTGTCTTCCTGAGTTGGGTGGCCAGGTGACTGGCCGCTCTTGTGTCTATAGAGCTTTGGGTGGGTCAGGTGAATAAGTTGCATTCACAGAGGCCTGGAGTTAACAATACTGGGTGGCTCACGTTCTTTCTTTTTCTTGTTTGATGTTTAAGTATTTATTTTGAGAAAGAGAGAGAGAGAGAGAGAGAGAGAATCCGCAGCAGGTTCCACACCGTCAGCCCAGAGCCCAGTACAGGGCTTGATCCCACTTACCATGAAATCGTGACTTGAGCCAAAATCAAGAGTCCTTGGATGCCCAACAGATTGAGCCATCCAGGCGCCCCGCTCAGATTCTGACAGCTGAGGTCAGCGCGGTCAAAATGGCGTGCCTTCAGAGGCTGACAGGGACAACGCCTTCTCTCTCCTTTCACTCCTAATTATCTCTGAGTCCACGTGGGGTCGTCTGGATCCATCAAACACGTTACTTAGTTCTCCAGCCTGCTTTTCTTGTGGTTTGGGGAAATTCAGTGCTTCAGTCCCCAAACGACATCATTTGGTCGGGATTTTTTGGTTGTGAGCCATGGAAAGCAGTTCTTGTTGGTTGGAGCAGGGAGAGGATGGACTGGAAGGCGCTCCCTTGGCTCATGGGGTGGCTGGGGGGCTGGAGGTCAGGGGCTGCCCTGGGGGGCAGAGCCAGTGCACAGCCTCCTCAGGTCAACCGGGCAAAGTCCTGGGGGAGTCGCTCATCTTGTCTCATGCATCCGCCCTTTGGCCAGGGCAGGGCTGGTGTCTGGACCCCTGAACCCCCCACCTGCCCCGACCAGGGAAGAGATAATTCCTCAGGAGCTGACGTGGCCCCTCTTGGGAACCGGCCCCATTGTTCGCCACTTGGAGAGCAGGCCCCGAACTGCACTCTGCTTGGGAACCTTAGAAACTACAATAATTGGCTCGCAGTTTTTCAGTTCTGTTCCTATATCTAGTTCATACGACCCTCCGATTCTCTAACTAAATTTCATATTTTTGAACTTAAGAAAAAAAAATTTTTAATAGTTATTTTTGAGAGAGACAGAGACAGAGTGTGAGCAGGGGAGGGGCAGAGAGAGACACACACACAGAATGTGAAACAGGCTCCAGGCTCTGAGCTGTCAGCACAGAGCCTGATGCAGGGCTTGAATCCATGGAACGCGATCGTGATCATGACCTGAGCTGAAATTGGACACCCAACCTGGGGAGCCACCAGCCTTGGCATTTACCGACCGGAGTGTTTTAGTTCCCTGGAGATAAAGCTTTTGAGCTTTCAAAGTGTCAGATTGACATTTGTGTCCGAGGTGATGATCTGCTGAAAGATCGGAAGTACCACCCAGATGCCAGGTGTGTTTGTCTGTTTCATGTTTTCTGAGTACTTATTAGGTGCCTGGTATCCTATGCAAATTCCTTCATTTGACTTTCCTGATCCTGCTTTGACGTAGGCATGTTGTTATGTGTCTCCCATTTTACAGTTAAGGAAATGGAGGCTCAGCGGGATTCATGGAGTATTGAAGCAGAGAACTGGGGTCAGGTGTCATCTTGGAGTTTAGCCCTCTGACCATAGCCTTGAGCTCTAGCCAAGCCTGCCAGGTCAGCTGTCTGCTGGCTGCACCTGGGGTGCCGGGGCCTTTGAACAGGAACGTGCGTTCTGTAATTTGGGAGGATGCGCCCCTGGGACTGCTGACCAGCAGGAGGATGTCTCCTCCGTGGTGCCAGGATTCCGCCCCCACCCACCCCGCAGAAAAATGCCTGACTTAGAAACGTGGTTTGTGCCGGCCAGTTTCTCCAAGAGCACGCATGAACCCAGCAGCACATGTCTCCGGGGCAGGAGCGGCCTGTGCACGAGACTGGTCCCGGCACAGCTCCTTGCAGGATTCTGGCCACCGTGGCCATGACTCAGAGCGAGCCCCTCCAAGGCCAGGGATCTGAAATCTGAAAATGATGGTCTCCGCAAGTTCACGTCCCTGTACAGAGGCCGCTTTGCCTCTCGATCCTTGCTGTGTGTGTGTCCTGCGGTAATGACCATGGGGTGCGGACGCCAGGCTGCCTGAGCTGAGACCGTTTCTAAAAATGTCTGTGTCATGTCACCCGCAACAAGGGACAAGCCACTTGGAAACCGTGCACAGGTTTCCGCGGAAGCTTGAGATCGGAAAATCCTTCTTGCTGAGAGGTACCTACCTGGGTGAGGGATAGGTTTTCTGAGACAGGATGCTCGAGAATATACGATCGCAGCAATTTGCTACCCAGCCCCGGACCTTAATTAGTACAGGATCCTCGTTCTCACTGTTGTATGTAAATTAAAAAAAAAAAATTTTTTTTTTAAATGCTTTATTTCTTTTTGAGAGAGAGAGAGAGAGACAGCTTGAGCAGGGGAGGGTCAGAGAGAGAGGGAGACACAGAATCCAAAGACAGACTCCAGGCTCTGAGCTAGCTGTCAGCACAGAGCCTGATGTGGGGCTCAAACCAACGAACCGTGAGATCATGACCTGAGCCAAAGTCAGATGCTCAACTGACTGAGCCACCCAGACGCCCCCCCAAATTTTTTTTTAATGTTTTATTTATTTTTGAGACAAGAGAGAGAAGACTGAGCATGAGAGGGGGAGGGGCAGAGAGAAGGGGAGACACAGAAGCAGGCTTCAGGCTCTAAGCTGTCAGCACAGAGCCCTACATGGGCTCAAACCCAGGAATGTGAGATCATGACCTGAGACCCAGTTGGAGGCGTAACTGACTGAGCCCCCCAGGCGCCCCTGTTGTATGTGAATTAAGACGGTTTCACAAAGGGATTGTTTATGAGGACGGCAACGAGATCGAGACCTTCTGTCATTTTTTTCCCCCAAGGAAACTCTTTAAGAAAATATAACCATAGACATTCTTGAAACAGAGGGTGGTGCAGAAAGTGCTGAAAATTTTTAAAAAAATGAGCCATCAGGAGTTTTAATTCTGTCCTGGCTGTTCTGTAGCCTAAGGTGGTGCCAGCTGTGAACTGTGCAGTGGAAAGCATTTCTTTGTGAGGTAGATAACTACCAGATTGTTCCTCTGTCAAGAAGGTTTAAAATGTCCTGGAACTCTGGAGACGTTGGATAACGGCTTTCCAAATGAGAAAGGAACCTTCTCTAGGCCAGCGTAGCATCCGCTGTGCATCTGTTCATGGGATCCTGTCGCCCCGTCTGGGCAATTTAGTTTTTGTGGTCCACTTGTGGAAATTTGTGTTTGCCCCATTCTTCTCCCCATTTTGAATTAAAAAAAAAAAAGTTTATTTTTGAGAAAGAGAGAGAGAGAGAGCACGAAAAGGGGAAGGGGTAGGGAGAGGGGAAGATACAGAATCCAAAGCAGGTTCCAGGCTCTGAGCTGTCAGCATTGAGCCCCATGCGGGGCTCGAACTCACAAACCGCAAGATCATGACCTGAGCCCCAGTGGGAGGTTAACTGACTGAGCCATCCAGGCGTTGTTGTTGGGTTTTTGTGTGTGTGTGTGTGTGTTTTGCTCCATTTTGAAGCTTGACCCACGCTATATGTTTATGCTACTCCTGTTATTCTAGGAAACTGTGATCTAAGATAGACTGCAACTTTAGTTTGAAAAGAACAGTCTCCTTTTCTTCTTCCAGATGCCTGTAGACTTAATGTACCGGGTCTGATGCCTGTTAGAGATCCTGACTTCCTGAAACTTTCAAATAGGTTTGCTTCGTTGGTGGTTGGTTTCGTACAGCCGTCCTTCGGGGTTGGGGTGGGAGCAAGTTTGGAAAGCCCACGTCTCATGACGGGATTTGAGTGCAGTATTACAGGGCCCTCCAGGCCTCCCCCAAGTTCCTTCTACCCACCCCCAGCTTTCCTGGGAACCTTGAAATCCAGCATTTCATGGACCTTTAAAACCAAGAACAAAACCAAAAGCTTTGAGACGTAATTCACATATTGTACAATTCTCCTTTTTAAAGTGCACACTTCAGTGGTTTTTAATATGTTCGGAGAGTTGTGCAACTGTCACTGAAATTGATTTTAACATTTTCCTCATCCCAATAAGGAACCTCTTTCCCATTAGCAGTCACTCCCCGTTGTCCCTTACCCCAGCCCCTGACAGCCTCGCATTTACCGTCTGTCCCTGTGGGTTTACGCATTTTGGTTGTTTTCATCTAAATGAAATCATAATAGCATAGAAACTTTTGGGTCTGACTTCTTCTCCTTAGAATAATGCTTTCAGGACACACATCCGCATTGTAGCCTAGATCAGTACCTCATTCCTTTTTATGGCTGAATAATGCTCTATTGTTGCTGTACCACATTTTTTTGGTCCACTCATCCATTAGTAGACATTTGACTTGTTTCTACTTTTTGGCTACCCTGCGTAATGACGATGGGAAGATTTTGTGAGAGTTTTTGTGTGGGTGTGTGTTTTCATGTCTCCTGGTTACAGGCATAGGTAGGAGGGGGGATTCTGGGGTCCTACAGTACCTCTGGTCTAACCTTTTGACGGACGTATCAACTTTTTTGAACATGCTAAAGTCTTGCTCAGATCTGCATGTTTTCTATTAGCAATTCTTCCCGTTTGTGGCCTCTTCTTCCACGCCGGATTTCTTAGAAGTGTCTGTATGTCTGTCTTGGTTTCCTAACCTGTCCATTTGTCCTGCCCACTCCATTGTGCCTCCTCCATGCCCCCCATCCCTCCTGGTCAACTCTTGTCACCAAGCTTCCTGCAGATGCCATGTTGCTTTTTCTGGTGAAGGTTGTCCGGACTCATTTACCTTGACCGAGGTATGGGCCATGGCTTTTCATTCTTCTCCTGGAAACTGTCTCTTCCTTTGCCTTTTTTTTTTTTTTTTTTTTTTTTTGGTCACCACTGCCCTGGTTTTCCTGCCATTTCCCCAGCACCCTCTCTTCTCTTCAGCCATTAAATGTGGTTGTGGAAAGCTGCTCCCCGTCCTCTCTCCTAGCGTGTTTGCTCCCTGAGTGATCTTGCCCACATCCGTAGCTTTGTGACTCACACATTCTTTATTTCCAACCTAGATTTTTCCTGAGTCATGAGGCGGAGAGGGCCGGCTGCCTACCTGACCTCCTTACCTGTTCTTCATGGGGGTCTCAAACTCAGCATGTCACATCTCAACCTGCTGTCCTGGCACCCCGCCTCCCCCCCCCCAAAACACCTGCTTCTCTACCCAATCCCATAAGCTAGTCTTGTGCCCGTAGGCTAGACCAGAGATCGCCAGCTCATTCTCAGCTCTTCTGTCCTTTTGCCTTTTTGTGTCGTTTTCTTGTAATATTATACCCCAAACACCATTCTGTAGGTTACCACTGTCCTATTGCAGCAGTCTCTTAACTGGTCCCACTGTCCCTGGCCCACCCCCCCACCCCCAATCTTTCGGAAAGGAACATCCCTTATGACTACCACTTCCTACTTTAAACTCTTTCTCTGTTCTCTTTTCACCTACTTTAAAGTGCGTTCTCTGTAGTTTTGGGATGAAGCTCACAAGCCCCAGATCCGCTTGTGCTCCCCTTTTCCGGCTGACTTGGGACACACCTATCGTCCGGATTCTAGAGAGCGCCATGTCTGTGCTCAGACCTGGGAGCTCCTCCCCCTCTCTCCCCTCCCCTCCCAACCCCTCTGAGTCTAAGGTTCCAAATGAGGGTGGGTCCTGCCTTTTGTTTTTTGTTGAACCCGCTGTGCCCGCTGCCCATTTTATTACCAGGGTGCCTGTTCTGGTTGGTGTGCAGTAAATATTTATTTTGAATGAATGAGGGAATGGCTTGACTTTGTCCATCAGATGGATAGAACTTTTATCCTGGAGAACCAAGGAAAAACAGCTTTTCAGCTAGAGAGGGTGGCTTTGTTTCCTGCGTAATCCGTGCCTGGAAATAATTACCCAAGCTCAGATGTCTGCTCTCTCTGAACGATTGGTGGCCTGCCCGTCTTTCTCCCCAGGGATACAGCACTCTTTGAAATGGCCCCCTTCCCTCTGATTTCTTTCCTTCCCGATGTATTAATACTGCTTTTGGTAGGGCCCTTTCCAGAACACAAGTCTGATTGTCCTGCTCTCCTTTAAATTTAAATTCTCTTTAAATTTCCAAGGGCTCCTGACGACCACAGTCTTGAGCAGAGATTCAAGGCCCTGCTCCCTTTCCTTTCTAAGCTCCGGGCAGCGTCCCTGCAGAGCAGGCCTGCCGCCCTATGCCGCCTTCCAGCCTGGGTGTGGTGCGGGTCCTCTCCTCCTTGCGGAGGCACACCTTTGCAGTTCCTTCCAGACTAAGGCCTCCTTCTCTGTGGTCTTCCTTCAGTGGAGCCCTTGAGCTTCCAAAGTCAAAATCACCCTGGAAAGTCCCTTAAATTGCCCATGAAAGTACAGCAGTCAGCTCTCATCAGGCACTCTACATACTACAGGCTTGAGCATTTTCAAGCTAGGCTAAGGGCGGAATCAAAGGCAAGGCCATATGCATGTTTCTAGGCATCAGGCTTGACGCCTGAAAGACACCTGCCCAATTCCTCAAGTAGGGATGGGTGGAAGGTTCTGAGATGTTCTACTCGCCTGCTAGGTGGGCTCTCTTGTCTGTTTAATACAGAGCTCCTTACAGCCATGCTGTCTGCTGTATGTGGCTCTTAAAATTTGCATTAATTTAAAGAAAACTGTAGTGGCACCAGTCATGTTTCAGTTGCCTGGGAGCTGCGTGTTACTCAGGCTGCTTGCTGTGCTCATAGAACGTTCTGGTGGACAGGGCTGCTATGTAGCTTCCATATGTCGGTGGGCGCTGTGCTGGAGGCTGTTGGTGAGAATAACCCAGTCAGGGGCTGGTGCAGCCCAGAATATGCTGAATAAACAATTATTACATCAGAGCTGAGGTTTTGCTTGGTCAAACCCTCCTGGGCCCCCCAGTTTTTGGAAAGAGGGAGCGTGGCTGTCTCTCTGTGTTCTTAATTTGGCATTCTTTTTTCTTAATGTTTGAGAGAGAGAGTGCGCGTGCACACATGCACTTGTGAGAGGGGGAGACCTAGGATCTGAAGCTGGGTCTGTCCTGACAGCCAGGAACTGATGCAGGATGGAACTCATGAACCGAGAGATCCTGATCTGAGCCAATGTCGGATGCTTAACCCACTGTGTCAAGGCGCTCCTCAGCTTGGCGTTTCTTATCCGTGCTCCGCTGAACTGCCTTTTTGCCAAGCCCTTTGGCATCTTGGAATACTGGCCGGGGACAAATACCATAGGATATGCCGGCCCAGCCTCTCCCCAGCCTCCCCAAATCAACCCTGTGTTGTAGAATTCATTGACCTGTGGGTCTCTTTGCCTAGACGGATATGGGCACCAGGTCTGTCTCTCAGCTCTGACCAACATGACACTAGAGGTAGAGCGTAGCTCCTCAGTAAGTGTTTTTAGAAAAAAAGAATCTCTTCCAAGAATTCAAAACTAAGTAAGGGAACAAAATTATTGGATTTTCCTTTCAAATGATAAAGGCACTGCATCTCTTGAGACATAGGCAGGCCATTCCGGGGACCCAGAGAGGGTCCCATAAGCCAGGCCTAGAGGATCCTTGGCTTTGTGCAGGATAGAAATCAGGAAGCGAGAGCAGACTTTGCTGAAGAGTGTGAGTGACCGAATGTAGCAGACGCGTGTCCGGGAGACTCAGAACAGGAGAGGTGAGCCTCCCCGTCGTTTACACTGGAAGGGGGTTCAGGGTGCGTGTTCCTTCAGGAAATCCAGGGCAGGGGTGCTTCAAAGGCGAGAGTCAGGAGAACAGCAAGTGTTGCTCCATGAACCACCGAAGGCCGGGAATGGACGCCAGTGTCCACCGAGATTCGTTGGAAGCCACTGTCCTCAAGCTCAGTTCTTCTGGACGGTGTCAGGTGTGTGGGGGTCCAGGACGGAATCCGAGTGACTCACCTCCGTGCTTCCCCCTTGGAGTGGGGACACGGCTTCTTTGGTTTCCTCAGATACAAGGTGAAATACGGAACGTGAGGACGGCAGACACGGAGCCTGTCCCCTCAGCTTCCCTATCTTATGTGCAACAAGCCAAAATATACAAAGAAAAAGCTAAGAAACTTCTCCAGCCAGGTGTAACCCGTGGTAACAGTTGGATATACTTCCGTGTATACTTTGCCCCCTTTACCCCCTCTTGTAAAAATATAAACAAACCTCCATTCTAGGGGCAGAAAAGTTCTCTCTCTTTCTCTTCTCGTTTCTTTGGCCAGTCTAACCATTTAATTGATACAGGATAGATTAACAGGATGAAAACAAAGCGTTTAATAATGCATTTATCTCCTGTGTACCTGAGAGAGACCCAGAAAGAGTAACTCCCCACCAAGGCCAAAGCCTTCGATTGAAATAACGTCTCCTGCTAAAGACAAAAGATGTCGGGGGGCGGGGGGGGGGGGGCGGTCCGGGTCCATTGTGGGAGGCAGCAGGAAAAGCACAGCCAACAAGTGTCAGGCTGTTATGCAGATTTAAGTTGTCATCTTCTCCATTGATAGGAGTTTCTAGAGACCTAGTCATTTCCATCTTCCTGGATCTGCTAGGAAGATGCTCTTACAAATGGAGATTTTTCTTACACATGTAAATGTCTCCTTGCAAAAGGATAATTTCGACTTGGTTTTCAGAGCTGCACTTGTGTTTGCAGTTTCTTAAAAGTAAGCAGCTTGAGTTAATCTTTGTGCCAAAGAGATGTATTTCTGGGGGTGGCACTTCCTGCTTCCCTGCGGTACCAGGATGGGGTTGAACTGTCTGGAGTGTGGCCTTCCTAGCAAGGTGCCAGAATTTGTCTCTTACCCCAGTATTTGCCTTCCTGCGTTTTGCTGCTCTACTCTGTCTTGAAGAGACTTTCAAGGTTAGACTGAATTATCTTGACAGTTAAAGAATAATGGAGACCTTGGTAACTGGGGAATGTTGTGTTCCATCTAAAGGTGTGTGTGTGGGGGGGGAGGGGGGGTAAGCCTGGAGGACTGTTTCATGTGAAATGGGGACCCTGTGTGGCCACATCATCTATTTTTGTTGTTTGTTTGCTTTTCAAATGTTTGTTTATTAATGTGAGCGGGAAAGAGTGAGGGCATGTGCGGAAGTTCTCACAGGCCTGGGAGGGGCAGAGAGAGAGGGAGACCCAGAAACTGAAGCAGGCTCCAGGTTCTGAGCTGTCAGCACAGAGCCGGATGTGGGGCTCGAACCTAGGAACCGTGAGATCATGGCCTGAGCCGGAGTTGGATGCTAAACTGACTTGAGCCAGGGTGCCCCCAGGGAAGCGAGTCATCTGGATTTATTCTAGATGCAGTCTCTTCCAATTTTAAAGTATTGATAACTAAAATTGTAAAAGTGTCAGCCAGCTGTGAGTGGACTTCTTCACTCTGCCGTCCTTCGCTGGGCCACCGCGGGCCCAGGCCATGGCTGTAGCCATCCCTAGACTGATGACTTGGCAATTGCTCTCCATCTGGGTCACTGGGTAATCACACCAGCTGTCACTAGGGCCCCCCTTCCTAATCAGGTTGACCTGGTTTTGTCCTTGACCTCTTTAACCTCCTTCAGTGCCCCCCCCCCCTCCCGTTCCCCACTCAGCGGTCGGAGGACTGTCTGTCCACCCAGGTTGCTGCTCCTTGGATTTGGACCGGCCTCAATTAATTGGTGGGGGATTCCTTGACAAATATGTTATCTTTAAAATCTAGACTCCTCTCCAGCTGTTGGGATCCTGACACTTTGAGAGGCCGGACAGAATGACGATGGAGACCAGACAGAGCAGATTTAGTTTCTCTTGAATCACACCCAAGAGTGGGATGGAGGGAAGGCAGGCCAGCCGGGCCCATACTGCTCATTCACTAAGAGGAGTGTCCTCGTGGGCCCTGGCGTCGGACTGCAGGGACAGAATTGAGGCATCCAGGCCAGGATTAAGGGAGGTGTTGAAAAGAGATTCTCAGACTTAGAAGGGTATGATGAGAAAAAGGGCAAAGAATCGGGACTAAAACATTTGGTTAACTGGTCCTTGGGCTGGGGGCCTCCCGTGGGGAGCACGGGTTCCCTGGAGAAAGTCCTTCCCCCTTTTTAAAGCTCAGTGAGGGGCACCTGGGTGGCTCAGTCAGTTAAGCATCCGACTTCAGCTCAGGGCATGCTCTCATGGTTCATGGGTTCAAGCCCCGCATCAGGCTCTGTGCTGACAGCTCGGAGCCTGGAACTTGCTGTGGATTCTGCGTCTCCTTCTCTCTCTGCCCCTCCCCTGCTTGTGCTCTTTCTCTCTCTCTCAAAAATAAATAAACATTAAAAAAAAATTAAAAAAAAAATAAAGCTCAGTGATTCTGAAACTAGCTCCCTGCTGGAGAAGGCAGAGCTGGGAAGTAGGCACCTGGTTTCCGCCCCCCCTGGTTTCTCAGTAATTGTGTTTAGCTGCTCGACCCCATCCTGTTCAGCACAGAAATCCTTCTTTAATCCCCTACTTTTGGGGGAAATGGGCTCTCCAGGCAAGAAACAAGAATGCGCTGGTACCTGTTGAAAAGGGACTTTCCTCTCTGGTGCTCTGGTGTCTTCTCTTTCGGACCCTGAAATGGCCAGGTTCCCTTTTGTGTCATCTTCCCTATTGCTCTCACAGCCCTCCTACCTTTTTGGATTGCTGGGAGAAATTCTTAGAAGAACGGGAGTTTCCTGTGAGTCACTTCGGAGCCTTCTTAACCCTCTCCCGTTGCTCATTTACCTGGTCACATGTGTGGCCTTCGAGACACCGCTTGAGCCAAGCCCGGAACCGGACCCTTCCCCTGCACTGGGCTGTGGTGAAGGACAGGAAAACCGATGGAGCTCACGGTCTGGGGGAGACCAAAATACGCAACCCAGCAAAAGAGGAAAACAATTTTCAACAGTTTTCAGCTAGAGGTAGTCACAGTGAAGTCAACAGCAATCACACACACACACACACACACACACACACCCCCCAGAACGCTAAGGGGGCTGGAGGCTGGTGGGTAATGTTTAAGCCGAAAGCTGACGTTGCCAGGTATGGGGAGATTGGGCATAGAACATTCTAGATGGAAGTGTCAGCAATTGCACACGAACTTGGCTTGTGTGAGGCCACTGTGGTTAGGTTCCGTGGATGGAGGGGGACATGTGAGCAGGGCCAGACGCAGTGCAGGTCTGGATAGGAGTCCAGATGAGATGTTGGGTGTGCCCAGCACGTCCCCTCGGTGGGTCAAGCAGGGACCACCTGTCTTACTTAGGCGTAAGGAAGGCTGCTGTAGAGGGGAATCCACGGTCCTGGTGCTCGGATCCCGGTGGCAGCTGTGAAGGGGTGGGGGGGGTGGGGGCCAAACGTGAACAGGCACAAGGCCGGCAGGGAATGCTTGCTGCTTGCTATGTGCCAAGCACCACGTAGGCACTAGCCTGTGAGGTTGGGCGTCCTTGATACATTCCGAAGCTTGCTAGGAATCTGAGGCCAGGTCCCGCCCAGGCTTCAAGAACCCTGTTTGAGTAGGGGTGAGAAGGAGGAGTCCAAGGGAAGAAGTCCTGTCAGGAAGGGCGGGGCTAGGGACTGAGGGCCACCTGGACGATTGTGCTTTTCTCTGGGGAGAAATCCTGAGCCCTGCAGGGGGTTTTGAGCCTGGCCTGGTTGAACCCCGGCCAGCCCACGGACTTGCTGTGAATGTGTGGGTCTCTCTTCATTGCACCTCTTTTTCAGAAACGTTCTGGGGAGAGTGAGTCTGGTGCAAATCAAGGTGAAGGCACCAAAAGATTTGGGGACTCTGGCTTGAGCTTCTGGGTTAATGTCTTCTCTCTGCCCGCCCTGCCCCCCGCCCAGGGGAACAATAATAGTCATACCTGGTGGCGCCTAGAACATGTGATACCTCCACTTGGCATATATTGTCTCTTTTAATTCTGACAACTCTTAAAAATGAAAAAAAAAAGTTTATTTTTTTTGGAGACCGAGAGACAGAGTACGAGCAGGGGATAGAGAGAGAGGGAGACAAAATCCGAAGCAGGCTCCAGGCTCTGAGCTGTCGGCTCAGAGCTTGATGCGGGGCTTGAACCCACGAACCACGAGAAGACAACCTGAGCCCAAGTCAGATGCGTAACCGACTGAGCCCCCCAGGCGCCCCATGACAACCCTTGTAGAAAGATTCTGATTGTCATAGCTGAATTAACGAGGGCACAGAGAGGCTGATGAGCTTGCTGGGGTGCACAGCCGGTAGAGCTTGGTATCAGCTCTAGTGGTAGGGTTGCCAAGCCCGCACACTGAACAATAGCGCTGGCCTGACCTGTGGCCCACACCCAGCATGCCCTCAGTGACGAGAGCATTACAAGGTGGCAGTGAGAGCCATTGGGAAGGCAGTTGGGGGTGCAGTTACGGGCTCTGTCGTGGGAGTCAGCTGCAGCGATGTCCCCACTGAGCTTTTGACCACATACGTGACTTTGCGTTTCTGAGTTGCATCTATCAAATGGGCACAAAAACACCATCCCTCCTCTCCTGGGGTGGTTCTTCAGAGGGTTCATCAGGTGGCGTTTCAATAAATGGCAGGTGTGAATCACACGAGGCCTGGTTGGGATGAAAATAGAGGCATATTTTCCTAGCTACACCCTCTCTCCTGACACATATTATTCACCAACTCTGGTATTTCACAGCTTTTTGTCTGTGTGTGACCGATCAGGTTCTTACTGACTATATTCTGTATTCACCATGAGCCTGTTTTTCTCTGGGCCTCAGTTTCTTCATCAGTAAAACGGGGATATTCAGTACCTACCTTCGCGTAGAACCTTGGTGAGGGGTGAATAGATTGATGTTTGTATTTAGGACAGTTTCTTCCCAGATAAGTGGTCAACGAAAGGCATTTTTAATATAGTAAGGGTACTATTATTATTGTCTCTGGGAGTCTGCCCCCAAGGGCGGGGACCTTCCCCTGACCATCTATCTCCTGGGTCGCCTCGATGTCTCATGGTTCCTCAGTGACTGTTGACTGGTCCCGTTGTTTTCTTCTGTTTGAAATGTGCCATCAGAGCACCAGGTGAAAGATGAGACATCATTTTCCTTCTTAATGGATACAGATACCGCTGTGGGTGGTGTATTTACACAAGGTCGGACTTGCCTGGCAGCTCACTGGAAGCTTCTTTACCCCCGGATTTCTCAACCACGGCTCTTTTGAAATGTCAGGGCTCCTCATTCTGTTGTGAGTCTGTGCTGCTCGCTGGTGGGTGGTTAGCACCATCCGTGGCTCCCAGGCACCAAATGCCTGTAGCAACTCCTTCCTTTTTCTAGTTGTGAGAACCCAGAGTGTTTCCTGACATGGCCACGTGTCCCTGGGGGAGACCTGGTGGGGACCCCTGCTTTACACTGTTCTAAACACCTCACCCCGCCCCCACCCCTAAAAAAACAGCACCTGATGGGTGCTGGGAGCTTGTTCTGAGCTCCTGCTGCATACCAGGCCCTGGAGGTGCAGATGTGGCCCCTGGCCAGGGCAGTACCTGGCCCGGAGCGAGAGCTCCATAAGTACCATTTTCGTTCATTTTCTCATAGCCACTTGCCAACCCCTTTAGTTAAATGCATGAACAGGGTCAGAAAGAACTGAAAGGTGAGCCCTGCGTCTTACGGGGTTGTTTTTCCTGGTGTTTCCTCCAGGCCTTTGCAGACCCAGAGCCTGCACAGCCCATTTCTTTCACTCAGGTGCCTCTCTGGCCTCTCTTCACTTAGGTTTTCTTACATGTCTGTACATGAAGAGATCTCTTCATTTCATTCTCTGGCTGCCTGGTGATGTTTTGCATCTCGGTCTCCTGTTGGTGGCATTGAAGTTGCTTCCCATCCCCTGGGCCCCGGGTGGGGCGAGGGGAGGCCGCAGGGCACGTTCTTAGAACCAGGGCGGTAGGGGCCACATTCTTGCTCTGAAATCTCTGCCTCGGAAAAGGACCACCCACCTTGAGGTGACCGTACAGGGCCGTGTCCCCGCTTCCCCAGCATCTTCTAGAGACCTTTCCTGTCTTCACTGAGGTGACTTGTGAGAGGCCAGCCCCACGCCCAGGGCCCAGGGTGTGTGGGGGACGTTGCCTGGTTACCAGCGGCCCCTCTCCCTTCATCTCTGTTTCCCTTTTCTTCTCTCAGCCCACTTCTCATCAGCTGCTGCAGGCAGAGCCGCCTTTTTATTTCTGAATTGGCTCTCTGATGGCTGCTCGCTATTCCCCACTTGCAATTGGAAAGCCACCCACCAGCACCTGAGCTTTCTAGAACCCGAGCTGGGCCAGGGGGTGGGACCTGGCCTAGCCTGGATAAATAATGCAAATTGATTCCGCCACCAGAACCCCTCCTCCCGGGAACCCTCCCCGCGGCCAGCTACGTGGCTAAGGCCAAAGGCAGCCAGTTACTCCACACTTTTCTTTGTGGTGACTTGGCAGAATTAAGGGCCTCAAATCTGTACACCGTCTGACGCTCTCAGCCTTTTGGGCCTGGGCCCGCTGGGGAGGGAGGGTGGGTGGGGTGCCGCGGTTTCTGGCCTGGGGTTGGCCCTGCCTCCCTCCTGCTTTGTGAACTTTGAAAGAGCTTGGCATTCTGGAACCAGGAAATTCCTGTTGAGATGTTGTCGTTTTTCCAGAAGTCCTCTTCCCAGCCGTGGGGGAGAGAAAGGCTGGGTGGGTGCCTCTAGTCGTTGAGGGCAAAACAGTGAATTCATCTGTCAATCAGCCTTTTTTCCCTGGATCGCAGCAATTTCTGGCCCACCCCGTTTAGAGGGTCACCTTTTACACACGAATGTGCCGCTTAATCACCCGGCGTCTGCGTTATTTTGGGAGAGAGAAAGAGGGCGAAAGAGCTGACCCCTGGGTATTGGGAAGATGGCTTTCTCATTCCTGGGAGAGGCACATCAGAAGGAAAGTTAATCTTCAAATGATTAAAAATAAAAACAAGCCCGAAAACACCTTCACCCTGCAAACCGCCACCCTCCCTCCCGGTGTGGCCTGCAGAGTGATTCGTTGTGTTTATTCGCATCCGGTGCAACAAATGGCTCTTCCCGGGCTGTGCACCCACAGCCTCGCTGGGCTGCTGGCCGGCGAGGGTGGCCGCTTAGAGGCAGAGGCCTCCCGGGGGCCTGCAGGCGCGGCCCCTGCCCCAGCCTGCCTGCTTGCAGAGAGGTGAGCGCGTCTGGCCGCGCTGGGCCACCTCGTGCGTCCAGGACGGAGCTGGCCTGGTAAGTGGTGACTCTTAGCCTGCGCTTTCTGCTGCTTCCTCCTCCCCCTGGGAGAGGCCGTGGAGGATCCGGAAGCGGGAATGTCTGCCGTGTGCGAGCCTCTGTTCTCTTTCAAAGGGAAGGGAGGCCTTCCAAGCAGCACGGCCCTCTCCATGGCAGGTAAGCGCCCCTTCCCCTGGTGACCTGGCCCCTGGTGTGCTTTGCCTGCGAGGCACCGGGGATTCCTGGTTGGACAACCTTGGGCCCAGGTCTAGAATGACCCTTTTGTTCCAAGGCCTCATTTCCATGTCCCTCGTCTGGGGGAGAAGGTCACAGTCTCAGGCAGGGAGAACTTGTGGAACCCCGGTGGCCTTTCCGGAGGCGGCCCCTCGGGCAGTCTGCTGCCTCGTCTCGAGGGTTCTGTGGTTCTGGGCATTCCATGTGTGACCAGAGGATTCGTTTTCGCTCATGTGTTCCTTCCCTGTGGCTTGGGCATCCTCTGCTGTAAGGAAAGCGCTACCCTCTCTGCTCCCCATTTTCATTTCTGCTCTGGGCCTGAGGGAGATTCCAGGCTTTGGTTTCGTGATGATGTACCTGCCGGCAGGAGCGGGCCCTGGGGTTCCTGGATTCATGGGCAGGGAGGCCTGTTGGGGTCGTGGGGCCACACGTGGAGGTGATTGACCGCGTTAGTGCTTTGCCGTCTTTTGGGAGAGCGGCGAGTGGCCATGTTTGCGGTACGCTCCGGGGAGGGCGGCCGTGACCGAGGGTGCCGTCCTCGAGGGCCCAGGCCTCTGCTCCCCGCCCGCCTTTGCAGCTAAGGGAGGCGAGCTGGAGCTGGCGAAGTCCTGGCCCGGCCGGTTCCCGTGTCCCTATTCTATAGGCGGGCATTCCCGTAACTCTGACCGTAATGTGCTCCTCTGGAAAAACCAGGTCTGGTTTTGTAGCCGAAGGACGGGATGGAGGAGGAGGAAGAGGAGGTGGAGGAGGCATGACTGCCCTTTTGGAAAAACAGCCATCTATGTGGAGTGCTTACTCTTTGCCAGGCCTGCACCTCTTTAATCCTTTTGTAACTCCTAAGGGACCGTGATCTCCACCCTCCAGAAGGACGGAGGCACAGAGAGGTTAAGTAGCTTCCTTAAGCTGCACTGCTGGGCCAAACCGCTGAGGCATCCTGCCTGTACCATCTGCAACCCCTTTTATCAGAAGGAGCACCCCCGCTTCCGAGTGAAGTGGCCAGCGCGCCCCATGTTGTGTGAGCCTGGGTTGGCCGCCCTACCTCTGTGGCCACGATGCTGGTCGATTGGGTTTTTTTTTCACGCAGACCCCACAGGCTCACTGTCAACATTAAGGACATTTAACACCCACGAAAACACACCACGCAGCTGATCCTCCTGGGGAAGCGTCTGGCCTTTCAGCTGGGGCCCTTTCCCTCTCTAGAGACAATTCCCTGTCATGGTGTGTCATTTCCTAGGCTCTGAAGAATGTCCAGGGCTGTGACTCAGGTGCCGGATGTGGGTGGGGGTAGGGGTGCCTGGTGTGGCCGTGTCTGGCAGGCCCAGATGGAGATTGGAAAGGAGCGTGGGGGAGGAGAGAAGACCACACAGGCTCCCCACCCCCAGCCTATTTTATGGCATGGGCCACATGCCCATGGCACATGCTTCCTGGATGACCGCCTTCGAGAGGAGGCGTGCATCATTAGTCAGACAAACACGGTTTTCTCCTGGCCTCCCTGTTGAACACAGCCCCAGCCCCCCGCGGGCCCCCATGTGCAGTAGTGGGGGGATAAAGGCAATGCAAGAATGTGCTCCTGAACTAGACCCTCTGATAGGAGGCCATCTTGCCACAGGGATGAGGACCGCCTCTCCCTGCGTGAGGCCATGTGACACACACTCAAGTCATCTTGAGCAAGTGACTTAGAGGGAAGTGCCCCACAGGTGTTTGGAACAGCGCCTCCTACAACGTATGTAATAAGAGAAAGCCTTAGCTGTTCCTACTCAAGAGGCTGGGTTATCTTGACCTACCCTGTCCCTTAAGTCAGGGGACATTGAGGAAGGGGAGTGAGCAGGGTTATGTCTGGCCGTTCCCCAGACACAGGTTGGGGAAGGATCTCATCACATGCTCGGCTCCTAATGCGCAGTAGGCCTGCCTTTATTCTGAAGATAGCAGTGAAATGTCACAGGAGGGGAAAGTTCTGCTGTTTTCTGCTCTGCCAAGCTGTTCTCCTGAGTCACTGCTCTGTCCTTTGCCTGGAGGAGATCGTCTCCCTCGCCCACGTTAACTCCTTCAGAACCAGATGTATTCTGGGGCCGGTGGAGGGGGTCGGACGAGGCGGGTGGCTGGTCGGCGGACCCAGGCCGCGCTGCTTGCAGAAAGCACTTCTCAAGCCTGGGCGAGCCACTTACTGGTGATTTGGCCTGTGGTGGCCCTTTGTCATCCTTCCAAGTTTATAGATGAAATGCTTTTAGCAGTAAGCCCTTGTCAGAATTAAATCATTAAAGGAGGAGAGAAAAACCTTGACTCAGCTTTCTGGAAGAGATCTGTAAGAGGCGTTGATGCAGCGAAGTCCACGCCCACCGTTGGGTCACCACCTGAGGCTTAGGGGTGCGTGGGTTTGTAGGTCAGAATGTTGACCTCCCCCTTCCTTCCTCCCAAGGACCCTGAATCCCGTTGGTGTTTCTCAGTTTTCTCCCTAAGCGCCTCCTTGACCGCCTCTGCCTTTGACAGATGCGTCTGGTGCTCAGAGCCCATTAAACTCCTGCCCTGTGGACCCGCCACCAAGCTCTCATCAACTCTGGAGGGAGTCAGCGTGTTCGTAGCCAGGAACAGAGTTGGGATTTCTGTGGTTTGCTGGGATTAAAAGGTTGGGGTACTGTTAGGTAGGGGCAGCCTTGGGGCAGACCCCGCCTCCCCAAGCAGGACCCCAGTTTCCCCTTTCATTTCCTGCTGGTCTGGGCTCAAACTCTGCCTGGCTTAAATTGCTCGAGTGTATCTTTCTCCCCACTTTCTCATGGAGTTAATGAATTTGCAAGTGCAAAAGGGACTTGATTATTTTCTTTATTAAACATTTTTTTAATGTTTATATTTGAAAGAGAGCGGGAGGGGGGCTTTTTTTTTTTTTTAAATGTTTACTTTTGAGAGTGAGAGGGAAAGGGCAGAGAGAGAGGGAGACAGAGGCCAACGTAGGGCTTGAACTCAAACCAAGAGACCAGGACCTGAGCCTGAGTCAAACGCTTAACCAACTGAGCCACCCAGGCGTCCTTCAAGGTGGACTTTTAAATTTTTTTTTAATGTTTTATTTATCTTTGATACAGAGAGAGACAGAGCATGAGAGGGGGAGGGGCAGAGAGAGAAGGAGACACAGAACCGGAAGCAGGCTCCAGGCTCTGAGCTAGCTGTCAGCACAGAGCCTGATACGGGGCTCGAACCCACGAACGTGAGATCTGACCTGAGCCGAAGTCGGAGGCTTAACCGACTGAGCCACCCAGGCGCCCCAAGGTGGACTTTGAGATCCTCTAGTTCTGTAGTTTTAGTGTCCAGGGTTGAGGACCCCTTCAGGACGGTGAAGTCGGGTGGGCATGGCCCTGCTTCCCAGGAAGCTGCGTCCCTGTACAGAACTGTCATATGGATTGTGGGTCCCCAAAGCACTTTCACAGGCTTCAGGTGAGTAGTTCGGGTCTGGCCCCCTTCTCCCTTCTGCCATTTTGCAGATGGAGCCTGAGCCGTAGAGAGACTGGCCTGGTGTCTCCTCATCTTGCCTTGCTCCTTGCTGGGCCTCTGTTTTCTCAGACCCAGACCAAGCGCACGGTGGTGGTGGGGCAGGAGAGGAGATGGGCTTCCTGGGGCGGAACAGGGTTCCTTCCCTAGACTCGAGAACGTAGTTCCGTCCCCTACACGCACACCCTGGAGTGGGCACCTGAGTTCTGTGGAGGGCTCCCTGCACCACAGACCACCCCGTCCTCCTCCAGAGCGTCTGGTTCTGCAGATCTGGCTTGGGGCCTGCGAATGTGCATTTCTGGCAGATTCCCAGGTGGTGCCACTGCTGCAAGTATGGGACTGCTCTTCCGTGCTCTGTCGCCCCAGGGGGGTCTCAGCCGCAGGCTGGTAACAAAGATGGCCCTTTCTGGCTCCCAGAGGCTGGCTGAGTTGCGCATCTACTTTCTGTGTTCCAGCTCAGTGTTTCTTCAGGAGACTATCACCCCTCCGGGAGTGTTTGGGAAGCGTGTGGGCGTGCTTTTGGTTGTCACTGTGTGTGGGAGTGCTGCTGGCAGCCAGTGGGCGGGTGCCCAGGTGGTCCTTGCGATGGGGAAGAGCTCTCCCTTCCAAGATGGAGTGCGCTCCATTAAGAAACATGGAAACACAACGTGTTTTTTTCCTGATGTGCCTCTGACGCATGCACTGATGTCTTTGTTCATGTACTTTCTCCGTTTAAAAAAAAAATCTACCCGGCTGGCTCAGTTTGGTTAAATGTCGGACTTCCGGCTCAGGTCATGATCTCATGGTTCGTGAGTTCGAAACCTGTGTTGGGTTCTGTGCTGATGGCTCAGAGTCTGGAGCCTGCTTGGGATTCTCTTCCCACCCCCGCCCTCCGCCGCCGCTCGCATTCTTTCAAGGAAAACTTAACATTAAAAAAAAAAAGTCTACCCATGTGAAACAAAACGTCCCAAATACCCAACGCTTGCCTAATCGCTCTCAATTTTGGCCTGGCCGCAGTGCCATTCGTTTGGGATGCATCTCCTTGGGGCTCTCCAAACACCTTTTCTAAACACACACACTCTGACAGTTGAGCAGGGTTTTCTGGGTTTATCAGATCCACGTTCAACAAACCCCAGCCTCCTTCCTGCGGTCGCTCCGCGCCTATGGTGATTGCTCCCAACTGTGTGTATCTGGTGACTTTGTAAACTCTGAATCAGGCTGTCGTCATTTGCTCATTACGGGCTTTGGTTTGCACCTGCTGCTTTTTTACGTGAAACTAAATCTCCTGAATACCTTGGTTTAAGTTTTATTTTGATGGTCTCTGCTCATGATAAATAAAGTACACAAGGGTATGCCATGAAAAATAATCCCTCCCCCACGCCCTGAATGTTTTCTTCCCCTGAGGCAACCACTAGTCCCAGTTTCGAGCTCTATAGTACTTTTGTGTTCATCCAGAATGTTCTAGGCTTGTGCAAACATAGACATATGACATCTTTTTTGGGGTGTGTGTGTCTATTAATGTTGCTTAGATATGTGCTGCTTTTTTAACTTGATGCAGAAGCTTGGAGATA
The DNA here is from genome assembly GCF_006229205.1 of Suricata suricatta. NCBI lineage: Eukaryota > Metazoa > Chordata > Mammalia > Carnivora > Herpestidae > Suricata > Suricata suricatta. The sequence goes on along the minus strand of NC_043711.1, from coordinate 93,318,112 downwards.
GTCATGCATCCATTTGTGTAGAAGTGTCGTCTTTTTTTTTTTTTTAACATTTTTATTTATTTTTGAGACAGAGAGACCCAGAGCGGGAGCAGGGGAAGGGACAGAGAGAGAGGGAGACACAGAATCGGAAGCAGGCTCCAGGCTCTGAGCTGTCGGCATAGAGCCAGATGTGGGGGTCAAACTCACGAACTGTGAGATCATGACCTGAGCCGAAGTCGGACGCTCACCTGACTGAGCCACCCACGTGCCCAAGGTACCTCCTTCTTCTTAAGGGCTGCAGAATATTCCACTGCACGAGAGGTGCCTGGCTGGTTCAAGAGCATGCAGCTCCTCATAGAGATTACATTAAAAAAAAAAAAAAAACCAAAAGGACACTCCGGTGTATGGCTGTGGTATGCTATTAAGACAAGTCCTTGATTTGTGGACATTTAAGTCCTTTTCAGGCTTGAGTACAACACCGAGTGCCTCTCAGTTGAGTTTTCTCACAGGTGCTTTGCGTCCTGTGACTGTATTTGGGGAATGTGTTTCTGGGAGGAGATCCTTGAGTCAAAGACCAGGTGGAGAAGGTGAGAGACTCCACATGTGAGGGTGGAGTGGGCTGGGGATCTCTGGGCCTGAGAGAGAGGAGGTTCCTCCCTCTGGGGGAATGCCAGTCCCAGGTTGCCTTTTTCGGTGAGTCCCCCCCCCCCCCCCCCACCGCCTGCCCGCTAACTAGCTGTGCTGTACCCCTGGGCCAACCCTTTGGCCCTCTCTGGGCCTCCTTTTTGATGTCTGTGGGATGGGCCTCCCGAGTTCTGGGGTCTGTTCTCCCTCCAGGTGCCTGTGGTTGGTTAGCAGTTAATTTCCTCCCGGGGCTGTTTCTCAGCGCAGCATCTCGAAACTGTATTCAGGAATTTTCTGCAGTTGTCCAGTGAGAATGGAGAGGTCAATTCTGTGGACTTGATTTTGCGAAAGCACTTCATCGTCTTTTTTTTTTTTTAATTTATTTTTGAGAGACAGAGACAGCGTGAGCAGGGGAGGGGCAAAGAGAGAGGGAGATAACAAGTTGAAGCAGACTCCAGGCTCTGAGCTAGCTGTCAGCACAGAGGTCGACTCCGGGCTCGAACCCACGATCTCTGGGATCATGACCTGAGCTGAAGCTAAACACTTAACCAACTGAGCCACCCAGGGGTCCCTTCACTGTCTCATTTAACGAGCCTGCTGGAAGGTGCTTTGTCTGCCTTTCATTTGAAAGGACTCCCCACCCTCCGAGGCCTTGCTTATATCCGTCCTGGACCATTTTCACCTGCCGCAGTGGCCCCCGTCGATGCTTGGAGGTCTGTGGCGCATGCGTGGCCTGCGTGCTGGGTCTCGCCCCCCAAGTTGAAGCTGGGGGAGGAGCGTCAGGGATTAGTCGTCCTTTCGGATCCCGCATCCCACCCATCACCTCTGCTCTCACACAGCCGTTTCCCCTCCTGCCTGTGACTTCTGTCTCAGAATGTAGGGCGCGTGACACTCTGCCATTATTTCGTCCCTACGCTCAAGAGACCGCCATCGGGCATGGAATGGATCCAAGGCCTTCCTTGCAGGTGAAGACCAGGTGGTGGCGGCTGCGTCTTGTTTAAATGAGATGCGGGGAGAGTAAAAATGGAAAGGACCGACCTGGCTCAGCGCGCATGCGCACTGATCTCGCTCTCTTTGGAGGAGAATGGCAAGCACAACACGATGAATGTGGCCTCGTTGGTCTGTCCTTCAGGGTTTCTGCTGTTGCTGTCAGAAGAAGTATTTCTTTGGGATGAGGAGGGGACACCAACACCTCTGCAACAGTCATGGCAGAAGGGGCCTGGCCTGGTCTTCTGGGACCCAGTAGAGAAGGGTGGGGATTTTGGCCGAAGGGAGAGCACATTTCCAATAAAACTGGCTTTGGGGGCTTCAGATCCATCTGGCAGTATCAGGCCCTGATCTGATTTTTGTTTCAGTTTTTGTTTTTTAAGAGAAGCCAAAAACCTAGGTAGTTATTATGTGAAATTTCTCGATTTTGTTATATTTTGGCAGTGAATTAAAATATTAACAAAAAGGGTATGTAGGCTGATGAAAGAAACGGTCTGACCTTTGAGACACTTAACTGTAGAGCTGGGGTAAGTGTGCGCTCAGAGGAGGAACACTAACATGGCATTGGGCCTGGGGACAAAATGCCTCGTGCCACCCCCCTGCCCCCCCTTGGGGGCTAGGCCTCCCTGACTGCTTTAAAATATGTGGTCCTGTGTGTCTCTTGCAGATCCTGGCTCCACAGAGAGAACAGCCCAGAAAAGAAAGTTCCCCAGCCCTCCGCACTCCTCCAATGGCCACTCGCCACAGGACACATCAACAAGTCCCATTAAAAAGAAGAAGAAACCCGGCTTACTGAACAATAACAATAAGGAGCAGGTAAAGGGCCACTGGGAATGGCGCCTGCACCAGCAGGGCAGGGGCTGTGGCCGGGCGCGCCGCAGCTTTCTGGGGGGTTCTGACAGCCGCTGCTCTTGGCAGTCAGGCTGCCTCGCTGCAGCTGTCCTTTGCATAGGACAAGAAGGACAGCTCAGAATGGGTCTGTGTAGCAATTTCTATTAGCTTTTCAGATCTGTTTTGGGGACAGGGCAGTGACCCAGATGAGATGAAGAATACTGTGCTTTAGGATAGGGGAATGGGGTGGGTTCTTGGATTTCATTTTGATGCTCTAGGGCTGTTTCCCTGTGTGGCCTGAGAGTGTGTTTTTTCCAGCCAGGCCAGGCCAGTAGGATGGTTCTGACCTCCTCCTGGAGGTGGCTGGGTGGTGAAGGTAGGCTCCCTCCTGGTCTCAGCTTTCTCATCTGTAAAATGATGGGTGTAGGTCTGTGGTAAGACAGCTGCTGTCTCTGCCTTTTGTCCATTGTGGTTGGTCACCCCTTGGTCTCATTGCGCACTGACCCCGGGCGGCACGAGTCTTCTAGACCTCATCCTCCTCCTGCAAGCAGAACTTGTCAACGAGATAGGACTATCCACGAGCCATCTTGGATCTTGCTTAACAAACCTAGTTTTCAAATTCTCAGATGCAGGCTAGATAGGCTTCTGAGTTAAAAAAAAAAAAAACGAGAGCTGCTTTCATGGACCTTGGGGTCCAGTCTCCTAGCACTGGAGGAAACAGTATGTCCCAGGGGGTCCTAACAGCATTGCAGCAGGGATTCCTGGAACAGACTCCGCCATCATGGGCATTGTGGAGTGCCGACGTGGGCCCTGGGGATCGGAGGTTGAACAAGACAAGGTTGTTGCTTTCATGGGAAGAAACCTAGCAACGCTTACATGCCCAGAACGGGAAGAGGGGTATGTTTCTGCACACTAATCTATTTCCATTCTCAAAATTACATAGCGAAATGCCAGCTCTGCCTTTGCCGTGTGCCTGTGGGCAAGTTAACCTCTTCGTGCCTAGTTTTCTCATCTACTGATGGGAATGGCGGTCCTGCTACTGATCACACAGGGTCGTTGTGATGAAGTGAGCTGAGGCAGATCGTCATAATAAAAATTAAGCCAGGCTCGGCGCTAAGTGGAACAGTCACCCAAACCATGTGTGAAATAGAGAAAAGACAGCTGCAGAAGTGTTCTAGAACTGGGCTGTTTGGGACAATTGCCACAAGCCACAGGTGGCCCATGAGCACCTGCAAATGGCAAATGTGACCCGGGGACTGATTTTTTTTTTTTTAATGAACTGAATTCTTTCTTTAAATGTCAGTTAGTTTACATACAGTGTAATATTAGTTTCAGGTGTACAGTCTAGTGATTCAGCACCTCATACAGCGCCTGGTGCTCATCACAGGTGCCTCCCTTAGTCCCCACCCCCCACCCACCTCCTCTCAGGTAACCAGAGGTTCATACTATAGTTAGGAGTCTGTTTCTTGTTTAATTTTTAACCTAGTTTAATTAAATTTTTTTAACGTTTATTTATTTTTGAGAGAGAGGGCCAAAGCATGAGCAGGGGTAGGACCGTGAGAGAGAGAGAGAGAGAGACAGACAGACACACAGAATCTGAAGCAGGCTCCAGGCTCTGAGCTGTCAGCACAGAGTGTGACACAGGGCTCGAACCCATGAACTGTGAGATCATGACCTGTGCCGTAGCCGGATGCTTAACCGACTGAGCCACCCAGGCGCCCCTCTAATTTAATTTTAATTTAAGTAGCTGCCTGTGGATTATAGCTACTGGGCTGGATAGTGCAGGGCTAATGAGTTGGGAATCCCGTTCAAAGAGAAGAAACAGATGGGTCCTAAATACATTCGTAGGGGGATTGAGAAATACATGCCAGTGTTGGCAATCATAATAATAAAAGCAGTGTTGAGTCACTCCCTGTTGTAAGCATTTTTCTGTGTTAATGTTTATAATCATCCTGTGAGAAAAGGCTGTAATTATCTCCATTCTACAGATGAAACCATCGAGGTTCAGAGAAGGTTAAGTTGTCTCCTTGCGGCCTCTGAGCAAATCAGAAGCTGTATCCGCGCTCACATCTGCTTGTCTGGCTTGAGGCAGTGACCTCCATCTCTGTCATCTGGGAGCCATCCCGTAGGTGCTGGGAGTGAAGACTAAGAAAGAAACCCGAAATACTCCCCAAAGCTTAACGTAGCTAGTAATTTAACTTCCTGGGCAAACCCTCTCTCGTCAGGGACCAGGACGACCCGAGGCCGATACTGTCCCCTCTGTGCAGAAAGCCTTCTCCTGCGGCTTCTGCCTGGGTGTGCTCACACGCATCACACTTGAATTCCTACCTGTTTTTTTAAGGCACAGGCTCATAACTCTCTTTCTGGAAGCTGATCAGTCTGGCCAAGTCTGCACTTTTTCTTCTCTCCCTTCCCCATCCATGTGTCCTGTTTCTCTAACTCGTGAGGCCTGTGACGACAATGTCATGTTTGTCAGTCCGGGTCCCTGTCTGGACTAGCAGCCTGAGAAATGGCCACAGGGAGGAGGCTCATGTATACACCGTGCTCTCTGGACACAGAAAAGAGGAGAGCCCGAGGAGCTGGACGCAGGACACAGTCACGTTCTGGAAGAATCTATCCTCTTCAGTATTGATAGGCAAGGTTCCGGGACCACTGGCACAGAGGAAGTGTCCTGTCCTGGAGATGGGACTCTTTCTAGCCTCACTGCATCGGGGAAACTCCTGTGGGACCTTGTCCGTTGCTTTGAGCTTCAGTTACCTTACAACATAGGGGTTTGGACTGGGAACATTATAAGGCTGATTGTACGTTTTTCAGATCTAAGCCTTCCTGGGGCAAACAGCCAGGAGTTGGATAAAGAGCAGCGGGCTTCACTGGAAAGAAATGAAGTTCCTGAACCTTGAGCCCGTCATTCCTTCTAGCATGTGATATTTGCATAGTAGCGACAGCCTTCCTCACCCAAAGTCTGTTTTTCCTTAAGGGGAACTTCAGTCACTTTAAAAAAATTTCTTCTGGACCCTTTCCCTTTCCTTTTTCTTCCTTGTAGAATTTTATAGCATTACAGAATTATGGAATTAAAGGCAAATTGTAGGTCTGCAAGTGTTGGGTTTTACCAATAATATAAGTCCTTAGTCACCCAACATTTGAAGATCATGAGATTTCAAACAACGTATTTTTGGGTTCTTCCAAAAACTCAGAACAATCCAGTAACAGCTGGAGCTGAGTGGAGTCTGCTCCTTTAGACGCAGGGCCTCTGGGCTGTAGTTTTCCACACTCCCCACCCTCCCCGCTGGTCACACCCGGCTTGCTTTGCTCATTCCTTCTGCCTCTGGTTCTCTTAAGTGTTCCAGCGCTTTTGATTTTTGGCAAGTGAAGATTCTTCTCTGCATCCTCTCTTCTTTTTCTACTTTCTTTTCTGTGTTCAGAAAAAGAAATAGTCTCTGGCCTTCTAGAAACAACCCCCCCACCCCCATTGTTCCATTTTTGGTAGAGACCTTTCATTACCAAGTGGAGATGGGGGTTGAAGTTTTAAGGCTGGACCCTGTTTCACTTATTTTTCATGTTTTAGGGATTCCGTACTTTTAGGGGAGTTGTCAGAGGAACTTTAAAACACACTTTATTTTTAGGGAAGAAAGTATATAAGGCTTACAATTTTTTATAGGTCTTTGCTTTGGTCCAATGGTTTTGCCCTGTAGGAACGGTTCGAAAACACGTAGGAGCTTTTTCGCGGGACCGGGGTGGCGGGAGACCTCCCAGCGTCTGGCTGGATGCTCCTGGCATTTTGCGGAAGAAGGGTAGGTTTCCTGCAGTCGATGGCCCAAGAAATGTCTTCCATCAACTGACATTAGGGCCTTTACCGAAAAATACCACTCTTTTAGCTCTCAGGACACTTGACTTTGAAGACTCCTTTTGGGGAGGTTTATTTTTATTTTCTTTTTCCCCATCCTTCAAGGATTGAGAAATAATCCACTAACAGATATCTTTGATCGACTGTGGCTAAGAAATGGTGGGGTTCCTTCTCACTGTCCCCGAGTTCAGGGTATATACATTCCATAAGTGGGCGGGCTCGAACTTATTTTCTCGGGGTCATGCATGGTCTTAAAAACTTAAAACGATTCACAGGAGGCCCTTGTTGGGCTGGGCAGTGTATCAGCAGTTGGGACCATGCAGGGGGAGCAGGCTCGCCGGCGTCTCCCTCAGCCCAGGCAGCACTGGGACAGTTGGGTCTGCCCTGCTGCCTGGATCACTAGAGCTACGCTTGAGACGGCCAGGCTCTGCCCCTCCGGTTGTCTCGCCAGCGTCCAGGCGGAATGCCAGTGACGTTCCTCATGCTCCAGGGCCGGGCAGTTTTTTTCTTAGAGCACTGTTTGTGCTTTAAATGCAGAAGACTAAAGGCTGGGACAAGGACTCCTTTCACTTACGCATGTTTCTGCTGTGCTCCATGTAGGGATTTGCGTTTGTGCCCCCCCCCCCCCCGCTTCTCACCTCACGTACCCTGGCCTCCCACACAGCCGGAGTACCCATTTTCTGGTTTACAAGGACCAGGTGTCCGCTGGCTACACAGCCTGTGAGCCGGATGCTGCCCAGAGCCTGTTTTTGTAAATAAAGTTTTATTGGCACACAGCCACATTCGGTCGTTTACATATGGTCTCTGGTTGCTTTTCTGCTACTGTGGCCCCGTGTGAGCGGTTGTGGTAGAGACCACAGGACCTGCAAAGCTTCAGCTCTTAACTGTCTTTACAGAGCCCTTTTCTAGAAGAAGGTTTGGGTTCTTAGTATAAGACTGAGGTATTAGAGAAGTGAGTGTGAGCCCTTCTGTTTTCTCGTTAAATCAGCCTGTGAAAGACGCAGGGAAATAAGAACATTTGCTCACACAGCCTGCTGTTACCGTACAACACAGGTTGCAACCTTACAAGCAAGCTGGTAACACACCTCCCACACCGGGGGAGAAAATCATCAGTCCTTTTACCTGGAATGATCTGCTTTTCCTTTTTTTAAGTGTTCCGTGTTTGTTACCAGCCTGTTTGGATGGAGCAGGAAACGCAAACAGGAGATGAAGCAGGTCTGATGGAGATTACTAGGCAGCTCGTTCTCGAAATACAGCTGCTGCTTCTGGGAAGAGGGAATAGCCTGGAGAGAGTTGGGAGTAGCCTGGCACACCCCTCTGGTGATTTCCCCCAGGGTGCCCATTCCCAGCCAGGTGTGGGGTCGGGGTGGGGACATGGTGGGGACTTCACAAGTGGTAGTCCTGGGCTTCTGCTGGGCAGGAAGGACCTGGGTTGCCAGTTAGGGAGACTAGCTGGCCCATTCGATCCTATAGTTCCGTGTACATGGACTCTTCCTGTCCTGTTAGTAACTTGCTGAAAGGAAGTCAGGCACTGAGGTATGGCTTTTACTGGTATGTGGCAGAAGCCACGAAAGCGGTCTGGAAGATCTCACTCAGGTTAGAGATAGATCTGCTGGCTCCACATGTCAGGCTTCCCTTTCAGGATCTTTTCGCCCTCTTCCCACTCCCCACCTCCCTCTTCCTTCTTGTCCTCCTCTCCCTCCCCCGCCCCCCATCCTCCCTTCACCCCATTCCTCTGCCCCAAATGCACACGGCCATTTCCTAGGCAGATAGCAGACCCTGGGCATTAGTGGTTCTCAACCAAGGGCGTCCTTGAGAGTAGGAAGGCTTAGGAGGATGCATTAAAAAAGATATGCTAAGGAAGCCCATGGGAGGTTTTTTTTTTTTAACGTTTATTTATTTTTAAGAGACAGAGACAGAGCGAGGGGGGTGGGGACGGGCAGAGAGAGGGAGACATAGAATTCGAAGCAGGCTTCAGGCTCTGAGCTGTCAGCGCAGAGCCCAATGAGGGGCTTGAGCCCACGAACCACGAGATCATGACCTGAGCTGAAGTCGGACGCTTAACCGACTGAGCCGCCCAGGCACCTCAGGGGAGATTCTTTTTCAAGGAGTATAGAAATAGCAGGCATTTTGAGACCATCAAAACCTTGTAATAAAAACCAGGAAGAAGGCATGACTGCTTATAGTCTTGACAACTCTTTCCCATTATCCGGGGGGGGGGTCCCAGGATGAAATAAGGGTCCCATTTAAATTAGGGAAAAAACAAAGTAGTGTAAAAACATTAGAGATGAACAGACAAAAGTGATGTTTCTTAGAGGAGATAACATCTTTAGCCAATAAACTGTTAGAACTGTGTATGTGAGGTCAGGATTAACAAAACCCCAACAGCATTTCTGTCCACCTACCAACAATGACAACTTAGCAAGTAGAATAGAAAAAGATCCATTCATAACATCAACAGAAAGTATGCAGGTCTAACCAGCATATGGGATCTTTGTGGAGGTAATTGTAATGCTTTGCTGACGAAGAGGGGAAAAAAAAGCTTTTTGTCAAAGATAAGGTACTGTGGTTGTGGCCATCATCCCTGGAATTGAGGCTCCAGGGTTGAGGAGCTTTCTGGAAGTCACATAGGCAGCGACTGGGTCATTTCGCTGCTCACCACCAGACTTTCTCATGGTACTTCTGAAATACTGTATTTGCTACCAGTTGCCCATCGACCTCTCCCCAGTGTTTCTTCCTGAGGGATCTTCCGTGTCTGAGTGTGCCTTTGTTGGATTCTTTAATTTATTATTAGGGAGACATTTCTCGTGCTTTGAGGACCTTACTGTGTTCAAGAATCGTGGATTCAGGGAGTCTCTGGTTGGCTCTACTACTTAATGCATTGGGGGTTAAACATAAAAAATGAATGCCTGTTTTTTTTTGTTTTTTTTTTTGCGACTCATATTCAGTTGATCTCTACTCCAGGAGCCTGTTGAGAGAATCCTAGGGTGAATTGCCACATTTGTTGGCTTTGTTCAGACTCCGTTTGTGGGTCTCCTGTGTTGGTAACGTTAGTAACGGCAGCAGTGTGTTAAATGCCTACGTTGTTACAGCCTCTCGTTTAATCCCCACCAAAATACCATGAAATTGGGTATGATCATCCCCATTTTACAGATGAGAAAATTGAAGCTGCGAGATGAAGAGATTTGCCCAGGGTCATGCAGCTGGTGGAGCTAAGTTTTGAACACGGGTGTGCCTGGGTCTTGGCCATTGTTACTGTTGGCTCGGGCAGCCTATTGATTCTTGTCGACACCCGCTTTTCAATCTACGGTTTCTGAAAATAGAGGAGAGAGAGAGAGAACAAAAAAAGTATCTTAGTATTGAAGGACCTGCAAACTCTGTATTTAGCAGAGTAACTCAAGATAGCTTTTTAATGAATGTGTGAAATGCTGTGATTTTCTTTTGTTGTTATTGATGTATTTGTTCAAATTCCTTTTGAGAATGCACATTTGTTTTGAAACCAAACCTGTCTTTCTTGCCTACATTTCAGTCAGAACTAAGACATGGTCCGTTTTACTATATGAAGCAGCCACTCACCACAGACCCTGTTGATGTTGTACCACAGGATGGACGGAATGATTTCTACTGCTGGGTTTGTCACCGGGAAGGCCAGGTCCTTTGCTGTGAGCTCTGTCCCCGGGTTTATCACGCTAAGTGTCTGAGACTGACATCGGAACCAGAGGGGGACTGGTTTTGTCCTGAATGTGAGGTTAGTTCCTGACGAATGAATGCGTTCTCTGCCTCATTTCCTCTTCTTTCTCTTTCTTCCTTTGATTTCAAAATTATCAAATCATCCAGATATGGAAACAAAAAAAATTTCTTGCATTCTCTGCCGGCGCCCCGGTTTTGGGCCCAGCGTTGGCAGGGGCCTCAGCGCTGCCGCTCTTTGGAAAGACGATGGCACCGAGTATGGTTTTGATTCTTCCTGGGTCTTTGGCTCACACTGGGATCTGGAACCTTCTCTGTCCCGTAATGAACATTTCAGACGTGAAGTGATAAGCCGTTAACCGCTTACGTCTTGGAAAGATCGTGTGCGGAGTCTAGTCTTTTTGGATGTTGTCTCCTGCTGTCTTGTTGACTCATGGGTCATAGGTGATCCCAGAAGACCCCTTCTGGTGGTATGCTGCCTGTGGTTGTCCCCGGACGCTCAGACACACGCCACAGCGGTCCTCCAGTGCCCATTAGGTGCTAGGGATTCGGCAGTGACCTAAAAGGGGCCCGCGTGACAAGCTTTTCAGGACAAGGGGACGAAAACCAAAGGAAAGGAATCAAAGAGGACGGAAGGGGCAGAAGAAGGCTGGAGGTGTTGCCCTTTCATGTGAAGAGGCCCAGGAAGGTCTCCTTAAGATTTGAGAACGACGCACAGGGGAGGGAGAGCGAGCCGCCGTCAGGCAGAGGTGCTGGGGCCACAGAGGCAGAACAGAAGCGCACGGGCCTGGCGAGGAACGTGCACCTGTAGGAAAGCCGGAACGCTTTTCCTGAAAACCGTTACTGCTGCCTCCACAAACCTGAGGTGGCCTCTTTCCTCGGCGACTTGCAGCTTCAATGGTTTTTCAAAATGCTGCAGACGACATCACCTGCAAAATCATTCAACACGGGATGTCACTTGGGTTCAATGATGTCTGTATTGGTCTCAAGGCGCTCTTCAGGGAGGAGGAAAAGCACACTTTAGGACAGTGCCTTTGGTACTACGGCTTTTGTGTTGGGAAAGGAGAAAAGCAAATATTTGAAAAGAAATTAGACATCAGATCAATAAGATGACAACCCTTCAATGGAGCTCTGCCCCTAAGGCTGTGAAAGGTGGCGGCGGGCTCTCTCTGGGTCCCGGGAGACGGGCGACCCGCCGGAAGGGCTTTGCTCAGTGATGGCGCCCTGTTGCGGGGCTCGACCTGGTTCTCTTACGTTCGGGGCGGTGTCACCGGAGCCTTCCTCCGTGTCCTCGTGTCCTGGCCCACTCTTCCCAGTTGTTGAATAATTTCCCAAGAACCATCGTGGCTTTTGCTGCAGATATTAGACCTTGATGAACGCGGACCGGAACAACTGGGATTTATTTTCCTGCGTCGAGAGAAGCCAGAGGCAGGGCCCGGCCAGAGTCTGTTCGCAGCCAGACTCTTTCTGTTTTCACTGTTGAGGCGCTGTGTCCCCCATGGCCATAACGTGGCTGCCGGGGTTTTTTATGACGTGTGTCTAGACAAAAATTCCTCTAAGGGGAGGAGTGTTTTTTCTTTGCAACCCGCTTTTAATCCAGCAGAAGGACTTTGCCCTTCAGCCTCCAGCTGACTTGCCCTTGGCCTCATTGCTCAGCATCAGATCAGTCCTCATGCAACAAAATCCTGAAAATGCCCACCTGGCACTTTTAATCTGTGTCGTGGGAACCAGGCACTGCCAGCCAGGAGAGAAGGGATCGGGGCCGGAGCAGAGGTGAATGTGCTCGCCACGGATAGTTACCTGGAAACGCACAGCAATCCAAACAGGTGTTCTGTGTCTACGGTTTCGGGCCACACGTTTCTTCCGGGGGTACGCTGGCAGCGCATCAGCTGGAAAGACTCGCTGTTGCAGGCTCTGCGAGCGAGGCAGTTAGATACACACGTCACATACCGTTTTCAGCGTCTGAGCAACTCCCATATTGCCCTTTTCCTCGACAACCAACCAGACACGTCTGAAAGTTCCTTTTGGAGGATCCAGAGATATAAAGGATGGAAACGAAATCAAGATTAATTGGAGAAAACTTTTCTCAGCTCTCCCTACACAGATGGTTAAAGAGTGTTTCCTGACATCATCGGGATTTGCTATTTTCATTGTTGCTACATAAGGAGTCTGAAGCTCCGGAATGTGGTACCAGATTTACACAGCAGAGTCTGGTTTCAGACATTTCTCTGGGCCTCTTCTTTGATGGGAATTTCCCTTTCGGAATGACATTCATTTCCCACGGAGACAGACAGCGAGACTGTGCGCCTTGCGTAGTTCTGCCCAGAATGTCCTGCGTGGGCTCGCATCCGTGGTGACAAGAGAATGAAGTCATATTTATATTTAGTTCCCTCCCACCCCTTGGATTCTTTGTATGGGGGAGACTGTCCTATTCCATCCTTGATGTCATTGTGTATAATGCCTCGTCAGCTTCCGGAAAGGTAGCCCAGAACCCTAAGGGGATCAAGTCAAGCGACTGATTTCCTTGTGCTCAGATATCACCCTGAACCATTACTGGTCTTTCCTTGTCACCTCCCCTTCATGAAAACCCACAGTTTTTCGTGATGATGTTAGGTCCCTGCCTACCTGCATCTTTCTCTCTCTGATTATGTCCTCTTCCTGAGCGCAAAACCCTTCCCAGATTAGGTCATCAGTGGTTTGATGTTCCCCTTAATTTTTATCTACTGATCCTGTATAGGATCAAGTAGATTGGGGGCCTTCTCAAGTAAAACAACTAGTGTCTATGGATGGAAAGGATTTTTTTTCTTAATGTGCTTGCTTATTGGAACACCTAAAAGGGAGGAAAGGGAACTATGTATGGGAAAAGTAACGTTTTTCTAACCGGACGTTTGTGTGATTTTGACTTGTAGAAGATTACTGTAGCAGAATGCATCGAGACGCAGAGTAAAGCCATGACCATGCTCACCATTGAACAGCTCTCCTACCTGCTCAAATTTGCCATTCAGAAAATGAAACAGCCAGGGGTAAGAACATTCCTCTTGATATAAGCATAAGCGGGAAATAGTGAACTTTTCTTATCTTCTGTTCACATTCTCGTTCTGGGGGCTCTTTGGTTTCCAGACACCTGTGCCTACTCTGGGCCTTCGTACAGTTCAAATACCTATAAATAAGATATGAGGCATGACGACGTTCAGTTCATTCTCCCTGGTTAGTTAGCACTCCGTCCCCAGGGACTGTGTCAGGAAATGACATACAGTAGAACGTTGGCGGGGATTTAGAATTCTGATCCGCTGAGAAGCAAAGCCTCCTACCCACACCCCATCGGGAAGGAGCGTTTGGGTTTCTTCCCACTGGAATTTGTAAAATTCCTTTTCCGTGAGAGCACACGGTGCAGCCCAGTTTCTTTAGAGTCGGGGTCTGATGATGCAACCTACAAGTAAAATTCAACCCATCGAGTCCCAGAAAGGGTGAGATTTGGTTAAACTCCCTCAATTTTGAAATGGGATTTTTGGACAGCCTTTGTCTAAAGAAGATCCAGACGCGAAAGCAGGAGTGCCACAGTGAGCCGGCGCACACTGTTCTCTGGCACTGACCCTTCCCGGAGGCCCGGTCACGTCATATGCACCCTCGGTGGCTTTACTTTTTAGGTGCCCGTTTTCAGGAGGATGATGGTAAAATGCCTCTTTCTTAAAAATGCTTCATGCCCATGTCATCGACATGTTAGGACATTCTTCATACAGACGGATCTAGAGAAACCCAAGGGCAGGGTTTTCCTTTTCTGATTTGCACCAAGGTACCACATGGGCTAGTCGTGACCCTTTGTTAAACTCCCCAGAGTCTGCTTTCTAGGTCAAATGAATATATGGTCATGTTGAGACTCAGGGTACTGAGTGTAGCCACTGTGGCTTAATTTCTTAAAAAAAAAAAAAAAATCCCCAAGCCTTTGTTTTGAGATTATATTCTGAAATTTGATACCATGACAAGAATTCAGAGTCTGCCAATTGGGTGTTGCTAAATTGGGTACCTATGTCTCTCTGTCTCTGTCTCTTTTTTTTTCCCTTAATTTTAATATTTATTTTTGAGAGAGAGAGACCAAGCACGAGCAGGGGAGGGGCAGTGAGAGGCAGACTCAGAATCTGAAGCAGCCTATAATACAGGCTCTGAGCTGTCAGCACAGAGCCCGATATGGGGCTCGAACCCATGAGCCGCAAGATGATGATCTGAGCTGAAGTCAGACACGTAACCAGCTGGGTCACCCAGGTGCCCTACAATCTTTTTAACAAAATCTCTGTCAATGGAAGCAAAAGCCTGGATAGCCTCAGTCTGGAAAGGAAAACAATCCCCCCCCCCTTACTGTGGAGTCATTTTTATGTTGAGTGACAAGCAATTACTTCCTGCTTTTTCACAGGCTAAATGAAACCTGCCGAGGACTGTTTACCAAAAGAATAGATTCACGGAGACTTGTCAGCACTGTAGAATTATAAACCAAAAAAAAAAAAAAAAGAATAAGGCGTTAAGTTCTCACATAAATTGTTTGATATAAAATCAATCAGGGCAGAAAGTTGCTGCTGATACTGAAGCATCTTTTTAACTTGGAATGGCTGCACACTTTACTTCCGTGTAACGGCACATGGTCTCCCTTTCCGTGCGTGCCTCCCTTGAGTCTCATTTGGTGTTTTAGGTACTGATAGATTGAGTTTAAGAGTTTAGGGTGTTATTTTTATTTTTATAAAAAATATTTTTTATTTATTTTTGAGAGAGAGAGCGAGAGAGAATGAGTGGGAGAGAGGGAGACACCGGTTCCGAAGCAGGCTCCAGGCTTTGAGCTGTTGACACAGAGCCTGACCAGGGGCTTGAACTTGTGAACCGTGAGATCATGACCTGAGCTGAAGTTGGATATTTAACTGACTGAGCCACCCAGGTGGCCTAGATTTTATTTTTAAATATATATATTTTTTTAATTTTGAGAGATAGAGACAGAAACTGCATGCATGAGTTAAGAGAAAGGCAGAGAACCCCAAGCAGGCTCTGCACCGTCAGCACAGAGCCCGATATATGACTCAAAACTCATGAGACATGAGACTGTGACTTGAGCCAAAATCAAGAATTGGTGTTCAACTGACGGAGCCCCTTCAGGCACCCCAAGATTTTACTTTTATGTAATCTCTACCCCCAGTGTGGGGCTCGAACACACAAACCATAGGTCAAGAGTCACATACTCTACTGACTGAGCCAGCCAGGCCTCTCAAATCTTTTAGATTTTTAAATATTGTTAAGACATCACCACCCATCAAGAAACCGGGCCTGGCGATTTGAACTGATTCACGTAGGGCTTAAGAACATGGATCAGGGTGAGAAACTTTGATATGGTCCTTGTGTTGAGGGTAATTTGCCTTCATAAGGGGGGAGCCAAAGCTCAGTGTCAGCACTGAGGGGGATTTCGTTGAGTGTGTCATCCCTAGGTGTGACTAGATTTCACTGTGAGTCCGTTTTGATGACTGACGTTTGCAGGACATAACATACGCCTTATTCAGGGTTCACGTCCAAAATAGCTGATTTTGTATTTTGTTGATCTTAATAGAAGAGGACCGGACCTGTTACTTGGTTAAATATTGAAAACAAAACAAATAACAAAACCAGAACAGCTCCCATTATTATTGATAACCAGGCAGAACTAGAACATGAACCGGTCCGGTACTGCCCCAAGGTCATTCTTTTTTTAATATTTTATTTTATTATTTTTTTTAACATTTATTTATTTTTGAGAGACAGAGCATGAGCAATGGAGGGGCTGAGAGAGGGAGACACAGAATTTGACACAGGCTCCAGGCTCTGAGTTGTCAGCACAGAGCTTGATGTGGGGTTTGAACTCCCAAACTGCGAGATCATGACCTGGGCCGATGTTGGACGTTTAACGGACTGAGCCTCCCAGGTGCCCCCTCCAAGGTCCTTCTTTATGGAAACACTTAGAACTAGATTCTCTGAAAAGTTGTCTCTATTTGAACAGTACTTTGTTGCTATGAATGCTTGTCTTCCTCCATAATGATGGGCGTGTGTGTGTGTGTGTGTGTGTGTGTGTGTGTGTGCGCGCGCGTCTCTTTTCTTTCTTTTATAGACAGATGCATTCCAGAAGCCTGTTCCGTTAGAACAGCATCCTGACTATGCAGAATACATCTTCCATCCTATGGATCTCTGTACATTGGAAAAGGTTGGCCTTCATCAAAGAACCTCACCGTTGTAGGCCCGAATTATCGAGATGCCTAAAGACCCTTCCTCACTTCCTGTGCCCCATCTCAAGTTAGAAGGTTTCTCTACCTCTCCCCTGCGCCATTTTTATTTGGATGCAAGAACCCTTGGTCCCCCAACTTCCGGAACATTCTTCCAAGGATTGCAGTGGAATTGCTGAATTCCACTGATCAGCTCCAAATAGTACTTCTGCTGGTGATTGTGGCTTTATACCTCAAACAGTCACACTTCTACATACTCGTGATTTGATTGATTTGAGGCCTGCTTCCCCTTTTCTCTCTGTCTCAGAGGTGCTAATGAGGGCAGAAGGAAGGCGAAAAGAGAAAATTAAGTGTTCGGAAAACCTTCAGTTTGCTGATAAAGATGTGGCTCCCGAGAACGTAATCTACTGAGAAGGATATGTCTTTAAAGCCTGAAGATAATTTTTAAAAGTTCAGGCTGAAATTTTTTTCTTGGAACGCTTTAGATTATGCACATCATTTTGGTGCTGAGTTTCAAATTTTTGGCACCAAAATATGGGTAAAGAAAAGGATGGATCTGGAGAAAACATTTTATTTTTTTTAATTGCTGACCCCCAAACGCTGACTGAAACGTGTTTGGGAAAGTTGCATACACCCTTACGGTATTTAGAAAAAAAAGGCTTTAGAAAAAGACAGAGTTGGAATCCCAGCTTCATAAATTCATAGCTTTGGGGCTTTGGATAAGTTCTTTAGTATTTCCATAGCTTAGTATCCCTGCACGTAACAGCAGGATGATAAGTAAGTGTGTCATTAAGGTCTCCGTCACAGGGCTTACGTGAGACTTACAATTAATCATAAACATATAAATATATGAAATACCCCGGTTTATTGGAAGGGGCTGCTTGATAAATGACAGTTACTTATATAAGAGGAAAAATTTCAAGTTACTGTGATGAATTCAGGGACTTTGTTTTCATAGAATTATAGCTCTCAAATAGAAGAGCATCCTGGGAAATGGGTAAAAGCATTCATTAATGTGGCAAATGAATGCTGCGGAAATGATGTGCGGGGGAGGGGAGAGAGCGGAACAAAAATGATGTGGGGACACAGGTGTTAATTGGCTTGTGTAGACTCCTGGGTCATTATGCTCTGTGGCTTGCTTTCCCCAGAACGCTAAAAAGAAAATGTATGGGTGCACGGAAGCCTTCCTGGCCGACGCAAAGTGGATTTTGCACAACTGCATCATTTATAACGGAGGTGAGTGGCTTCGGTGGCTATCAGGAGCGTGTGCTGCCCATTCTCCCACCTTTCCTAACCCCGCCCGCCATTCGTAGGGCCATTCACCGAGGTCGTTTGTGTACAGACTGCTAATGTATGTCAGTAGGGGATGGTGACTCTGCATTTGAAGATAGGAGTTGATACCCTCTTGCCCCAAACCAGCAAATCCACCCTCCTCCATGTTTTCTGTCCCCGCAGATTAGTTGTACATAGTCTAGAATTTCACATCGATGGAATCCTAGAGCGCACTCTTCTGTGTCTGGCTAATTTCATGCAGTGTAGTTTTTTTTTGGAGGGGGGAGGGGATTCATGCCATCATTGGTTTTGTTCCTTTTTATTTCTGCGGGTGGTTTCTATTGTACCAGCCTACAGTTTATTTACCCATTCCCTTTGTCATTGCTGAGAGGTATTGGAGTTTTTAGATTGGGGCTGTTAGGAACCCAGACCCTGCGAACAGTCTTGCCCAGGTCTTTGCATGGAAATATTCTTTCATTTCTCACGGGTCAATACTCAGAAGCGGTGCTGCTGCTCGTACGTTTATATTTAAGTCTACGAGGCATTTTGGGAAACTTTCCGCAAAGTGGCTGTATTGTTTACCCTCTTAGGCCATGTATGGGGGAGACTTAGTGGTTTCACATCCTTTCCAGCACTTGATACTGTCTGTCTTCTTCATTTCAGCCATTTTTGGAAGTAGGAACAGTTATGGTGTGTGAATTTGGCTTTTCCTTATGACTAATGGTACTGCTTATCTTTTCATGTGCTTATTAGTCACTTGTATATCTTTTTTGGTAAAATATGTGTTCAGATCTTTGGTTTGTTTCAAGAACTGGGTGGTTTGTGTCTTCATTACTACATTTGAGGAGTCCTTTGTATTCTGGATAAAGTTTTGTCAGTTGTGGTTTTGTGGGTTGATTCTTCTAGACAGAATGGAAGAGGCTTTCCATGAAAATCTCCTCTCTTAGCTCCCTCCCTTCTCCCACAGTCCTCTCTGTCTACCGCTTGGCCAGGTGGCGCTCTCAGCCTCCTGCTCCACTCTGTTCCTCTTATTTTCTGCTAGAACGTTCTGCCTTGATGACTTTTTGTGTCCTTCCGTGTCAGCCTATCCGTTCTCTGAGGCGCTCTCCCTTGTGACCCAGACCACACGAGGTGCTCCTGGTGGATGTCCCAGCGTCTGTGCTCCCGATGGGAGCACGTATCACGCTTCCCGGATGGTGCTATGTTTATTTGCTTCAGCTCCTCACCAGGATGTAAGATCTTTTTTTCCCTCCCCTCTAAGGACACACGATCTTTAAGAGCAGACACCCTGTCTGTCTTCTTCCTCTCTAGTCCTAGCGTAGATTGCTAGCTCATGTAGGGAAGAGGTAGGAGTGGGTGGATGTCTGCTAAAAAGCACATGTTTTACATTATTAGCCCAGTAGCAGGCCAGACATGTGGGGAGGGGAGAAAGGGGCGACGAGGAGCTTGGGGGAAAATCTGCGTAAAGATTATAAACTTAAATATATAGAAAGGCTGGGTCAGATCACATAAACAAGTGGAGGTGGCAGAAAATTAGCATAAGCCGGGTCGGCAGAGAGTAGAGACTGGGGAATGGGAACCTCCTTTCAGGTCTGAGGGCGTCACCACTGGACAGCGTTAGCAGACCTCTTGAGTTTTTAAGGCAAGCCGGAAATCTAGGGTGTGTGTGTGTGTGTGTGTGTGTGTGTGTGTTTAAAATCTTTTTGTCAACAAATTTATCATTTCTGAAGACACCATAATGTTTGAAAAAAAGCATACTTTTTTTTGTGGCCATCTTGTCTTCTGGTTTAGCAAAGGTGAGGCATTGAGAGTTAGACCTGGGGCAGATTTCCACCTCATTTGCCAAGTAGTCTCGTGTAAACGACTCCTGAGCCTTGGTGTATGCATTAAGGAAATGGGAGCATTCATACCTGCTTCCTGATAGGGCTTCTTGAGTTAAGAAGAAAATGTATTTTGACGCACCAGGCACAACAGAGCTGCTTGAGTAATTGTTTTCTCTCCCGTTACCTTTCACGGGCTGGAGTCTGGAACAGTGGGTGACTTAGGCTCCTTCCCACTAATTGGAGCCTTTTGAATATAAAAACATCTTCCAAATAGTCATCTGCGAACTGTAGGAATCCCGCACAAATCGCTCAGTTTCAGAGATGACATTGAGGCACCAAAGATTGGCCACTGCTTATGGGAAAAGTCACATACTTTGAATTGCTCTTAGGCACCAGGATCTTCTGGTTTTTAGCCTTTAAAAGCTTAATCCCGGGGGAAAGCAAGTTGAAAGGTTGTTAGTGGAAGTAGAATCCCGAAGCCTGGTGTTACAAACATGTTTCCATTTGAATTAATCATATTTTCTTATTCCCTTAGGAAATCACAAATTGACACAGATAGCGAAAGTAGTCATCAAAATCTGTGAGCATGAGGTATGTGTTTCTCACGGTCCTGTTTTAAATGCATCCAGAATGAGGGGCTGGCGTGTGATTTCCATCTGCAGAATCTCTTAGTGGGTAGTGGGGGCAAATTTGGGATTTGTTGAGGCATAAACCGTGCCCCTTCTTTCTCTTCAAGGAAAAGCAAAAGTGACCAAGGGGATCGCCCCGGCCCCGCATGCTAGAAGTCAATACTGTCTTAGCCATGATCTCAGGGAGGTGGACATGACCTTGTATTATTCAGGCTTGAGTCATGGTCAGGACCTTGGCATTTTGAGTTTTCTCGGTTGCGCAGATCGGGTTCTTAATTATTTCACCCCACAGTGTGGCATTGGGCCAGGCATTTTTTAGTTTTCTTGGGGAAGATGTTTGGATTTTAATGATATTTGGGGGAAAGGCTTTTCTCAGGGAATGGCGTGCAGAGTCCTGGGAAGTCAGTCCCTCTTAGAAATACCCATGGTTTCGATGCTGTGGAAGAAGTGAACCTCCGGGCCTGCCCTGAGGCTCTCGTGGTTGTGCGAGGACAGGGAGCAGACTGGTTCCAGGAAGGCTTTGTTAGACCCCCCGCTGTCCGAGTGAGAAACTGCGCTGGGAGGGGCGCTGGGAGGGGCGCTGGGAGGGACGCCGGCGTCTTGTGCATTTCATTCATTCATCATTTGTTCATTTCTTTGTAAGGAAAACATTTGGATATGTTAGGATACGCCCATTTCTGCATATCTTTACGTATTAAAATTTTTTAAAATGTTTATTTAATTTTTTTTTTAAATTTTTTAATGTTTTTATTTATTTTTGAGAGAGAGAGAGAGACATCGTGAGCAGGGGAGGGTCAGAGAGAGAGGGAGATGCAGAATCTGAAGACACACTCCAGGCTCTGAGCTGTCAGCACAGAGCCCGACGCGGGGCTGGAACCCACGAACTGTGAGATCATGACCTGAGCCGAAGCCGGACGCTTAACTGACCGAGCCACCCAGGCGCCCCTAAATGTTTATTTAATTTTGAGAGAGAGAGAGACAAAGTGTGAGTGGAAGGGCGGGCAGTGAGAAAGGGAGACACAGAATCCGAAGCAGGCTCTAGGCTCTGAGTTGTCAGCACAGAGCTTGATGCAGGACTCAAACCCACAGATTGTGACATCACGACCTGAGCTAACGTCGGACACTTAACTGAGCCACCCAGGTGCCCCTTACTTATTAAGATTTAAAAAAATTTACTTTTGGGAGAGATAGTGAGCATGAGTGGGGGAGGGGCAGAGAGAGACGGAGACACAGAATCTGAAGCAGGCTCCAGGCTCTTGTAAGAACACGAGTCTGAACCAAACAGGTGCCATGACAGGCTTTAAGTTTCCCCTCTGAACTAGAAGGCCTAAGTTTCAGTTTCCCCAAATAGATCAGGCAGTTACACGTTGCCTAGAGCAGGAGAGACCACCTTGCGGTATCCAATCAGGAAAGGCCAGCTACCTCTCCCCACATTCCTTAAGGTGAGGCCTGCAGATAGGAACTTTAGATAGGACCCTGTTACCTAATGTTAAAGTTAACCCGTTAGTCGCCGAACAAGACCCTGGGCTCGCTCTGTAATTGGTTAATTTCGAAACTACTTTCAATATTGTGATTGGGTCCCGCCAAAAGTAACAAACCAGCTCTGAACAATGCATATGGTTAAAGTGCTGCCAATACTGTTGTACCATTATGATTGGATCTCTGTACCTGTGTTACCATTTCTTGTAACTCCCCCTTCCCAAACCCCGTATAAACCCTACTCAGCCCTTGTTCGGGGCTCTCAGCACGGATCCACTGCGCTGGTGAAGTCTGTGAGCCCGAGTTTATAAGCCCGCAATAAAGCCCTTTGCCTTTGCATGCGTGCCTCGGTCTCCCTGGTGGTCTCTGGTTGTTGAGGATACTGCGTTTTGGGCATTACACTCCGAGCTGTCAGCACAGAACTCAGCGTGGGGGCTTGAACTAATGGACCATGAGATTATAACCTGAGCTGAAGTCAGAGGCTTAACCAACTGAACCACCCAGGTGCACCCCTCTACAGATTTTTTTTAGTTTAAAAAATATTTATTTTGAGAGAGAGATTGTGCGCAGAAGGGGCAGAGAGAGAGGGAGGTAGAGAATCCCAAGCATCCATGATGGGGGCTCGAACCCACAAACTGTGAGATCATGACCTGAGGCAAAGTCTGATGCTCACCTGACTGAGCCCCCCAGGCGCCCCAGGATGATCTTCCTAGTATAATTGTTAGAAAGGCATCTGGCAGGTCTCAGGCTGTCCACAGAGCATTGGCTTCATGTAGATATTTCCTGATTGATTTCTAGGAAAGCTGTAGCAATATGTGCAACTATCTGGGTAGTTTTTCTGTGTCCTTGCCAATTTTGGAAGTTCTAATTTAAAAAATCATGCATCTATATTTTCCCTGCAGTGTGACCAGTAAAAACAGTGGCATCTCACTGTGATTTTGGTTTGCATGTTTCCTTTTTGTTTTTTAAGTTTTTATTGATGTTTGAGAGAGGCAGTGGGGGAGGGGCAGAGAGAGGGACAGACAGAATCCTTAGCATAGCAGGCTCCAGGCTCTGAGCTGTCAGCACAGAGCCCGTCGCGGGGCTCAAACCCATGAACGTGAAATCATGACCTGAGCCGAAGTCAGAGACTTAACCGACTGAGCCACCCAGGCGCCCCTGGTTTGCACATTTTTTATGACAAGTGACGATAGACTGGTTTTGGAAGGAAGCTATGCTCACCACTATACGATAGACTGGTTTTGATATGTTCATTGTTGCTTTAGAATTTTGTATGAGCGAGTTCTCCAGGTGCGTTCCCCTTGGGGATTCCTTTGTTTTCCTGGATTTGGGAGCTAAAGCCTAGGTGTTTAGTCGCTCCCAGGTGGGATTTACTGGACGCAGGTACTCAGCGTCTGGGATTTCTCCATCTGCCTGTTAGCAGTACAGGGCAGCTGTGTGTGCTCCAGTGCCGAGCTGCCCTGGACCTTGGGTTACCCCTTTGCTCCCACCAGTACCTTCAGAGTAGCCCACACATAGAGTGAGGAGGAACAGGAAATATATGCCACTGTTCATTCAGTCATTCATTTATTCTCTTGCTCCTTTATTCAGTCTTTATTCATTGACTGTTGAGTTAGTCAATTATAATTGTAACGTTATTAGTAAGAGTAATACTTGCTGAGTGTCTGGCACCTTCCATGATGCAGAGATAAAGAGAAAACAAGTTATGACAATGGTAAGAGAATAGCAACAGACAGGGTGATGACGGGTGAAACTCGTTAGCTCTGGAGTCCCTCTGCCTTGGTTCAAATCCTGGTCCTGCCCCTTTGCACCAGGGAGACCTTGGGCAGGTTTCTTGACTTTCTGGGGCTTCACTTTTTCCATCTGTCATAATGGGGGAAACAGCAGGCCTGGCTCCCAAGGGTGCGAGGAGGAATGGATTAGTACTGAGGAATGAATGAATTGGCACCCGTCGAACACGTTGATGATCCCAGCGTAGATCTCTGGTAAATGTTAACCAGTGTGTCTGTTGATCACGGTGTCACCTAAAGCGGTTTACATGCACCGCCTATAATTGCTACCTGGTAGGTACTACTCACATCCCCATTCTGTAGATGAGCAAATGGAGGTTCACCAAGATAAGCAACTGTTCCTAACGTAACAGAGCTAGTAAATGCTGGAGTCTGAATTGAGATTCAAGAAGAGGGATTCTGAGATCTAAGTGGTACTTAGGTCCCTAGAGGAATGTACGTTTTCAAAGAAAGAGAAGGACGGTCAGTAAATGACATAATTTTGAGATTGTCAGTGTAGGTAAAATAGCACCTGCCCTGGCGGGTGTGAGTGGAGCTGGGTGGGAGCTGAGCGCTGCCAGCAGACACCGGGGTGGCTGGAGGTGTTTGGGGAGCTCAGACAAGAGGCCAGGCCTGGTCACACTCGGTGTTGAAGGAGGAGCTAATGTGGAGTTTAGACTTCCTGGTTAGTTTCTCAGCCTTGTACTACTGACATTTACTCTGGAGGATCCTTTGTTTCGGGCACTGTCCCGAACCTCCTAGATGCCATTTGCAACAACTACCCATCGGATGTACGTGATGGCTCTGGCTGCTGTGGGGGGGATCCCAGTGGGACCAAGAGTGGAGGCCGCTGGTCCCGATGTGGTCCGGAGGGAGCTGTCGGTGGCTCTGGCCGGGTGGAGGACGTTTTGGGGGGGCGGGGGGGGGGCTTGCGAGGTGTTTGGATTCCGCTCTGAGGGGTTCCCCACTGGGGACGCTGGTTTAGCTAATCTTACCTGCGAATATCCTCACGCATTCCTTGAGGGCCCCCAGACGTGAGGCCCCTGGGTGACCCATCCTAACGTATTTTTGTTTTACAGATGAATGAAATCGAAGTATGTCCAGAGTGTTACCTAGCTGCTTGCCAAAAACGAGATAACTGGTTTTGTGAGCCTTGTGTAAGTTGCATTTCCTTCCTTCCTTCCTTCCTTTTCGGAACTCATGCCTTAGATGACTGCCGGGGGCTGCCTTTTCCAGGCGGCTTATTCGATGAAACTTTGGGAGAAGATTTTAAATATATACATATATATTTTACCAATGATGTTATGGCAGAGTGAAAGTAACCCAGGTGGAAAAATCCTCTGGGGCTGAAATTCATGTGCCAGAGGGAGTGTTGTGACTTCCTGGGTTTATCGGCCCCGCAGTAGACTGCAGGGTAGAGAGCCAAACGGAGCCCGTCAGGGAGGGGGCTGAGAGTCATCAGGAAGTGTGTTCTTTGACGAATCTGTCTTCAGAGAATTGGAAACACCTACCTGGATAGACATTATGGTCTCTCCCAAGTGGTGGTTTGGGGTGGGGGATGGGAAGAGAAAAATCACCCTGTTTTCCGCATTGATCTGCATTTTCCAAACCAGTGGTTTGCAGAGAGAAGGGAGTTCTTGGGGTGGGGTGGGGTGGTCTGGTGGGTGGAGGTAGGGCTGGAGCTTACGGTGGGAGGTGGGGGGAGACAAGATAGGGCAAGTACAGTGAAAAGTGAAACATAGTTTACGTCTCTTCCTGCCGCTGGAGATTAGACACCTGAAGAGTTAAGGCTCTGAGCAGCCCTCAAGGTGGTTTACACCGCCCTTATTACATGGTAATTATAATGCGCATTTCAGACTCGCAGCTTAGCGGAGGGTGTAGGCATTGCTGTCTCCATGTTGCAGGGAAAGGCGCACACTTGCTCACGGCCACCTCGGTAATTAGCAATGTGGCCAGTGTCCAAGCCTGATCTCGACTGTGGTTCCTTCTCCCCTGTTTCTGCATTCACCCCCAGAACCAGCTTCGCCTGGGGCATCCTCGCCTCATGTGGGCCTAGGGAAGCCCCCTTGGGAGACCCTGCCTGGACGCCATCTCGCTCAGTGGGTGGCCTTGCTGTATCTGCATAAAGCAAGCTTTGTGTATCTTCGGTCTTGCTGTCACATCCATACAAACTCTGGGTTTTGTTTCTCTTTTCCTAGAGCAATCCACATCCTTTGGTCTGGGCAAAACTGAAGGGGTTTCCATTCTGGCCTGCAAAAGCTCTGAGGGATAAAGACGGGCAGGTTGATGCTCGTTTCTTTGGACAACATGACAGGTGGGAGTTAAAACCGGCTGCAAACATACAGCTCTAACTGAACCTTTGATAGCTCCATCATGGATGCAAGCAGGGGCGGAGGGAGTGTTAAGTTGTTTATTGTCATGACACATGCAGTCATCTTGCAGTCACAAATCCTGTCTTGAGCTGCTGCGTTAACTCTGATAACGTGTGTGGGCTTCAGTTTTTTCAGGTATGTTAAGAGGAGAATCATGCTTTCGTAGGTTTGTTGATGAAACTGGTACCAGAATAGGCTCCACGGCTATTTTAAGTGGGGCTCTTCATTTTAGATTTTGTAGAGTAAATTAAACCACCGGGCAAATTGCTTTTCAAAATAATGCTTTCAGGGATCAGAAGTATTTCCGCAGATTGCCAGTAAATGAATCTCTTATCATTGTGCTGGGTGGTTCTCTCCCGTTGCCTTTTCTCTGAAGCCAAATAGGAAATTATAAGAGGCGGCTGTTTTACCAGGTGGGCGCCCTCCCCGCTCCCTCGCTCGCAGGGAAGTGAACTGTTCTAGCTCTTAGCAGTTCCCTATCCTCCGGGCTTGAAAGCAGCAAGTGGATCCAGGTGAGCAGTGGTTAGTATCATAGTTTTCTTTTTAGCAAGTTATGGGAGGATTAAATGAGGCAGAAATCTTTCAGTGTGCTATGAAGCAGTCTGAAAGCGTGTTTGAGTGTGTTGGGGAGAATACGTAAAACACGTATTCCAGGGCCCCTGGGGGGCTCAGTTGGTTACGTGTCTGACTCTTGATTTGAGCTCAGGTCATGATCTCCTAGTTCGTGAGTTCGAGTGTTGCCCTGGGCTCTATGCTGCCAGCGTGGAGCCTGCTTGGGGTTCTCTGACTCCCTCTCTTTGCCCCTCTCCAGCTCGTGCTCTCTCTCAAAATAAATAAGTAAACTTAAACAAATTTTTAAAAATGTATTCTAAAAATTATACACACCCACAGAATATTCTGAAAGTACGGTCTGTGATTCCAAACACCAGAACCAGAACTGTTACCTCTGTTCACTTTGCTTGTTGCCTTGCAAATGAAGACAGAAGAGTGAATGGCCAAGTAAGCTGTGAAATCATTTACTAGAAATCCATTGTCTGGAGGCAAAGTGGAAATTAACTGCGATGGTCCTGGGTTTGATAGGAAGTAGTTTGCTTTATTTGATTTTGACTGCTTTGCTGGGAATCTTTTGGTGCTGCCGTGGGTCTGGCCCCATGCTGGATGCCGGGGTTTATGGGAGTGAGCTGGCGGACATCATTCCTGCCCACCTACCTGAAGGCTGGCATCCTAGTGGGGAAGACACATAATACCCAAGGAAACACCCAGCAAGTTGATCTCAGGGTGGGGGCTTAAAGGAGATCGGGGTGGAGGGTCGGGCAGAGCCAGCCTGCTGTTCTCTGGGAAGGCCAGGAGCGCAGTGTGGTTTGGACAGGAAAGGGGAGGAGAGGATGGTAAGAGATGGGGGCGGAGCAGGGTCTGGATCACACGGGCTGTGGTCTGAGTCGGCCTCTTCCTTGAAGAGAAGAAGAATTCATTATAGCATGGCAAGTGTTAACCCTCTCCGTGATTTGGGATTATTCTCGATCTGAACACAACCCAGTGTGGGTGTACTGGGGGTATAGGTGGGTGGGGGAGGCCAGTGCCTGCCGGCACGCACCGCATGGTTCCCAGAGTCTTAGAGTCTTTCATTTCGCTCTCAGCTGAGCCCACTCTGCACGGATGTCTCACTCCTGCCTGTCAGCTCTGGACAGTAGCTTTTGGGGGTGCGGGGCGGGGTGCATGAGCTCCGCCAGCCCTGTTCCTGAGGCCATTTTCCCAGAACTGGCCGATATGCGTTTGTTCTGGGTAGGAGCTGTTGTGGAAGCAGGGTCCCTGCGTTGGTGAAAAAAGCTAGCAGCCCACGTCCTGTGTCCGTGAGGTTTGCCTCCCCTCCTCTGTCTTCTGCTCCCTCAGAGGGAATGTGCCCAGTTGTTGGCTCATTTTGGGTGAGGGGAGCCCCTTGTGGGGGAGCGACTGAGGCCCCTCCTTGGGAATGGATCGGGTGGCGCAGGAACGAAGTCACCGGGAGCTTGGGGGAAACCTAAAAGGAGGAGCATCCCTTCCCCCCAGGAGATGTTCTTAAAGCAGAAGCTGGTCACACCCAGCAGCTCGGTGCGGAGGCTACAGAGAATGGCCAGGCCGTCTCTTCCCCAGGGAGCGGCTTTGGGCTTGTGGAGCAAAACCTCAGCCTGGTCCTGGGTAAGCAAAAGAGGTCAGGAGAGCAGAGTAAGAAATGTCACAGCCAGTCACCTGTTCATCGTTAAGTTAATAAATACCGTAGCAACCCTGGGGCGGCTCTGGTACAGATCGAGACATGTTCTGGAGAGTCTCCTAGCTTGCTTTCTGTCCCTGAAAAATGTTTGCCTTCTTGGGATTCAATTTCTCACACACACACACGCACGCGCGCGCGCACACACACACACACACACACACACACACAATGACACCGTATGAAAATCCAGGAAATGTTTAATGAATGTCTGCAGAGCTGCAGGAGAGCGAGTTGGCCTGAATGGAGGGCCTTCTAGGCAGCGGGCGTGGTTTTCAGTGCTTTTTGCAGAAGCTGATTTATTCCCATTTGACTGGAGTAGAAAACTTGAGGCCCTGAGTAGGGAGTAGCAATGCTGTGTGGCTCTGCGGCCTGTTAGGACATTGGTCCCCAGAGGCCTTCTTTTGTTTAAGAAATCTAGTTTCCCTTTAACTGTGCCCTGGGCCTGCTTGAAGGAAAAGAAACAGGGTCGTGAACTCTCTTGGCTGGAACCTTCGTTGAAGGCCCTTGAGACCTGGCAGGAGACAGGCAAGGCCCCGACCCCAGACAGAAGTGGTGGTGGTGGTGGTTGCGGGGGGACACAGTGACAGCTGGCTGGTGAGCTCCCGGTGCTATGGGGACTGGTTTAGGTGCATTTCCTTTGCTCCCCTTGACCTCCCTCCAGGGAGGGGCTCCATCTCCATTTTATCGATGCAGAGCTGAGGCCGGCTTAGGGAGAGGGAAGTCCTTTGTGGGGTTGGCTGGGGACCCCAGCTGCCCCTAAGAGCTTTCTTGTCTAGTGCAGACGCCCGCTCCCCGAGGAGGGTCAGCTGCAGACTCACCCAGAGGGCATCTGCCTCCTGCCCTGCACATCGGTCTGGCCGTGGATGTGGCCCCTCGGGACTGGGCAGGATGGCAGCCGCTGGTTGGGGTGGGTCAGGAGCTGGTGATTCGCAGCGGGCTGAGAGCAGTTAGATGTTTTTGGGGTGTCCGGCTCTAGCTTGTGTCACGACCCTGTTATCACTGCGAATTGCAAGCCTCCAGCCCGTGTCCTGGATTTCGCCCCACACGCGTGCTTCATTTCTCGGGGCTGTTTTGTCTCCAAAATGGGAAGGAGATGCCCTCTGTTAGAACCATGGGTAAGCTGGCTGAATGGTCCATATTTCTTGCTTACCTTTAAAACGCCGGAACATGAGGCCGCGTGGCGTCTGATCCCTGCGCGGGCACTTGTGAGGCCCCTGCGGGCACGGTGCTCGCCTTGGACCCGCTGTGGCGCTTCTGCCTCCCCACCCCCCCACTCTGCTCCCCGTTGTGTTGTGTCTGACTTGACTTTATGGCCTTTGCGATCCAAAAGGCCTCCTTGGAAATGTTCGTTCGCACCAGATTCCCAGCTACAAACGGGACGGAGGCTGGGGAATCCAGTGGCACGTGGTCTGTGGTCTGTCCTCCTGTCCGCGTGTGGCGGTGCCTCGGAACCCCGAGCAGTGGCAGGTTAGACGGCCCTCTCCTGCCTGCAGCCGCGCGGCCACGAATTACGGCAACGCAGCTCATGTTCTCGTGAGGTCTCTGCAGGGCAAGCCGGGACATGGGGTGTGGAAGGGAGAACCAGCTGAGAAGGGGGGTGGCGGGTGGAGGCTGTTCTTTGCACGGTTTCCCCGTGAATTCTCTCACATTTGAAGCCACGCACATCCTTGTGGGTTTATGAGATTCCAGCGTTTCCTTCTAGTGCCTCGGAGAACCCCAGGTTTATGAGAGATAGGAAAACTCTGTGTGTCTGAGCTCAGAGGAGGGGGCTTTGGGACCACTTCTGATTTTGGAGGTGCCGTCCTGGAAGCCGGGACTGTTTTCCTCTTCTCTACTCACCCGGAGCCAAGAGGGGATTTATTATTCTTGTAATGGATTAAAATGACTAAGTGAGCTTTGTGATGTTTTAGCGAAGTTTGTTCTTTATGTTTTGCCATTAGAACATGTCTGTTAAGTGCTAATGGCTAATCATATTAACCATTCAAACTGAGTCATTTAAAATTTCTTTTGGCTGGGGGCACCTGGTGGCTCAGTGGTTAAACCTCTGACTCTCCATTTCAGCTTACGTCGTGATCCCACGGTTCGTAAGTTTGAGCGCTGCCTTGGGCTCTGCACGGGCCATGCCAGGCCTGCTTGGGAATCTGTCTCTTTGCCCCTCCCTCCTCTGCTTATACTTTTTCTGTCTCAAAAGAGATAAATAAAAATTTTTTTGAGAGAGAGCAAGAGAATGAGCAGGGGTAGGGCAGAGGGAGAGGGTGAGAGAGTCCTACGCAGGCTCCAAGCTCAGCATGGAACTCACCAGGGGCTCGATCCCACCATCCTGGGATCATGACCTGAGTCAATGTCAGGAGTCAGATCCTCAACTGACTGAGCCACCCAGGAGCCCCCAAACCAAGTCGTATGTATGTATGTATGTATGTTTATTTCAGAAAGAGACACAGACAGGAAGACAGAGACACACAGAGCATGAGCAGGGGAGGGACAGAGAGAGATGGGGAGACACAGAATCTGAAGGAGGTTCTCCAGGCTGTGAGCTGTCAGCACAGAGCTCAACACAGGGCTCAACACAGGGCTCAAACCCACAAACTGCGAGATCATGACCTGAGCCCAAGTTGGACACTTAACTGACTGAGCCACCCAGACGCCCCCCCACCAAGTCATTTTTGAGGAATAGAGTATGTATTTAAGCATCTCAGCAAACAAGCCAGGCTAATTTAGTTGGCATTAAGGAAAAAACCGGTCTGGAGACACCCTAAATGTCCAATGACAGGTGAATTGATACATCGTGGTAGATACGTATCACGGGATAGTATTCAGCGCTGAGAAAGAGACACCAGCATGGCTGGGCGTGGAGGACGTCGTGCTAAGTGAGATCAGCCAGTCACCGAAAGAAATACGTCTGCACTAACTCCACTTGTAGGAGGTATTTCATAAAATAGTCCTATGTAGAATCAGTGGGTAGAACACTGGTAGAACATCGGGCATAAAATTTCTGTTACGATGACTGAGCTGTCGGGGTCTGCCTCACGGCCTGCGCCTGTGCTGAACTATACTGTGTTGTACACTTAACGCAACGAAATAGATTTTTAACAAACTTAAAAAAAAAGTTCTCTGAAAGGACCAAAGTTGACTTCCGCTCTCTCTTCTGCACTTCCTAGGGCCTGGGTTCCAATAAATAATTGCTACCTCATGTCTAAAGAAATTCCTTTTTCTGTGAAAAAGACGAAAAGCATCTTCAACAGTGCAATGCAAGAGATGGAGGTGTACGTGGAGAACATCCGCCGGAAGTTCGGGGTTTTTAACTACTCGCCCTTCCGGACGCCCTACACCCCCAACAGCCAGTACCAAATGCTGCTCGATCCCAGCAATCCCGGCGCCGGCGCCGCCAAGATCGACAAGCAGGAGAAGGTCAAGCTCAACTTCGACATGACGGCGTCCCCCAAGATCCTGATGAGCAAGCCCATGCTGAGCGGCGGCGCGGGCCGCCGGATCTCCTTGTCCGACATGCCGCGCTCCCCCATGAGCACAAACTCTTCCGTGCACACGGGCTCCGACGTGGAGCAGGACGCCGAGAAGAAGGCCACGTCGAGCCACCTCAGCGCCAGCGAGGAGTCCATGGACTTCCTGGACAAGAGCACAGGTCAGCCTCGGGCAGAAGAGCAGGGGGGCCCTTGGGACAAAGGGGTTCCATTGGGGCCACCTTTGTCGGTTCTAGCTGGCCAGTGTCACGGAATCGAAGGGAGCTCTGTGGGCAAACGTGACATTTTAAATGGGTAAAACAGTGGGAGATTTGCTGGTAAGGAATTGCGAGAGGAGAAATTCGGTCCCCAAACTCACAGCGGGCAGAGGTGGCCACAAACCCTTTAGAGTGGAGACCGGATGTCTCTTGGGTGATCACAGCAACACCTCCCAGGATAGCTTGTTTCTCAAGAATGTTTCTTTAAGGGGCACTTGGGTGGCTCAGTCGGTTAGCCATCTGACTTCAGGTCAGGTCATGATTGCATGGTTCACAGGTTCAAGCCCCACATCGGGCTCTGTGGTGATAGCTCAGAGCCTGGAGCCTGCTTTGGATGCTGGGTCTCCTTCTCTCTCTGCCCCTGCTCCACTCATACTCTGTCTCTGTTTCTCTCAAAAATAAATAAACATTCAAAGACATTAAAAAAAAAGTTCCTTTAACTGAAAGACTATTTTTCTATCCAAGTTAAACCTTCATATTATTGAGAGCTCCAATGTTAGAGCAGCGGGTAAGGTCACTCCTTAGAATTTGCCCTGATTGACCACTTGCTGTCGAATAGTGGGTCAGGATGCGGCTGCTGGTCTCAGATCCCAGCTCTGCTGCTCACGAGCCACCAGGCTCCAGGCCAGATACTCAGTGTCATGATGCCTCAGTTTCCTCATCTGTCATGTGACGTAACGACAGACCTGTCCGTAGGTTCTTGTTGAGGGTTAATGAATATGTGTCTGCCCAGGGGCAGAGCAGTGCCTGGAATAGTGAGCAGTCAGAGCTGTTGGCTGCCTTACTTCTTCCGGCGGTGGCTCGGCCAGTGCCCACGCGGGTTCAGATTCGGGGAGCTGATGTAAGTCGGGGTGCTGCGCCAGTGTGAGAAAAGGAACGGTGACGTAAATTGAATTTTATTTACCCAAATATTTGTTTGCCTGTTAAATCCTTACGAACTTGATTCCTTCCACAGGGAAATGGGTTTACTCTCATTTTTCTGTTTTTTAATGTTTATTTTTGAGAGAGTGCGAAAGGGAGAGGGGCAGAGAGAGAGAGAGTGTGTGTGAAAGGGAGAGGGGCAGAGAGAGAGAGAGAGAGAGAGAGAGAGAGAGAGAGAGGGAAGGAGGGAAGGAGAATCGGAAACAGGCTCCAGGTTCTGAACTGTCAGCACAGTGCCTGACGTGGGGCTTGATCTCACGGTCCATGAGATCATGACCTGAGCTACAGTCAGAGGCTTAAGCAACTGAGCCACCGAGGCGCCCCTCATTTTTCTTGAAACATGGCCTTCACTATGTATTCTTTGTTGGTCTTGCTCGGAGAGACGCAGGCACAGAGAACCTTCTACGCTAGTCCTGATGGTAAAAGGCAGGCTCTGGGCTGGGGAGACCATCGAGGGGCAAGGCTCCAGCCCCTGGTTGCCCTGCAGGAATGTGGCCCCATGGTTTCCAGATCTTACCTTACTCTAGAGAAGTGGCAAATTTGTGTTTTTATACAAAACCCCTAATTATTAAAGGTCAGCTCAAAATGTCTTTGAATATTTTCCAGAATGGATAAAAGCACATCTCCAGGTTGGCCCATTAGTTTTAAGCTTCTGGCCAACACTTTGACCTTGGACAGCCCTGCAGACACTGCCCCTCCCCCTTCCTTCTCCCCTTTCCCCTCCCTCCTTCCCTTCCTTTATATAAGAACTTTTTTTAAATTTTTTTAATATATATTTTTAAATGTTTAATTTTGAGAGAGTGTGAGCAGGGGAGGGGCAGAGAGGGAGACAGAATCCCAAGCAGGCTCTGCACTGACTGTGCAGAGTCGGCATGTGTCTGGATCTCATGAACCGTGAGATCATGACCTGAGCCCAACTCAGGAGTTGGACACTTAACTGACTTAGCCACTCAGGCACCCCTTAAAATCCTTTTTTCTAAAATATGATCCCTTTACCAGTATGTGCTTGGATCGTTTTGGGGATTATGAGTTAGACAGCCAGTGAGTACTATGGGTTGAGAAGGTGACCCCCCAAATCATTGTAATCTTACCAATTTTCTGTAAGGAGCCAGACAGCAAATATTTTAGGCTCTGTGGGTCCCCCTCACTACTATGCAGCTGTTCAACACTGCTGTTGTGTTAATGACACAGCCATAGGCAGTATGTGACACAGATTTGAATTTCATACGATTTGTATGTTTCATGAACTCTAGTAACCCTTTAGGATTTTTCCAACATTTACAAAGGTCAAATACCCTTGCAGGCAATAGAAGAGGAGGTGGTACGCCAGATTTGGCCCATGTGTCTTTTTAACAGCCTCCATTATAGACCAAGTTAGAAGAAACTCTGAGTCAGTCTCCCCATTTTTCAGGGGGCGAAACTAAGGTCTCTGTGGATAGTGGAGGAAGGAGCCTGTTCCCACAGCTAGATCCTGCCTCTGCATCCACGTTCTTGTCATTGCTCCCTACTGCCCTCTGCTGTCAGCAGCGACAATTGCATTTAGTAGAAGGAAAGCGGAGTATTTATTAAAATGCCCCACAGTCAGGGAGGGTATCATTGAGATGAGATTGTGATCCAGCCAAAATTGTGTTTAAAAAAAGAAAAAGAAAAGATTATCATAGGCTCGAAAAGCTGTCTTAGTTTTAGCAATAAAATATTTCTTACCAGCATCATTAAAACTACAGATTGAAATAAGTTATCAACTAAAACTCTTAAGAGTTTAGAAACTTGCCTTTTGTTTCGGGATGTGTCGAGGAACTCAGAATCAGGTGTCTGTAATCTCCAGTCCTCGATTTAGTTTTCCGAGGAGTTCTCTGCTCAGCCCGGAGCCTTTCGGCCATGGTTCTGGTTATGGGTCAACGTGGTTTCTACTCACAAGGATTTCCCTGCAGCCCCCCGGATCCACACCTCCTCGCTAGAATCCGTGCCTTTGACAGTATTTGCCTGTAGGATTTCAACTTAAGCCATGAATATGTATTCAGCTAAGAGTCTCCGCGCCTGGCTGTCACCAGCCTCAGAACTAACAGTTTTTTGGTCTCGGGGCTCCGCTAGGGGTTCCTGTTCTTGAAGAAGAGTAACCGTCTTTGTAAACTCTTTTCTTGTTGTAACTCTACATCGTCGTCATACAATATTTGTTACTTATAAAACGAACGTCACAGACCACTCCACCTCCTGGTCAGCCATTAGTTACTGTTTCCAGGATTTTTTTTGTGGGGGGGAGGGGCGGTGCCAAAAGTTGATTTTATTAAAGCGTGGGGACAGGACCCGTGGGCAGGAAGAGCTGCCTTCCAGGACTTTTTCTATGTTGGTTTAGGAGTCATACTATGAACTTGAAAACAAATACATTGGGGATCAGGCAGGTATGGGAATGAGCGAGGTTGACAGGTGTGGTCACTGGCATGAACAACACAGAGCAGGAACAGCGCTCCTCCTGATGACCTCACGACACGCCTGGTGCTCGGGTGCACCTCCCACAGCAGCCCTGACTCCTGACACGTGATGCCCTGGACATGTCATTGTTACAAAACTCCTTACACGCCACTGACACGTCATCACCTGACCTGTCCCAGTGCCCTTGAGGTCTGCCTTCTCTGAAGGGTCCTGGGGACCTTCCTGCTGGTTCTCGCCAAGTGGGAATGTGGCCTCTGATGCCTTATTCTCATTGTTCAAGAGAAGCCTTGGATATTTTATTTATCTCTTTATGTTTATTTAATTTTGAGGGAGAGAGAGAGAAAGAGAGAGAGCGAGCATGAGCAGGGGAGGGGCAGAGAGAGGGAGACACAGAATGTGAAGCAGGCTCTGGGCTCTGAGCTGCCAGCACAGAACCTGACATGGGGTTCGAACCCACAAACTGTGAGATCCTGTCCTGAGCCGAAGTTGGACACTTAACTGACTGAGCCACCCAGGCGCCCCTCCTCAGATATTTTTGTAAATGTGGACTGCGCCAACTTTTACATAATTGGCTCAAATTTAAAATATCTGTATGCTGCACTAAATGCCTCCACAAACTGCTTGGTTTACAGTATCTGTTGTAGATAGCTTTGAGTTCTTTGCCCTCCACTCCCTTCCCGTGTTATTTTTGAGAGAGAGAGAGAGAGAGAGCATGAGCAGGGGAGTGGCAGAGAGAAAGGGAGACAGAGGACCCGAAGCAGGCTCTGCGCTGACAGCAGCGGGTCTGATGTGGGCTTGAACTCACGGATCATGAGATCATCACTTGAGCTGAAGTTGGATGCTCAACCCACTGAGCCACCTAGGTGCCCCCACCCCCCTGACTTTAAGTAACCTCTGTGCCCACACTTGGGCTTGAGTTTACAACCCCAGGATCAAGAGTCACATGCTCCACTGACTGGGCCAGCCAGGCACCTGAGTTGCTTTTTTTTTTTTTTTAAATCTTTGTGTCCTGAATACTTTTTCACATTAGTTAAATAGGCCTTCCAAACAGAGTTCATGTCCTGTCCTTGCCTGTCCAGTGATGCTCTGCTGTGTGGCTCATCTGTGCAAGCCTCCAAGAGTTGTGCAAGTTTGAAGATGTCGGTTGCTTCCGAGGTTTCATAAGTGGAGGAAATTTGGTGCGAATCACTGACTCCCCCCTTCCCCCCGCAGCGCTGGGGTGCGCAGGAGGGAAGGGGCGTTTTTTTCTGGTTTAATTCTAAGACTCCTGTGTCATAAAGTCAGAATAGCACAGGCTAGGATTTTGTAAATGTAGGTAATAAATGATGTATTTTTGCCCACCCTTGTGAATTGTACATCAAAGTTTAACATCTGATTAAATTATTTGTGACTTCAAAGGCGATTAGTTCTTCCTTTGAGCAAGATTTATGACTTTACAAATGGATTGGCATCTGTGTCCAAGCCTAATTGAAACGAACATTTCCAAATCTCTTTCTGGTTTTGAAAATGTTGAGCATGATTTAAAACCAAGGTTCTCGGGGCGCCGGGGTGGCTCAGTCGGTTAAGTTTCTGATCTCGCGGTTCGTGGGTTCCAGCCCCGCGTTGGGCTTTGTGCTGACAGCTTGGGGCCTGGAGCCTGCTTCAGATTCTGTGTCTCTCTCTCTCCTCTCCCTCCCCTGTTCGTGCTCACTTGCTCTCTCTCTTTCAAAAAAAAAAGAAAAGAAAAGAAAAAGAAAAAGAAAACCACAGACAAGTTGGGTGTTCCTTCAGATTTTTTAACTTTATTTTTTAATTAGTTTGAGAGAGAGATAGAGAGTGTGTGTGTGTGTGTGTGTGTGTGTGTGTGTGTGTGCATGTGAGCAGGAGAGAGGCAGATAGGGAGAGAGTCTCCATGTTCAGTGTGGAGCCACACATGGGGCTCGATCCCATGACCCTGGATCCTGACCTGAGCGGAAATCCGGAGTCTGACACTCAACCCACTGAACCACCCAGGTGCCCCCCTCCTTTTTAAAATTTTTATGTATAGAAAGAGTGTGTGCGGGGGAGGGGCAAACAGAGGGAGGAGGGACAGAATCCCAAACAGTTTCCTTGCTCAGCGAGGACCCTGACACTGGGCTCAGTCCCATGAACCTGGGACCATGACCTGAACTGAAATCAAGATTCTGTTGCTCAACCCACTGAGCCACCCAGGCGCCCCTAGATTCCTAAATGTATCAGTCCCATTGGTAACTACCGTCACACTGCTCTGTGGTCGAGTGGTTCACACTAAGCTTTCTGCTCCTCTCAAGGGACCTTTGTTTCTTTACATCTTTCTGCTTGTCCATATGGTTCGTGTTGTCAGTAGGGTGTACAGGGCACGGGCAGATGACAGAAATGATTGGGGCATGTGAATGCGTGCATTTTGGGAAGCATTTCTTAGGGGGAGAAACCTGGTTTTATGAAGTAATACGCATGGGAATGTTTTAAACGGATACATTGAGGGGCGCCTGGGTGGCTCAGTCGGTTGGGCATCCAGCTTCAGCTCAGGTCAAGATCTCATAGTCCGTGGGCTTGAGCCCCGGGTCAGGCTCTGTCCTGACAGCTCAGAGCTTGGAGCCTGCTTCAGTTTCTGTGTCTCCCTCTCTCTCTGCCCCTCCCCTGCTTGCTCTCTCCCTCTGTTTCTCTCTTTCTCAAAATAAAATAAAGACATAAAAAAAAACTTATAAATGGATACATTGTTTTGTTTTCTTAATGCACATTTTATATATGTATGTTTCTGCTAGCTTCCTGATTCCCAAAATAGTAGGTGTTTTTGGCTAGCCCGCTGGTTTACGTTTGTCTAGGTGGTCAGAGACGAAGCCAGGGTTCATGTTTTTGAGAACATTGAACCTCACTGGAGTCTGAGAAGTATAGAACCCCCCCCTTCATTTACATTTATCCGTATCAACAAATGTATTTTTGCACCTCTTTTAAAGATTTTCCCCACAACAAAAACCACAGTAAAAGTCGTTTGAAAAGGGCAAAATGACCCATAATCTAAATACCTCTAGTTGACTTTGTTTTTAACGGTGGTGCCACTCCCCAGTTAAAAGGAAGATAAAACCAAACCAGCAGTATTAAAGGAGTGTAGATGGATGTGAAACGGAAGGTCAAGTTTTGTTTACCCCCCACATCCTGAGTACCAGTTTTTCTTCTAAGTTAATTGTCTGTGGAGTGTACTTTTACCACAAATAAGGGTGTGTACACTCATTTAAAGATGTGCATGTGTTTTCGATACACCTTTACACATACTGTGGGCATTTCTGTACACACCTGGTTCTTACCTCTCTCTTTCCCTCCCACATATCTGCGGGGGCCGGACCTTGTCAGATTGTGAAGATGCGAGTCACTCTGTTTTAGGGGTGTATGGCGTTAATACCTGTGTTTATTTACTGAGCCAGGGTTCGGTTAACTGGCATTTATTTATACACCCTCTCCGGTTTCTCTGCTGTTCCTCATCAAAACTGTTGCAGTTTAACTTCTGTTCATACACTGTGTCTGGGGCACGTGACCTCTATATCAATAGATGAACTTGGCGTTGGGACCTTACTGTCTGCGTGATTTATACAATGTAATTTTGGGTAATATCAGCATCACCTAATGGCCATGCTGAAAGGTTTCTCGATTCCAGTGAGTATTCCTACCCTCCACACTAGGTGTCGGTTTTTGAAACCAGTTAGTCACGCCCGCCCATGAGAAAGGCATAGCATGGAGATACATGTATCCATATCTACATCTGTGTGTATCTCTCACATGTTTATTGACCATTTCTCATGTATGTTTATTCTTTGGATTGTTAAGCGTTCTTTTAGCACACCTTGTTTTCAGTCACTGTAGACATCGAGAGTTATTTAAACGGCTGTCTTTTTAGGAAGAAGATTTTACTCTGGTTGCTATTATTGTTTCTTTATTGCTTATCATGGCCACAGTAGTGAGAAGAGAAGTGGGGACCTCTTTCTCGAGTTAATTAGCGCGTGTATTTGCTCGTTCTGTAAATGTGGCGGACGCCAGGCGGCCTCCCAGGTGCCTGGCAGAGACCTTGCTCTCCTGCAGCCGATGCGCTCACAGTAAAGGGGCACCTTGGCCTTGGCCCCCGTGGACCGGGCCAGCAGGGGCGGGCGTTGAGGGTGGTGTTGGAGGGCTACCAGCTGATGTGATGCGGATGGGGGTCGGGGTGGCAGCCTTTCCTGGGGGATTCCTTAGGAATAGCCAGGCTTGAGTTAGGAGCAGGTTTGATCTTCGGGGAACAGCACTAAGGTCTGTGTGGCTGGAGATTCCAGAATGAGGAAAGGCAAGCTCGAGTACATGGTTGGGTTTTATTCTGGGGGATAGGATGCCTTTAGGTTGGTTTTATTTATGTCTTTTAGATTTTAATTTTGAGTGTCTGTATGCCCAAGTGCAAGGGCTTGAACTTACAACCCTGAGATAAGAGCTTCGTGCTCTCCTGACTAAGCCAGCCGGGCGCCCTGGCTCCGGGCAGTTTAGATGGACAGCGGTGTATCTGGCCGCTGTGTGGAGGGTGCCCTGGGGTAGGGGCGCTGTGGCTGGAGGTGGGGGACCCCTGGGAGCTCTTAGAGGTTCTTAGTGGGAAATGCTAGGTGGGGAGAGTATTTATCAACCTTTTTTTTTTTGTTCTCATCCCATAAGGAGCTGTTCTAGACATCCCCCCCCCAACAGTCTCCTGTGATTGTTTTTTTTTCCCTACATGGGGATGAAATTCACATGACATAAAATTAACCATTTGAAAGTGAACAACTCAGTGACATGTGGTATGTTCACGGTGTTGTACAACCACCACTGTTCTCTAGTTCCAGAACATCTCCGTCACTCCAAAATCACATCCCATTAAGTGAGAAGGCACCCCCACTCCCTGGCCACCAACCCCTGGGGACCACCAGTCACATACACTTGCATGGTTTTGCCTATTCTGGGTATTATGTTTTAGCCAAATCGTACAAAATGTGGCTTTTGCGTCCGCTCCTTTCACTGAGCGCATGCTTTCAGCCTATGATGCAGCAGGTGAACTTCCCTCCTTTTCATGGCTCCGTAAACTCTACCGCCGCCGCCGCCGCCAGAGTTGGTCTGTCGACTGCATTCAGATTGTTTCCACCTTTGAGCCGTGGTGAATCGTGCTGCTGGGAACTGGTGTAGCAAGGTTTGAGCACCGCTTTTCAGTTCTTTTCAGGTGTGTACCTAGGAATGGACCCTCGTGAAATTTGAAAGTACGGTATGTCTTTTTATGTACTACATGTGTCTGTGTTTCATACATAAAAAGAGTAAGATTTTTTTCATCTCCCCAGCCCCCCAGAGCCGCTTTTGAGAATGTGTGTGTTAGGCTGATCGCAGTGGGGATGGAGAGCAGCGGGGGGCTTGGGGGATATATTTTGGAAGTGGTGTGCAAGGTCTTGATGATCCGTGGGGTAAGTTGGGGCAGGAAGGGAAGGGAGGATTTAGGGCGATGTAGGCGTGTTCGGCCGTGAACATCTGGGCGAGTGGTCGTAGCGTTAAGGAGGTTGAGGCAGGTACACAGTGCCTCACAGGTTGGGGAAGGGGGACATGTGGGACTCAGGTGGACAGCGGCCATCATTTTCCCCAAGGAGAGTTCTGTGTGGTGGGACCCGGGTTGCTAGGTGGCCCCAGTGCTGTCCCTGCCCTGACTACAGGAAGCATTTTAGTCCCAGGTGGCCGTGAGGGGGTCCCTGCACTTTGCTGGCCGGGTGGACAGTGAACCAGACCCGTCTCCACAGAGAGCCAGTGTTTTCCAAACACATTTATTCTTGCTGTGTTCAGGTGCTCTGTTTAAATTAAAAAAATTAGAACATAGTTCTTATACCTTCAATACTTAAGTTTTATTAATTAAAGACTTGTTTTTCCCATTTATGTTTTTTAAATGTTTTTTTATTTATTTTTGAGAGAGAGAGAGAGACAGCGTGAGCAAGGGAGAGTCAGAGAGAGAGGGAGACACAGATCTGAAGCAGGCTTCAGGCTCTGAGCTGTCAGCACAGAGCCTGATCCGGGGCTCGAACCCACGAACCGTGAGATCATGACCTGAGCCAAAGTCAGACACTTAACTGACTGAACCATCCAGGCACCCCCCCATTTAGGTTTTATCTACAGAATTGCAAAAGTAACGACTTTACCTGTGTTCTTGCTAAGTTTTCCTGCAGGAACCACAAGTGGGCAGGGCTCTGTGAGACTCCCTGCTGGCTTCCCCTTCCTTTTTAAAATTTTAACTTTATTTACTTATTTATTTAGAGTGCATGTGTGCGCACGCGCAGGGGAGGGACAGAGAGAGAATCCTGACCCAAAGCTTGAATTCACGACCCTGGATCGTGACCAGAGCCGGAATCAAGAGTTAGACGCCTAACCGATCCAGCCACCCAGGCTCCCCTCCTTTTTTTTTTTTTTTTTTTAAATCACGCGCCATCCTGAAGCCGGAAATGCGGACCCTGTGGTTGATTTCTGCACCTCTGTGTGTGTGTTTATTTCCACCCACCCTTTCGGGTTAGGCTTTCTTGTCAAAGCTCCTTGCGGTCCACACAGTACCGTGGCCGGGTACTGCACCTGTTTGCTGGTTCCGTGTGCGGGAACACAGTTAGTGCGGCCCTGGTTGTTAGCTCTTGCAGAGAATCTGTGACACTGATATTTTCAGCTACTGCAAGTCTCCTTTGGAAGGAAGCAGATAGAATGTGAATGAATGAATAATAAAATCCTAACACTGAAGATTTTATTGATAATACTTAAATCTTTTGAAGTGCCTTTATCTTTGATTCTCATTTTGTTTGTGTACCAAGTGCTCGATTTCTGCTTGTTGTGGTGCTGCGGGTTACAGGAACAGCAGTTGTGACGGTAAATTGTGGTTCTGATTTGAGAGAACATTGTGTGCCAGGTGCCTGGCTGGGCACTGGCTCATCCTTACAGTAAAACTAAGTTAATTAGTATTAAAAAAAACCCAAAACACACCTTAATTCTCAAAATAATGTGGGGTGTTGATGGAGCATTTGCCAAGGACCACTTGACAGGGATTAACGAGTCTCATGGCCACGCCCCTCCTCGTTTGCCTGTGAAGTCAGGGAGTCCCACAGACTCACCTGCCTCATCCACCTCAGCACCACTGAACGTTAGAACCAAAGATGGGTTGTTTTGGGGGGCGAGCAGCACCCTTGGCCTGCACCTGTTAGATGTCAGTAGCACTGTCCCCTGCGCTAGTTGTGACAGCCAAAAATGTCTGCAGACATTGGCAGTGTGTCTGCCTGGATGACAAAATCACTCCTGGCCGTGAGGCTGCTGGGTGGCTCAGTCGATTAAGCGTCTGACTCTTGATCACAGCTCAGGCCTTGATCTCAGGGTTGTGAGTTCAAGCCCCACGTTGGGCTCCATGCTGGGCGTGAAGCCTGCTTAATTAAAAAAAAAAAAAGAATCACTTCTGGCTGAAAGGTACTCATTTAGATGGTTGAATCCAAAGCCCTTGAGGTTCATGGGGAAATAGAAAATAGTATTACACTGATGGCAAATAATAGTAAATATACTACTAATAGAAAATATAGTACTTCTGTGATGCCAGGCCTGGTTTAGATGATTGACTTACCAGATCCTCACAACTTGATGGGGTGGGTACTTTTCTCAGTCCTTTCCTATTCTGTTACCAGTGTCCTTCTCTGACGCTGCCAGGAAAGGAGATTCACAGAGCTCAGGGACCGTGCCCCAGGGCACCCAGCTGGTCGGCTGCCCAGGTGGGCATCAGACCTGGGGTCTGGGTCCCGCTGCCTGCCTGCCTCCACCCTCCTTGTGTCTAGTCTTTCCTCCTCTCATACATTTGGTCGGACTCGCACGTGGAGCCGACACAGCCCTGCATACTGACTGGCTGAGCGAGTAGGCGAGGTTCATCCATTGGGTCCTCACTTTGACTCTGCTCATTTGGTGGGTGAGGAAACTGAGGCAAGCATGTGCCAATGTGGCACTTTTTGACGTCCCCGGGACATCCCGATTCGTGACGCCTTTGCCATCAACAGCTTTCTCTTAAGGACCAGATCACTGCAAAGTCCACATTTCCTGCGCATGGGGTGAGGGCTGGCCATTGTGTTGTCTCTAGGAGCGCTGTGACAGGACAGTCCCCGCGATGGCAGGCTGTGTAGGCAGAGGGGCAGGAACACTCGTGCGTTTGTTAAGTGGTTTGGTGTCAGAAGATGAGGCTCAGGGAAACAGTACGGAGGTAGTTTGAAGGCATTAAAAAGGTTCCTTTTGATGAACCATTTATTTTTTAAAATGTTCTAGTGTTTTTTTTTTTTTTTTTTTTGAGAAGAGAGACAGCGAGTTGGGGAGGGGCAGAGAGAAAGGGAGTCACAGAATCCGAAGCAGTTCCAGGCTCTGAGCTGTCAGCACAGAGCCTGATTTGGGGCCTGAACCCATGAAGCATGAGATCATGACCTGAGCCAGTGTCGAATGCTTAATCGACTGAGCCCCCCAGGCGCCCCTCAGGTATTTTTAAAAGACTTGGGTTTAGGTATGATTTTCTCTCCTCCTGTAAACGTTGGGAACCTAGTAAGGAGGGAGATCATGGACTAGTGATGCCCTCACTCCATCTGGCGCTGAGTTTGGCTTCATTCAGCCTCACAGAACCTTTGAAATGGGAAGCCAGAGATCTCCCAAGGGGTCAGGTGGGCCCCCAGCAGGTGCATGAGCCGGCTCCTGCGTCTCCTATAAATGGACGGCATGCCATTCGTGAGCCTGGCTCCAGTCTCTGCATCTGGACTGTGGTGGGGGCCGCTTTAATCGCTGTTTATTTTGAGATTTACACCCGTGAATGGGCCAAACCAATTTCAGTGGCAGCTTAGCCGATTTGTCTTAGAGCTTTGTGTTTAATAGAATGACTGGGGAGGCCTTCTTCCTCCATGG
Source organism: Suricata suricatta (assembly GCF_006229205.1). Classification (NCBI taxonomy): domain Eukaryota; kingdom Metazoa; phylum Chordata; class Mammalia; order Carnivora; family Herpestidae; genus Suricata; species Suricata suricatta. Next base: position 93,274,341 of record NC_043711.1, on the reverse strand, counting down.
CTTAGCATTGGGTTAAAGCCTGTGCCCGACTTGAAAATGTCTAGCCCTTCCCGCTGCGCCCCATCTGGGACACTCTGGGGGCCTTGTTGAAATAAAATCCATTTTCCCCTCCCCTCCCCCTACATACACGTTTTATTTGTTTATTTATCTCTAAGCCTGTCTTTTAACAATGAACGTACTCTTTCAGCTTCACCAGCCTCTGCCAAGACGGGACAAGCAGGGAGTGTGTCCGGAAGCCCGAAAACGTTCTCTCCTCAAGCGTCAACGCCCATCGCGACGAAAACGGACAAAACCTCCACCACCGGCAGCATCCTGAATCTTAACTTGGGTCAGTGGGGAGTTTTGGAAGCCTGCTTCTGCGGCCTCTGTGAATGTTTTTGCAAGTTGTGATGTCCTCTTTTGGGTGTGGTTCTGGAGCTCTGAACAGAACCTCTCTATAAAATGGTATAGCGGACAATGGTGAAGGGAGGTCAGTATAAAGGAGTGAGTGAGGGGTGTCCTGGGGCTTGTTGACACGCAAAGTTTTGTTTCTTGATGGACCACAGGCCAGAGTTTACGACCTTTTCTTGCTTTTGACCTCAGTAACCCTGATCTTATGTAGGTGTGTGTATGTATATATATATATATATATATATTCGAGACTTTGTACACACATGCACATACACGTTTGGTGCAAATCAAGCTTTATGAGTCAATATTTAGCTTTCTTCTGTATAATATATTCTGATATATTGTTTCCTTAATTTTCCTCTAATTTTTAAAAAAATGCTGGTCTTTATCCCTGACTTAGTGGGGTTTCTCCCCACTCCCCATTGGAGTTCAGTTAATTTTAAAAGCACTGCCTTAGGTCAAAGTCATTAGCAAACATTGGCACTAGAAATGCTAAATACTCGATCATGAGGTCATTTCATTGATTCATTCCCTCACGATCCTCGGTTTTTATTGAGCATCTACTACACGCTGTGTGCTGTTTTAGACACGGGGCAGAGCGCTGAGGAAAGGCCCTACTCCTGTACAGAGCTTGGTTCTAGAAAGTGAGCCACAGTAAGGTGAACAAGCAAGACCGTTCATGCCAGGAGAGGAGGTGACGTGTGTTCGTAGTAAGGTGGGAGATGCGTAGGATGCTGGTGGTGTGGTTAGGGGCGGCCTCTGAGAGGCGGTGTGGACGCACTTATTTATTTATTTAAAAATGTTTATTTTTGAGACGGAAGGGGATGCGGGGAGACGCAGATTGAGAGGCAGACAGAATCCGCAGCAGGCTCTGCGACTTCAGTGCCGAGTCACGAGGTTGCCACCTGTTCAGACACGTAAGGGGCATGGAGATGCCCAGAAGAGCTGGTGTTTGCACCTAGGTTTGCATATGACATTAAAAACCAGCCTTGCCCACATTGGGAGGAGGAACAAGAAATTAGGGACTTCCGGTAAAGTCTTGTAGGAATGGCTCTGAGGCCCGGGTGGCCTGTCCCAGTGGGTGGAGAAGGTGTAGAGATGAGGTCCGGCAGCCCTGGGATCCGGTGGAGCCATGTGAGCCGCGGAGGGATATGATCTGAGCACTTTAGAAGGACCTCTCTGGGCGCCTATGTCAGCGGCTCCTCCCCAGGATGGTTCCCTGACGCCCCTCCAGGGGACACTGGGCAACATCTGGAAACATTTTTAGTAGTCACAGCTGGGGATGGGGCTCGAGGATCCAGGGTTTTAGGAAGGGCGGGGCGGCCGCCTGTGCAGAGCGATGCTCACACGTGAACCCTGGTCTCTGGTGATGGCCGTGCCCTCTGGCGTCATCTTGTCCTGCAGCACCGTTTGGGACAGGGAAACTAAGGTCTGGAGAGGAGGCTTCGCGTGCCCAGGGCTGGAGCAAGCCTGTGTCTGTGGGGCGGCCAGCGTGTCCCACAGCGGTCAGGGTCGTGGCTTTCGGGGCGCCGGCTCGGAATGGCTGGTGGGAACGCCTCACTTGAACGAAAGGGGACCCATTTGCCACTTTGGAATGTTCATGGGTCTCAGCGGTGTGGTTTCCTTTCTCACACCCTCCTTCCACCTCCGCACCCCGAAAAGGAACACGGTGCTGGGGCGTTGTCATGGTGTCCTCTCTGCCGGTCATGTGTGGCCAGAGTAGCTCCTTCCCTAAACTGCGTGGTCTTCAGCGTCCTCATGAGGCCGTGGGTCTTTCTGCGTGGCTTGCCCACGGTGGCGGTGAAAGATTTCTTCCCGTCCTGTGTTCTGGTGGGGGGCGGGGTGGATCCTGAGAAGCTCTCTCATTCAGAACCCCCCTCCCCCTATCTCCTTCCGTGCTGGGGTGCACACTTGTTTTGTCAGTGGGAAAGAAGGCATTGGGGATGTGGGTGTTTTGTGGGCTGGGGGTTCAATGACCTAACGGGAAGAGGATCGGAGAGGGACTGGTGAGTATGTCACGGATGGATAGAAAAATCAGACAGTGGAGGGAAATTATAAATAATCCTCAAAGCTTGCCCAGGCGTGGAGCAGGTGCTTTCTCTGGGGCTTTTTGTGTCTGGCTTCCGTAGAACTTCTCTGAGCAGATAGAAATGAGCATGCTGGGGGCGATGATGACATTATGATATCTAACCAAATGGCATTCCGTTAAAAAACAAAACAAAATTAGCGACATGGAAAACAGATGAGTGATTGTGAGGGTGGGGTGGGGGGAGGGCTGGATTCCAAGTCACAAAGGGATTCTTGGCCAGATGACGTTGCTTTGCATTCTGATGGCAGTTACACCTGTCTGTGCAGGTGTTGAAACACCTAGAACTGTATCCTCCCGACCCTCCTCAGATTTCACTCTCTGAAATCTAAAAATGATTTAAAAACTACAACAGCCTTCAAAGTAGATAATAAGAACCCCATGTCTAAAAAGTGGAAACTGGGGCACGGAAAAGCAGAGTCCCCTACCCAGCATCATATATGGTTCACGGTCACGTCTGACCTGTGGGCTCAGGCCTGTCTGCCTCGTAGTCTGTGCTCTCAGCCCAAGTACGTGAGCTGATGTGCTGCAAGACGGGGCCATGTTCTGATGTTGGAGGGCCCTTGACACTGTGCTTCTCACACTGTTGGATAAATCAGTCAGGCTGTAGGGAAGAGGGGGTAAGGTAGACAGTTCCTTGGAGGACAAAGCCCCTTTCTGAAGGATGCAGCTTCCACACGTTGAACTTGTGTCCTCAGACTCTGAATTTCCAAGAAAAATGGAAATCCAGATTTGTATATGAACTCTCGCTTTTGAAAGTTGGCAGTCAGTTGCATTAAAAATAAAAACTCTATTCGGTCAGGACACGTAAATCCAACCCAGTGTACAAAAACCAGCCACGGTTCAACCGCTGGATCCTTAATGATTCAAATGATCTTTGTTTGGTGCACGACGGAGGGGAAGGCTTCCTCGGAGACATCTCCCCTGCTTGCTGACGCCCAGCCCCCGTGTTGGCTGTCTCGGGCTTTCTCTCTGCTCTCACACAAGGAGCCGAAGCCTGGTGGATTGTGACAGCCTCTTTCTGTGACTGTGTGAGAAATAAGTCATAAATAAGCATGAGAGGAGGAAGGAGGGCCTGATTCTCTTCTTCTAGACTCCTGTTTGCTTCTCTGGGAATCCCGTCTCCTTTTGTCACACAGGGTGTTTGCTCTGGGCTGAACAAACAGCACTTGAGGGGTCCTGCATGTGACACCGACGTGCCTGGGTGCTGCGTCGGAGATGCTGACAGAGCAGTGGAACTCGGCAGACCCCGAGCGTTTCTGATCGTTTATTCCTCCACGGTTGCTGACGGGAAGCCTCCTTTCTCTCTCCGTATCGAGTGATGCCTTGAAGCCAGGCATCCTTTGAGAGCATGGATATAGAGCTGGGGGCTGAGGTTTCCCACTTTTTGATTTTGTTGCTGTTTTAAACAGCGGAGGAGTTGGGGAAAATCTCGGCTTGGCTTTTGATGGACGAAAGAGCTTTGGCCAGGGTCGCTGGTCTGGATGACATTGTTCCCGTGAAGGAGCCGCCATTTTGTGGCTCCTGGAAGTCCAGCTTTTGAAGGGAGGAAATCTATTTCTTTTTAGTAGAAAAGAGACAAGTTTGTGTTTTTCTTGTACAAAGTTAATTTTCTTGTTATAAGTAGTGAAGGTATCTGGTAAGAGAAATTTCAAAGGACAGAAGGATGTTTAACGAAAAGCCATCCTGCCTGTGACCTCCGATCACCCGTCTCTCTGTCCCTTCCGACAGTGACCACAAGTATCTCTTTTTAGTCTTCTGAGAACGTTCTTCCACGTAATATACCAGAGATGTTCAACCTGGGTGATTCTTTCCCCCCCCAGAGGACACTTGGCAATGTCTGGAGACCTTTTTTTTTTTTTTAAAGTTTATTTATTTTGAGGGGGGGGTGTGAACTGGGGAGGGGCAGAGAGAGACGGAGAGAGAATCCCAAGCAGGCTCTGCAGTGTCAGCAGAAACCTGGATGTGGGGCTCGAACATGACAACCGTGAGATCATGACCTGAGCTGAAACCAAGGGTTGGACGCTTAACCAACAGAGTCACCCAGGCACCCCTGGAGACATTTTTTTTTTTTTAAGACTGTATCTTTAAGTAATCCCTATGCCGTGTCTGGGGCTCACACCCACAGCCCTGAGATCAAGAGTCCCACACTTCACCAGCTGAGCCAGCCAGGTGCCCCTAGAGACATTTTTATTGTCCCAGCTGGGATGTGGGTGCTACTAGCATCTGGCGGATGGAGGCAAGGGGTGTGCTAAGCATCCTACGATGGGCAGGAGAGTCCCCAGCCCCCCACCTCCCTACCTTCCCCCCAACGAAGACTTACCCAGCCCTAAAAATCAATAGTGCCAACGCTGAGAACCCCTGAGAACACATATATTCCTATCTGTGTCCCCTTTTCCGTCTTTCCCCCCCACACCAATGCTAATATATTTTACTGATTCTCACCTTCTTTGTCATGAAACAGATTGGGTTTTTCATATCGGCACATAGAGATCTCTAGTTTTATTTTAGCGGTTGTATTTTATTCCATTTCAAGGTGAACTGTTAATTTATTCCCCCAGGCTCCTTATTTATCAACTCTGGGTGGTTTTGCTGTTGCAAACAGCGCTAACGAAGACGCTTTTGCCATAGTACGAGTTCCTAGAAGCAGAATCTTGGGTCAGAGGCCATGTGCCGTGACATTGGGAGAGATACCGGCAAATTGCCCTCTACAGGGATGGTTCTGAGATACACTCCCTCCAGAAGTGTGAGATGGTGTCTCTTTCTCTCGCATTGGTGTTTTTCCTCCCTGGTTTCCATTTACAGCCCAAGCTGTCTTCCTATCAGCCAGAAAGTTCAAAATGTTGGCAGCAAAGGTGGATTCTGAAGATATTCCCGATATAGAAGGGCAGGGGTGGAAGAAATCCTGATAAGCGACTATCAGCTAAATGAGAAAGGGAAGCTCTTCCTTTTCTCCCTGCGGAGAAGAAAGTCAAAATGCGGTTGAAAATTTGAGAACGATAATTCAGTTCGGCTAAACTCCTGACGGTCTGCTCCCAGGGACCTGATCTCAGGACCCACCCCCCACCCCAGCTTTGAGTGGAAATTTCCTCTTAGGATGTACTTAGCCCAGCGTATTGACTGTAGAAATCTGAACTGTGAATTCATGTGCTGTATCATCTCTTCATTCCTGTTAGTGATGAATATTTCAGACTTCAGTCTTTTAAGGCTTACTTTAAGAGACTGCATTTACTGTAGACACAGCCACACACACCCACGATTATTCTGATGAGTTTGTAGGTCTCTTTTATGAACTCTAAAAGATTTAGAAAAGTGATACTGTTAACACAAAGGTTAAGGCAAATCAGGAGGAGTTTTCTTCACTCACATAGAAGATTGGTCTGGGGCACCCGGTGACTCACTCGGTTGTGTGTTGGATTCTTGATCTTGGCTCAAGTTATGATCCCATGTTTCATGGGATCCAGCCCCGGGTCGGGCTCTGTCCTGATGGCGTGGAGTCTACGTGGGATTCTTTTTCTCTCTGGCCCTCTTACATGTTCTTGTTCTCTCTGTTCTTAAAATAAATATTAAAAAAAAAAAAAAGAAGACTGGTCTAATGCAGTGATTCTCAGCCTTAGCTTACAGTTAAAATAATCTGGGGTACTTTTTATTTTTATTAAAGAAAACTTTTTTTTGTTTAGTGTTAATTTATTCTTGAGAGACACAGACAGAGCAGGAGAGAAGTAGAGAGAGAGGGAAAGAATCCGAAGCAGGCTTTGAGCAATCAGACAGAGCCCATGAACTGTGGGATCATGACCTGAGCCATCCAGGTGTCCCCCTTCCTTTTTAAGAATCTTCATATTTTTTAAAGTAGGCTTGTAAAAAAGGTGCCCCATCTGTGGTTTTTTTTAAATGTTTTTATGTTTTTATGTTTTTATGAAAGAAAGAGATCATGAGCAGGGGAGATGCAGAGAAAAAGAGCGACAGAGGATCAGAAGCAGGCTCTTTGCTGACAGCAGCCAGCCTGAAGTGGGGCTTGAACCCACAATCTGCGAGATTGTGACCTGAGTCCAAATCAGATGATCAATGGTGTGAGCCATCCAGGTGCCCCTATCTGGCTTATTTTTAAACAGCCAGTATCCAGGCCTTCCCATAGGCCAGTTAATTCACATTTTCAGGGAGGTGTACCGAGGCATTTGGATATTTTTCTTTAAAGCTTTATAGGTGATTTCAGTTTGCGGCCAAGATTAACAGCCCGTGCACTACCAGTGGGGATGGCAATTTTTAGCCATTTGGCCAAATCTGGCCCTCTACTTGTTTTTGTAGATAAAGTTTTATTAGAACACAGTGTCATCCATTTGCATACATATTATTTATGGTCACTTTGGCAACAAGCTCTATGGCCTGCAGAGCACAATTTGCTCTCTGACAGCAAAAGTTTGCTGACTCCTGGTGTAGTAGATGGTGTGTTTTTGGTCACTGCTGTGTGGAGCGTTAATTGAGGACACTGACGGAGAGTATTTTTGTGAGTGATTTATTTTACAACTTCATCCTTGAAAAGCTGCCTCTACCCTTAGGAATCCAGAATGTGTTCTCATTTCTGAAAGCGGAAGTCATGAGACGGGCTTCCTATCCTTCCCCCTTTCCAGTCACATTAGCCACTTACCTGTCGAAGTCTCTACGTCCTCCTCATACTGCTGGTTTTTGAATTGCATCTTTCTTTTTCTCTTTCTCTGTTTCCCTGGTCGTCCATCCTCTTCCTCCTTTTCCCCCTGCTGTTTCATTACAGCTATCGTTAGTGCCTCTTCTCTGTGTAAGATGGTCCTCCGGTGAATTTGCAGGGATGTTCTTCCCCTGCATTGAAATAACCTGTGCCCTCACCCCATCTTCTCTGTGCACCGCCAGCCCTGTACAAACGTGCACACGGAGGCTTGTGCACGTGCACTCATGTGCTCGCTGGTGGGTGTGTTTTTTGAGCCTTAGAGCCTTTTCTCATAGGACAAGCCTCCTTGTTTGGAGCAGCTCACTTCCAGAATCTTCCAGAGGGCTGTCCCCAAGTGTGTGTTGAGGAAAGGGCTCTTCCTAATCCTATTCCCACTTTGGTAGGGACCCACTTTGGTAGGGACCCACTTTGGTAGGGACCTCCTCCTTAGGGGGAGAAAATTAAGTGGGAGCAGTCTCTTGCTCTGGTGAGTGGTGAGAGGGTTGGTGGGGTTCAGGGGAGGCCGCCTACCTCTGCTCACTGGAAAGGAATAGGTCTCTGGGCACGCAGGGTTGAGAAGGCCCCATTCTTGGGTGACAGGGAGAGTGCATGGCTCATGTTGGAAACTGGATATGAGCAGAGAGTGAAGGTTCTGAGTAGCCCTTTTGGTCCGGCCCTCAGACTGTGTACCCCAGACTTCTTTCAGAGTCTGGTGGGCATAGAGGGTGTGTGGGGTGGGGACAGCAGGGGACGGAGGAAGCCTGCAATTGAGCTCATGGGTAGTGGCAACGGGGTCAGAGGTGGCTTCTCGTCTTCGTCCTTGATGGATGTCACGTTCGTTTTCTGGGATTGACCAGGGCAGGGCCCATGTTCTGCATTCTCTGGGGTCAGCTGGAGAGGGAAGGGGGTGCAGGTGGCAGGCTGGTGGCAGACAGCCATCCTTGCCTAGGAAGTCTCCTCGTTTTCTGGGCCCGTGTGGCCATCTTCGTTTTGTTCCTTTTTTCTGTTTTGGGGGGCACTGGAGGAGGTGCGGAGGAAGGAATTTAAGCAGTGCAAGCCTGCAGTCCCTTGGAATCTGGTCCAGTTGGTCATGTAAGGAGCCCGTGGCAGAAGCAGGGAGTGAGGCCAGGCCCGCGACCTTGAGTCCTCCATCAGAGCCTTTGCCTCAGCCACAGAGGACAACAGCGTGGCTGCCTGTCTTACATTTCCCCCCCGTTTCTGACTTGCACTCCCCTCTAGGTGGGCCAGGAGTGAGCAGCAAAGTCTCCGTGGTGAGTGAGGAAGTGAGGCTCCCAGTTCTGTGCGTGTGCTCTGGGGGTGGAGCTCTCCCTCTTCTGAGTTACAGGTCCTCTGATCTGGGCCTGGAGTTAAAAGCACACTCTGGCCAGACTCAGTGTGATTCACCTGCCAATACTGAGATTTTCTATAGTGCTGTGACCCTTGGCTTTCGAGGTCCCTAACGATGCGCCCTTCCGTGGACGACCATTCGGCTGGGATTGTGCATCTTAAATATCGAAGGCCACCCAGGCGGCTGTGTGGTGGACTGGGTCCATCTGCCAAGTGTGCTCTCGGGCCGAGACAATGTCGCTGGGACAAGGTCTCTGAGGTTTCTCCCCCTGCCGTGTTCTCCAGAAGGAAGCTCGGTGGGGAGCGTGGCCCGGCCCCCTGTCCCTCGCGTGTCTGATGAGGGCGCCCTGTCTTCCAGATCGGAGCAAGGCCGAGATGGACCTGAAGGAGCTGAGCGAGTCGGTCCAGCAGCAGGCGGCGCCCGTGCCACTCCTCTCGCCCAAGCGCCAGATCCGCAGCCGATTCCAGCTAAATCTCGACAAGACCATCGAGAGCTGCAAAGCCCAGTTAGGTACGTTTCTCGGCTGGCTCCCACGCCGTCCTCACCGGCGGGTTTTTGTGGGGTCACCGCCCAGACAATGCCCAAGGTGGATCTGGCCACGTTCACAGCATCCCGTGTGCGGCTCACATCCGGTTCCCCCGACGACTGACCCTCGCAGATCGGCAGCTGTCTGTCCACTAGGGCTTTTCGCCGGCCACCCAGTGTCTTCTCTGGCTGTGGTCACCTGTGGCCCCGGGGCACACCTGGTAGGGAAACTGGAGAGCAGAAAGCCCTTCCTGAGTTTGACCCCACACCCCTGTCAGCACATGGCGGTGGCTCACTGTCAGGACCCAGTTTGTCCCACAAATGCTTGACACAAACCCCTTCATTGCAGGCTGGGCCCTCCCCCCTGGCACACGCGTCCTGCTTCTCTTCCTGTCACCTCCCTTCCTCTTCCCCGCGCTGCCTGCCTTCACACCGCCTACCTGAATTCTTTCCCTGAGGCTGAGCTCAGGCATCCCCTCCTCCAGGAAGTCTCCTCTGGCTGCCCTGCCCTCCCCATCTGCCGCCTCCTGTGGCCCTTTATTGCTGGGGAGCATCCGTGGTCGCTTGGTGTGTAGGGGGTGTCCCTCTAGACTGGAAGCCCCTGGGGGGCAGGGAGGTTGCCTCAGAAGCAGTTTCGTTCTCCATCGTACTTGGTCTTGGGTACAGAGTACACGCTCTGGAGTATTTATTGACTAAGGAAACAAAACCAGGAGGGTAATTTGCAAAGAAGCAGGGGATGGCCAGTCTCAGGAGCGAGAGCCCCACCAGGGTGAGAATTTATAGTGTCCATGGGCGCTCTGGACGTTGGGATGCATGAGCTGAAGTTAGGGGTCAGCCAGAGGGGCCAGAAGAGGGCGCTCCTTATTGGGTTTCCTATTTGGTGAGGACATGGAGTTGTAATTTTGCAGGCCATTTAAATGTCTGCATTGGATCCTTCCATGCAGCTGGTCTGACTCCTCGATTCATTATTAATGTTCATAAGAATTTTAATATTTCTATTTGCCAACTGTTTCCTGCATGCCTTGCACTGTACTATGCACGATGCATAGATTGTCCTGAGAGGTTGATGTCGTTATCAGTCTCATTTTGCAGATGAAGAAACCGAGGCTCAGAGAGGTAGGTCACTAGTTCAGCGTCACACAGTAAATCAATGTGCAAGACAGGATTCGAATTCATGTCTTTTGGGCTCTGCTATGCAAGCTTTCTGTGTCACGTATGTGGTCACACTCGTCCCGTGGCTGATCGTACATACGGGAGCGCATAAGCCTGCAGACCTAGATGTTAACACGAGATGTGAGTTTTTGTCTTTTGGCTTCTCCTGGTTTTGATTGAGCCCTGGTGGAGACAGATCTGTTTTGATTCTGCTGGGACCTGGTCCCCTGGGCTGCTCATGGCTTTTAACTGTTTGCAAGTTTCCTGTCTGCGTGTCTGGGTCCGAACAATGACCCCACTCAAGGTGACCATTGCCCCAGAATGGAGACGGTTCAGATTTGAGTTTTACTCTTTTCAGAATTGTAGGATACAGTGTCACCTGTGGCCGAATGACAGTCCTTACTGTTAGCCAGACACACCAGGGGGTCATGTGGAATGTGCTGCTGCCCATTTTTGTTGGTGTCTGTGAAACACCTGCTCATTTGTCATTTTGCCTTTGAAGAGTCGTAGAGACGGGTGACTCTGCTCTCGACTCTGCTGTCTGTGGAAGACCAGGGTGGACAAGGTGACAGTGTGACTCTGCATTGGCGCAGGGCGCTGGAGTTGGGGTTGGTGCCCTGGGTGCCGTGGACAGGGTGCGTCCCTGCCAGAAGGGGCCAGTGGCTCATGGCTTTAGCCAGGTGCTGCCTAGCAGGCCTGGGACCCAGATCTTCTGTTCTGTCCACCCAAGCCCGCTGACCTGATTTCTGGGTGAAATTTCCTGACTTGTGAATTGGGCAGTACCTTCCAAACAGACAACCAAAGAGCCGCTGGGCCGAGCGATGGCTCCCTACATAAAACGTGTGTGCCCGTCAGATGTGGCTTGTGGGCTGGGAGTTAGCAAAATCTGTGTTAGGGCTTTGGCTTATTTCTTTGCCCTCTGGACTCTAAGGGAAGGGGACTTGAACGTATTGGGAATTGGTGGGAAGAGCATGGGCAGTCAGTCAGGAGCGCCCAGGGTTCTGACCTTGCCTCTCTTGGTTTTCTTTATGCCTTAGGGTAGGTGATTCCTCTGGGCCTCTGTTCTGTAAAATGGATCCATTTTCCCCACTCATCTCCTTTGGTCCCCATTTCCCCCCTTCTCTACATCCCAACGAGTTATCAGTATTGCAAAGACGTAGCTCCGGATAAACGTAAAATTTATGTTGTCTGGTCCCTTGTCATCTTTGAATATCAGAAACCGAAACCCTCTGCAAACCCAAGTTGCGTTCCTTAGCTGCCATTTGCTGCTGACCCCACCAGCCCAGAGTGATGCGATTTGAAATGTCTTCTTTTTACTCCAGCATTTGGCGTGGAGACTGTTTGCGTTTGGGGTCCTGCTCATTATTTTGTCACTACGCCACATGCTGGGTTTTCTCTTTGAATTTAGGCATCAATGAAATCTCGGAAGATGTTTACACGGCCGTAGAGCACAGCGATTCGGAGGATTCAGAGAAGTCCGATAGTAGTGATAGTGAGTATATCAGTGATGATGAGCAGAAGCCCAAGAATGAGCCAGAAGACACAGAAGACAAAGAGGGTGGTCGGCTGGAGAAAGAGCCAGCGGCTGTCAAAAAAAAGCCCAAGCTGGCAAACCCAGGGGAGACGAAGGAGGAGCTGAAGGGCTCGTCGCCGGCCAGCGAGAAAGCAGACCTGAGCGCGGTCAAGGAAAAGGCCAGCCCCCAGCCCGAGAAGGACTTTCCAGAAAAAGCAAAAGCCTCCCCTCACCCTGCCAAGGACAAACCGAAGGGAAAAGATGAGACGGATTCCCCAACAGTGCACTTGGGCCTGGACTCTGATTCAGAGAGTGAACTTGTCATAGATTTAGGAGAAGACCATACTGGGCGGGAGGGTCGAAAAAATAAGAAGGAACCTAAAGAAACGTCCCCCAAGCAGGATGGTAAGTGTCCCCCACCAGCGTCGGTTTCTTGATTCGGTTCAGAGTGCCACTTGGCGTTTGTATATCCAGAAGTTACATGTCTCTCCGACAGACGTCACAGAGGGCGGTACCTGAGCAGGCCTTCCACTGGCTCAAGGTCACTAATCAAGCCCAGGGCTGACTCCTGCACACCTGCTTAGTACCTGCTTAGTACCCAGTGCGGTTGATTTTGAGCTCAGGAAGACAAACAACGGTTGGTGTTTCTAGCAGTTAGGTCATTTTTTTAGCCTGAGCACCTATTTCCCCAATATGCTCACTCATTTTCCCTAAAATGTTAACATTTAGACATTTGACAGTTTGAAATTCTTCGAAGTGTTTATTTTTTTATTAAAACAAATTTTTAGATGTTTATTTTAGAGAGAGAGACAGAGATAGAGCAGAAGCAGGGGAGGGGCAGAGAGAGAGGAAGACACAGAATCCAAAACAGGTGCCAGGCTCTGAGCTGTCAACACAGAGCCTGATGCGGGGCTTGAACTCACAAACCATGAGATCATTACTTGAGCCTACATTGGACTGACTGAGCCAGCAGGCCCCCTGTTAGAAAGGTTTAATTCAGAGATCGTGATGAGTTCAGCTCCCTTTCTTGCCTTCTTCCCTCCTAGGCGCCTCAGGGTGCATTTTCCTCCTGGGATCTGAGTCTCTTTGGGGGGATGGTACCGGCAGGGCGAGGGCATCGGATGGTGGGCGCCTGAACGGAGGTGCCACCAGCTCAGTGTTTGTCCGACCCGAGTCCAGGGTCTCTGAACACTGGCCCTGTGGATGTCTCATGCCGCGTAGTTCCTTGTCCTGTGTACTGGGGAACATTTGACAGCATTCCCGGCCTCTACCCACTGGATGCCAGTGGCCTCTGCCCATTGGTGGCATCAAAGATGTCTTGATATTGCCATTTGCCCCCCGGGAGGCAAAACTCTCTGGCTGAGAACCCTCACCTATCTGAGTGGTGCTCCCATTGTTGCTGTGACAGACTGAACCAGGAGTGCCCCCCCCCCGCCGCCCCAGCCCAGGCATGCCCTTCAGAAAGCGTGTGTATGATGTGAATGGTGTCCTTCCCGTTGACGAAGCGTTCAGCGCGGTATTTTAGTTGGCTTGCCACGTGGGTGTGCGGGGACTCCCAACATGCCCAAGAGAGGTAAAGAAGAATCAATTTAGGGCCCAGGTAAAACACAGCCTAGGGAGAAGCTGGAAGTTGTAGCCTTGAAACCGTACTTACTTTGTGAGTGCTCGAAGGGATAAACAGGTGTTTTTTTTGTTTTTTAATGCTTATTTATTTTTGAGAAACAGTGAGGCAGCGTGAGCAGGGAAGGGGCAAAGAAAGGAGACACAGACTCTGAAGCAGGCTCCAGACGCTGAGCTGTCAGCACAGAGCCCGACGTGGGGCTTGAACTCATGAACCGTGAGATTATGACCTGAGCCGAAACTGAGTTGGGTGCTTAACTGACTGAGCCACCCAGGTGCCCCGGGATGGTGGTCAGGTTTAATTTTTGACCAGGCGCTACCTTCCTAACCAAACTCTTGAGTGATGTGTGGTTCTAACTCCCCCCGCCTGAGGATTTCTGAGTCTCGCTGCATAAAGCAGTCGGGGATGGGCCTTGAGAATCTTCCCTCTGTGCCCTGGAGCCTCACTTGTAGGAGGAGAGAGTTTCTGCAGTTCATTGATGAAATGAGTCTGCATGGTGCAGGGGAGGAGACGGCGAAGCAGCTGAGTGGGCCGGGAAGATAGGACACACCGTTCCTGAGTCCCATTGGGTTCATGGACGGCCTGTGAAAACTCTTGATTTTGTGGGATTTTGCAATTTGAGGCAGATGGGGCCGCAAACAGCAGGAGGGTAGCATTTACTCCGTGCAGTGCCTGGAGATGTTTGGGCATAGAGATGGCAGCGCTCCTGTGGGTGATAGCTATTCTGTTCCTTATTTTCGGGAACATATCTTTTGATTGATTGGTTTTATACCTCTTCCAGAATGAATCTGTAACAGATTGACAGGAATATTAACCATGAAAGAAAATGAAAATAAAGAAGTCTGTCAAAGAGGAAAGTAGAATAGTCTAGTCTGGAAAGGTTTATGCATGTAACTATGTACTGTTTCGGCCTTCAGAGTTAGCAAAGTTGAGCTTTCATTTTGGCTGTGAGCTTCCTAGCAATCAAAGAAAAAGGGAAGTATGGCCCCTTACAAGAGCTCATTTTCCCCCCAAAATATAAAACATCCCTGTCGATTACATGAAATACAGCTCTTCCTTGCACTGGTGTCTGAGGGAAATGTCTCCGCAAGACCCCAAGTGTGTGGTGGGTGGAATTAAGCTGAAGATGATTCTGAAACTTAATTCATTTCATGCCTTGTCCCTGGGGTTGGGACAGAGGCCTACCAGTCTTAAAATCTAGAGCCCCTCGATGGTCGTTTGGTCTTCAAGAGTCGACTCTGTACCAGACTATGCCGTAGAGCATTTTTTCAACGGTGTGTTTTCACTTAGGAGTTTATTAGCTGAAGGGCACTTCGGAGTGAGCCGTGGTGACCCCCACCTTCCCTTCAGCTGGGAACGTGGCTCTGGCACAGAGTATGGAGACGTAGCTAGAAAACAGCTTTGTGGTTGGTGCCGTCGGAATAGAGGCAAAGAGAGAGCTTACTTCTAGACCTTGCTGGGCTTCCCTTAAACCACCAGTAGTTTCCACCCTTCTCTTTAAAAGCCTGCCTTTTAGGGACTAGACAGGGGCCAAAGTCTAGAAGAAGTAGGTGAGTAAGTAGGGACAGTTTCTGGAATATTGGTGCTTAAGAGACCCCCCCCCCTTTTTTGGGCTACAGGTCATTTGATTTTACCCTTCAGATTTCTAGGACAAATGGAACTTCTTCTGGCTGCTTTTGTTCCCCCCTCATTCTAATCCATTAGAATCTGCTAAAAATCAAAACCGTTGAGTGTCCACCTGCTTCGAGCTGAGCATCTCTTCAGATGGCTCGCCCTCGCGCTTCCTGTGGGCCCGAGGCCCGCTGTGATTACTGCGGCCGGCGCGCCACCTGCGAGGCCAGCTGTTTGCTTCTGAAAATTGCTAGAAAGGAAGGGACCTTTTTGTGGTTGCCGCTTGTCTGAGGATAGCTCGTCAGCAGTAACGCTGCTTCTTTTCTGGCCGCCTGGGAGAAAAGGGAGGCATTAAGTGTGCTGTTGCAGGATGGAGCCCCCACCAGGGGACTGCCCCGGTGCAGGGCTCCTAGAAAAACTAGGTTCAAGGCCACCTCTCCGCCTGGAACGTGCAGGGACTGTGTCCAGTATCTGGCACATCCTGTCATCCCCGGGGAGGGTCAGGGCTCATCTTGTCACTGCGGGAGGGCCCCCCCCCTCCCCCAGCTCTTCCTGTGCTCTTACCTGTGAACTTGGCCGGGGTTTCCTCTTCAGAGGAGCAGGAGGGCAAAGGGCCAGCCAGATGGGATGAGCCCCACCTCCCTGTCAGGAAAGTCAGCCTTTTTGTCCCCTCTCACTCTCCTTGACTTTCTAAAACCCAGTGGATGGAAAAGCCTCCCTAGAATAATCAAGGTCATGTCTTTCCCAGGTTATAGAAATCTAAAAAGACCGACATCTTCAGGAAGGGGCATTTATGTCAGGGCACGTTGCCTGAGGTCGGGGTGCTGGCTTGTACCCGTGTTTTGTGTGTGGTGCCCGGGCATCCTCCCTGGTGCCTGGCATCTCTGCAGTGACCCCCCTTTACAGATGAGCACTACGTGGCCACCCCCCTACGCTGCTCAGTGCTTCTGGCTCTAACCTGCCTTCCTGCCACTCCTCACCGCCTGCCCCCACTGACCCAGATGCTGCCTGTTCCCAGACACGCCTCGGCTGATGCTGCCACCTTTCAGATTCTCACTTCCGCTCTTGGAATCCCGCCCCTCCGCCACCCCCGCCCTAAGACAGACTCCACAAGACAGCTTTTCCCAAACTTCTCCGTCTTCACATTCATTGTTTTTGCCCTTCCCGAGTCCTGCTTGTATAATCATGGACTTTATATTTTTATTTAAAGCAGCCTCCTCTTAACAGAAAACTTAAACTCACTGTAGATGTAGATTTGACCACCGCGCACCTAAGGCGTTTACTTACCATGAGCACTGAGCACCGTGCAGAATTGCTGAGTCGCTGTGTTGTACGTGTGCAACAAACCTCACACTGTATGTTAACGACCCTGGTGTCAAAATAAAAAACTGAAAACAACAGCAGCCACACAAAAGGCAAGTCTCCCAACTTCAAGATAAATACCGTCGTGTTGGGAAGGTTCTGGCTTCCGGGTTTAGTGCTAGGTGTCAAGGCCATTAATTAGCAGCACAACTGGGACTTAGTCCCAGAGGGAGTCAGAGCTTAAGGGATGCTTTTCTCTCTGGGGGACTTCATGTTGTTCAGGGCTTTGACCTTCGGGAATCCGTCTGATCCTTTGGGGTACCTACTTTATAGGTTCCCTAGCCAAAGGGATTCTCTCAGTCTCTGGATTGACTTTGGTTGGGTCTTTCATAAAGTGCTTATTACCCAGTTCTATCCCTGGACCAAGCCTCTTGCAGTGATTCTGTTCATCCACTTGTCCTTGGGCAGCTTGGGGGCAGGGGCCGGGTCTGGTTCCTCCCATTTCCCCTGGAGGCCCCGAGAGGAGTCTCAGGCACAGGCGTGTGCCCCTAGGAGGGGCCGACACTGAGACAGACGTGCACAGGTGGCCTGCGTGGGTGTGCTGAGACGTCCCCCTCCCCCCCATGGCGGGGGTCCTCACCACGCGGCATTTGTCCAGCGTCCCCGCCCGGCCTCGGGTGGTTTTCCCCAGGGCCTGCTGGCGGAGAGACCCTGCATGGGAACCGCAGTCCAATCCGCTCTCTGTTTTTTTGCTTTGTTTTGTGCCCGCCCCTCCCCCCCCCACGCATTGGCTTTAGTTGTAGGTAAAGCTCCACCATCCACGACGGCGGGCAGCCAGTCCCCACCCGAGACTCCGCTCCTCACTCGCTCCTCCGCCCAAACTCCCACGGCCAGTGTCACGGCCACCACCAGTACCACGGCCACCGTCACGGCCCCGGCCGCCCCCGCCGCCCCCACCGCCGCCGCCACGGGAAGCCCAGTGAAAAAGCAGAGGCCGCTCTTACCGAAGGAGACTGCCCCGGCCGTGCAGCGGGTCGTGTGGAACTCGTCAAGTAAGTTTCAAACGTCTTCCCAAAAGTGGCACATGCAGAAGATACAGCGTCAGCAGCAGAGCCAGCCGCAGAGCGAGCCGCAGCCACAGTGCTCCCAGGGGACGAGATATCAGACCAGACAGGCCGTGAAAGGTACCACGCACGCCCCCTTCCGTCCCTCGTGGCGCCACATGGACAGCGCAGAGAGAGCCGTTTTGTTTTTTCCGTTCCTTTTTGTTTCCCGGCCGTCCTGTCGCGAAGGCCTGATGCATTCCATTTGGCATTGTTTTTGAAAACCCTTTCGCCACTCGTTTTTTTTCACGTTGGTTTATTTTATTTATTTATTTTTTTCGTTTTCTGAACGATACGTGCATATATGCTTCTCAGAAAGGGGTGGAATATTGACCCCCCCCAGATCTGTTGTCTTGACTGACCTTCCATTCCATTCTCCACCCTTTCTCAGCGGCGCTGTTCACCGTAAAACTGTTTTTTATGCATGTATGCATATATATTTACGTATATATGAATCTTCGTAAAAATAGTACTTTTTCTTCTTTTTTTCTTTTTCTAAAACATAAAAATGGTACCATGAGTCCCCCTTCTTTCTTTTTTTTTTCTTTTTCTTTTTTCTTTTTTTTTTTAAGCCATCAGCATGTTTTGGAGTTTATCCCCGTTAGTGCACAGAGCTCTTCATTACTCTTTCCGACTGCTGTGTAGTCTTCCACAGTTGATTTAAATCAAGTATTCCCCTCCTGATGGGCGTTTAGGTCGCTCCCAGGTTTTTTCTGTTGCGAGCAGTGCTGCAGTGAATGCCTTTACGTGAGTTTTCTTGGGCACGTGTGCCCGCCTCCTGGCGTTCTCGTGGGAAGGGTGCATGCGGGGTGAGGAGCGGGCTGCAAGGGCACCCTCAGCACTAGGGCTTAGCCACGCGCAGCACAAGAGGCGGCATCGAGAAGCAGTTGCCGGAGTTGAGGAATCAGAGCCCCCCCGCCCCTCCCCTGCCCCCAACCGCCCAAGCCTCAGAGGAGGCCCGATCTGGCGCGGCACAGATAAGTATGAGGCTGTCCAGCTGTTGACAGGGATGCAGATCGTGTTCCCCAGGGGCGCCCGCATCTAGATCCTAGGAGATCGGGGTCTTCGGTTGAAACCCTCACATACTGAGCGTGCCCTAGTGAGTAGGGTTGTAAAGAGAAGCAGCAGCAGGACGCAGGTTGAAAGGAGGCCAGGTCTTGAACAGCCCCCCAGATCTCTGAAGACGGGGTGGAGGGGAGACTAACAGATTGGACGGGATTGCTCCTCCTATTTATTTATTTATTTAAAAAATTAAAAAAAAATTATTTTAGAGAGAGACATACAGCACAAGCAAGGGGGGAGGGGGGAAGACACAGAATCGGAAGCAGGCTCCAGGCCCTGAGCTGTCAGCACAGAGCCCAACTTGGGGCTCGAATGCACAAGAAGTGAAATCATGACCTGAGCCGATGTCAGACACCGACTGAGCCACCTGGGCACCCCTGCTCCTGCTCTTTAAAGAGCTTGAGGGTCAGAACTGAATCTAGGATGTCTGAGGTCGGGAGGACCTCCCTGGTTCCAGTGTTTTCTGTCTTCACACCCTGTGAGCATTACAAGCTTCCCCAGGGGAATTTAGGTGCTGGCGTTGAGGCCCATGGATGGTCTGGTTCTCAGTTTCCAGATTGTCTTGCGTCAAAGACGAACAAAGCTGGACACTAGTGAACGTGGTCAGGACAGGCTTTACTCAGTATGTACTATTTTGATAGGGAGAAAAAGTCCAGTGTGAACTGAAGTCAATCCCACTTTGTATGGAGGTGACTGGGCATTTTAAAGGGAGAATGGAGGCGGGTAGGGAGGGAAGAGGCCAAGCAGGCACCTCTAATCGAGGCAGGGAAGTGAAATTTTACAAAAAATGGGAAGTGGGGTTGGTCCATTTGAATCCCGTGTGGGGTTGCTAACTGATGCTTCTCTCTGTTAAGCTCCTAGACCTCCCTGGGAGGCGGAGCCCCCGGGGGTCAGCTGGGGGTCGGCTGGGACTCGTGGTAAATTCATGAGGCAGACGCTTCAGTGGGGTCTGGGGTCATCCCAGGGCTGCAGCCTTGAGCTGCTAGAACCTATGCTTGAGTTTGTTTGAGATCCGGTCCCAGAAGAGGCTTGGAGGGTCCTGGCTAGAGTCTGGTCGAGGGGAGGGTGTTTGTCATTGGAAAGTAGAAGAGCCTGGTGGGCACACGTCGGGGATGCTCCCTCTGTGCCGCTCCGTGCTGGGTCGGCCCCTTCCCGCGGCGGCCGCATGACCACGAGCCTTTGCTTTCCTAGCCGTGCAACAGAAGGAGATCACGCAGAGCCCCTCGACCTCCACCATCACCCTGGTGACCAGCACTCAGTCGTCACCTCTGGTCACCAGCTCGGGGGCCACGAGCACCCTCGCGTCCTCAGTCAGCGCAGACCTGCCCATCGCCACGGCTTCTGCTGATGTCGCTGCCGACATTGCCAAGTACACTAGCAAAGTGAGTGCCCGTGGCCCTCAGGGGTGGGGGGTGTCAGAGGACCAGCTTCCGGGTGGGAGCCCGGAGGATTGCGACCTCGAGGGCTTTGCGGGGCGCTTAGGAGAGAAGGCCCTGTTTTCATGGAGGGTCTCCAAGCCCACGTTCTTCTGTTTAGGTCTAATGTCGGATCTAAGCAGAGAAATTGAGAGTGGACTGCATCTTGTTCTGAGCGCTTAGATTCTTATTTTGTTTTTTAATTTTTAATGTTTTTACTTATTTTTGAGGGGGGTGGGACAGAAAGAGAGCGAGACCCGGAATCGGAAGCAGGCTCCAGGCTCTGAGCTGTCAGCACAGCTGAGTTCGGGGCTCAAACTCACGAACCATGAGAGCATGACCTGAGCTGAAGTTGGAGGCTTAATTGACTGAACCACCCCGGCTCCCCATGAGCGCTTAGATTCTGATGTCAGGACAGAGCAGGAAAATGACACGGTGGCAAAATTACCCTTCAGTGTTCACAGCACTCATTAAGACAGATTCCTTAAATGCTGGAATGAGTTAAAGTTCTGTCAGTTAATAACAGACCACGGAAGGAGTTGGTTTGTGATTCAAAGGCCATGGGGATGACATATCGGAGTCTTAGATGTGAGATATGTAAGGTGTGAATCCCACACCAAAATGGACTGGAACGTGGTAGATTCCCTCCCAGCCCACCCCTCCCCTGGGGCACAGGATTCCCGAGGTGGGTTCCCTTGTACAAGCTCTCTCTCCTCATTTGCCAGGAGGAGTAAATTACTCCTCTTCCCTAAGGAGTACATGACTAGTTAGTTGCTAATGAATACACTACTCAGGTTTATAGAGAGAATGGGTAACCATCATTGAGAACAGTTGTTTCTAGAATCCTTGAAGTGTCATGATAAAGTCTTGCTTTATTATATGGTGTTAATGGTGGGCTCTCCTTTGGTTCTGGATGACTGGTGACATTTATAGTTTTATACCCTTGTGTTTTTGTTGGTCATTTTCTTTCTCTTCTTTCCATTGAGACATATCTAGTTTCATGCATAACAAATGAGCATGAAACCTAACCACTTAAAACAGTTCCCATTTCTCCTCATAGTTCCTGGGGTTGGGAGTCTGGGCAGGGCTCAGCTAGGTCATCTGCTTTCGGGCCTCTGGTGAGCTGCTGTCAAGGTGTCTGCTAGGGATGTGATTTCATCCAAAGGCTCAACTGGGAAAGAATCCATTTTTTTTTTTAATTTTTTTGATACAGAGAGAAACAAGAGCATGAGAGGGGGAGGGGCAGAGAGAGAAGAAGACAGAACCGGAAGCAGGCTCCAGGCTCTGAGCTGTCAGAACAGAGCCCGATGTGGGGCTCAAACCCACGAACGTGAGATCTGACCTGAGCCAAAGTCGGAGGCTTAACCGACTGAGCCACCCAGGCACCCCGGAAAGAATCCATTTTTAAGTTGACTTACGTGGTTGTAAACAGAATTTACTTCCTCAAGGGAGTCTCAGGTCCCGGCTGGCTCTTGGCCAGAGGCCACCTTCAGTTCTTGCCATGTGGGCCTTCAGACTTGGCAGTTTGCTTCCTCAAAGCCAGTGATAGAGAAGGCCTGCTAGCAAGGTGGAATCCAGTCTTCTGTAACCTGATCTCATAAGTGACAGCCCGTTACCTTTGTCATAGTCCGTCGGTTAGAAGCAGGTCACACTAGAAGGGAGGGGATTATATAGGGTCACAAACGCCAGAGCACCTGGCCTCATTGAGAGCCACCTGTCTTTCACACTAGGTAAGATGGTACTAGTACTAGAAAATGTTTGCATGGTGTTGCTCTGGCCTTGACCCTGGCTGGGAGAGTTATGCTCATATGTTACTTCCTAACAAGTTGATGAGGTACGTACTGGTATCCATCCCCATTTTATAGATGATAGGAAAACTGAGGCCCAGTGAGGTTACACAGTCTGAATGATTGAGCTGGGATTTGAGTTACCAGGACCCAGAAAGTGGTTTTGAGCCAGTGTGTTTATTCCCGTGAATCCTCCTGACCACAGATGTCTAGTGTCCATGAACGGATTGTTCTTTTTAACAAGCTACCTGACCCGCCCCGCGCCCCCCCCCCCCCCCCCCCCCCCCCCCCCCCGGGCTAGAGAGAGAATCAGTACCGGTCTTGGGGATAACTTTGTCTCTTAGTTTGTTTGTCCTCCTTTTGAATGAAATGTGTGAATTGTTATAGAGCCCCTGAGCGTCAGAATAGGAATCCTTTCAAGGGGCAATGATTTATTGCCATTCTTAAGATTTTAGTCGTCCCTGTCCACCAATGGGTGGATATTGATTTAATATTTTTATTTGAATTTAATATAATTTTCTTTATATTTACTTAACGAAACAAACATCAAGTCTCATATCGTCAGATAAGCCATTCCTTGTCAAGGCTTGAAGCCCAAGTTTGTTTTCCTTTGGTTAAAAAGAGAGATCATCACAAAAGCGTTTGGTGCGTCCAGGCCCCATACTGAAACTGTTCCTAGTGTGGCGTGCGGGGCCACGGAGGGATGGAAAGGGAGTGCTTTTCTCATTACTGATTTCAGAAGGTGTCTGGTGCACCTAAACGGTCTCTTGTTCTACGTGTAGCCTGACACCACCTTCCAGTGATTGGGTCCAACTTGCCTATTGTCACATGAGGAAACTGAGGCCTGCTGAGTGGACCTGGCTGGGGGATTGCCCTGACTGGTTTTCTGAGCTCCTGCCAGATCTTTATCCCTTCGGCTGCCCCCGGGGCTCTTACAGCAAAGTTGAGGGATGAACGTAGAGATAGACATTTTCTGCGCAGTTAAGAAAATGAGCACAGTGACATATTTTTGGAGCTGATGAACTTTCCTGTCTCCGAGGTGACCCAGAGTTGAAGACCCAGATTTGTGTGTTTTGGCAGAAGGGTGGTCTCTTACGAATGCTGAGTTCTTCGCTGTATTTGGAAGAAAGAGTAAAAATCCATCCACAGATTCATGATTTCTTTGTAATGGAATGCAACCGTTGCACTAGTAACGTATTGAATTTCGTGCACTTTCTAAAGTTTTCTTGTAAAGCGATTTGGCCTTAATGTTTTAAGGTGATGGGGTTGGTGCAGCGGGGTGGGGAGGCCCGTCCGGAAGGGTGAGGAGCGCGAGGTGTTTTTCCTGGCAGTGTCCACGTGTGGCCCCGGGAACGAGCGAGCAGCGGAAGCCGCAACAGAGATTGTAGACATTTCCCTCCCATTTTGGGGTGAATGGGGGGTTACTGTTTTGGGGGTTGGCAGTTTATTAATTACCGCTCGTGGATTCCCCCCCCCCCCCCCATAAGACGAATGGGTCTTTCTTTCTGAACACCTGCACTGTGGCAGATACTGAGCTCTTGTCCCCACGTGGGATTTTCACTGCATTTCTGTGCACACCCTACACGGGCCCACTGTCTTCGCCCGTGTTTTGGGGGAACTGAGGCTCAGAGAGTGGGTGATGGTGAGAAGAGGTCCGGGGCATCAGATACAAGGGTGCCTTTCATCTTGCCTTCTCGCCAGATTGGAGCAAATTGCAAAACAGTGCAGAGGGGGCCACAGCCCGGTCAGGCCCCGAGGCCTCCTTTGGTCCCCTGTTCCCTCCCCTTTCTCCTGTGAGGGGGCCTGGGATCAGCCAGTAAACAGTGGGCAGGAGAGAATTCAGTCTGCAGAGCACAGGGTGCCTGTCGTGTGGGCCTGAGCTGGCGTCACAGACTTGGGGACGGCTTCAGGGCTCAGAGAGTTCAAGGAAAGGAGAATGTGGAGGCACAGCAGAAAGGCAGTAGGGGGAAGAAAAGCCCTGACCAAAGGCCTTCAAGCACCAAATGAAGTATCGCCACGTAATGGTCTAGAATAATTCGTCCATAAAAAGGAATGAGGCGCTGATCCAGTGTGCGACACACGGATGGATGTTTAAATCCCTGTGCTTAGTTGAAGAAGGCGGTCACCACGGACCGTGCGTTGTGTGAATCCGTGGACACGAGACATCTAGATGAAGCAAATCCATCTGTAGAAAGCAGATCAGTGGTTGTTAGGGGCTGGGGGATGATGGGGTCCTCTGGGGGGTGCAACCTAAGGGGGCAGTGGTTTCATTTTGGGGAACTGGACTGTGGGCCTGGATATACAACTCTGAACCTACTGATAGCCATGGGTTTGGGCATGTAAATGGGTCAATTGGTAGATGAATGACATTAAAAAAAATTTTTTTTAACATTTATTTATTTTTGAGAGACAGATCATGAGCAGGGGAGGGGCAGAGAGAGAGGGAGACCCAGAATCCGAAACAGGCTCAGAGCCTGATGCAGGACTCGAACCCATAAACAGGAGATCATGACCTGAGCCGAAGTCGGTTACTCAACCGACTGAGCCACCCAGGTGTTCCCCCCCCCCATTTTTTTTTAAAGGGGAGGGGATTTAGAAACAAAAGTCACAAAAGAAAATAATCCTTCCCTTGAACCCACAGTTTTGGCCAAACCACACAGGCTGGGGCCCAAGTTCAGCCTCTCCAGAGTAGCCTGTGGCTACAGAAACGAGCTTGATGTATTCCTACCCTGGTTTATACCAGTTTCTTGACCCTGGCGCTAGTGACGTTTCGGGCTGGAGAATTCTTTGCTGTGGGGGCTGTTCTGTGTATATAGCTCATGCTTGGCCTCCACCGACTAGATGCAAATAGTCTGCCCCTCCCCCCCGCCCGCCCCATCAGTCATGACAACCACATGTGCCAAGCGTCCTGTGAGGGACAGGGAACCACGGCTCTGTGGTAGAGTTTAGATGTAGGTCATCTAGAAAAGCCTCCGGGAGGTGATCACCTGATTTCATTTCTGGTTTTATCTTTCAGATGATGGATGCAATAAAAGGAACCATGACAGAAATCTACAACGATCTTTCTAAAAACACTACCGGGAGCACAATAGCCGAGGTCAGAGACGACCCGTCCCTCCTTACTTGCTGAGGATGTTATCTGGGCTGCTATAAGATGGTGCCAGGACGCGGCTTCTCTGGAAGCTTCTCCAGGGTGCTCGGCCCATGGTGCTTGTTGGGGAGGGTGTTTCTTCATTTAGCCAGAAGGCTGCTCTGTCACTTCCCGCGGTTCACTTCTGCTCACACAGCCGGTACCGGAGCCTGAGTTAACCCCTTGGTGAAACTGGAGAGTAATTAGTTCCTTTGGCCCCATGGATAATTGTCTCCTGGCTCTCTGTATGTGTGGACATTTTTATACAAGGGGTGCTTGTTGTCTAAGAATTTGTGTGCTGAAGGTCCCCGCGATGACGTGGTTGTCTAGGGAATGAAGTGGTTAAAACATGAAGATGTCCACTTAGATGTCCATTTTTGTAAAAATAGATCTCTTAAAAAAATTTTTTTTAAATGTTTATGTTTGAGAGACACAGAGAGAGAGAGAGAGAGACAGACAGAGACAGAGCACGAGCAGGGGAGGGGCAGAGAGAGAGGGAGACACAGAATCCGAAGCAGGATCCAGGCTCTGAGCTGTCAGCACAGAGCCAGATGTGGGGCTCGAACCCATGACCCATGAGATCATGACTTGAGCTGAAATCAAGAGTTGGATGTTGAACCAACTCAGCCACCCAGGCGCTCCCAAATCGATCTCTCTGAACTGACTTCTTAGGCCAGGTTCATTCACTCTACGCCAGATGTAGAAGGGTCCCCAGGTGTGACAAGTGAAAGAATTTCTTGAGGTCTTTGGATATGATGTTGGAGACCGGGAAATCCCACGCAAGCCGTTGACCTATGAGGGCCTGGCAAGATTCGGCCGGCACTCAGAGGAGGAGAACATCTCCCAGTACGGGTGTCCTCATAGGCTTTCTGCGGTGAACAGTGTGAATATAAAGCTTTGAGAGAGGTTCCACGAGGAATCAGTTCCTGGGATATTTTGCTCTGATGAGACCGAGGATTGATCTGTGGTTGAAAATACTGATCCGCAATGTCTCCCTTGAAACCTTGGGGTCCAGATGCGTGCCAGAATTTTTCAGAATTTGAAGAGGTAATATGCAGCTGTCTGCCCCAAGCATTGCAGCGTTTCTGCTGTGAAATATGCTGTCCACCTGCTCTGTGGAAGAAATTAGGATTTCTCCTCCTCAGCGCTTCTGACACTTGTGCCAGATCATTCTCTGTTACGGGGGCTGTCCTGTGCATCGTAGGGTGCTTAGCTGGTCCTTGGCTTCTACGCTGACGGCATTAGCTGCCCTCCCTTGTGACAGCCCCAGAGACCTTCAGATCTTGCAGTGTCGTGGAGCCCGGAGGGCACTGTCACCCTACAATCTCCCCCCCCCCCCCCCCCCCCCCCCCCCCCCCCCCCCCCCCCCCCCCCCCCCCCCCCCCCCCCCCCCCCCCCCCCCCCCCCCCCCCCCCCCCGTCATTGGAGTGCCACTGTGGTCCTCAAACACTGTAAATAGCCCCACATTCAGACAGAGGTTATATTTCCCCTTGACACGAATTCAGCCCTTCCCTCCAAAAATATCCTTTGGTTTCCAGAGACGTTAGACTTTGGAATTTCAGGTGAATAACTATGGATCCCACATAAGATGTTAGGTAAGGGATGAAGCGCAGCTAACTTTATTTCTTTTAGTTTCATTTTTGTAAGACCGAAGTTCTAATCGTGCCTGTCGTCTTTTTTTTTTCTCTGTGAAAATCTGGTCCTTGTTTATACTTTGTTCATTCATTCATTTTTGAAGTAAAGTCTGTGCTGAACGTGGGCTTGACCTCAGAACCCCGAGATCAAGCGTTGGATGCTTTACTACAAGTCAGCTCGGTGCCCTCGTCCCGCTGTGGTTTCACTTTAAGTGGGTTTTCCTGGAGCCGGGATTTCGTGGAAAAGATGGACAACTTCTGTTGTTGACCCTTGAAAAGTGGGTTTGAACTGTGCTTGTCCATTCTATGTGGTGTTTTCACAGTTCAGTTCTGTAAAATGCATTTTCTCTACCTTGTGATTTTCTTACCATTTTTCTTTCTCGAGCTTACCTAATTGTAAGAGTCCATTATCTAATACATACAACATCTGCATTCAACTGTTCATGTTTTTGGTTCCTGGCCAACAGTAGGCTATTTAGTTTTTTGGGGGAGTCAGAGTCACAGTTGGGTTTTTGACTGCGTGGCGTGTTGGCACGCCGGCCCCCACCCCCACGTTGTTCAAGGATCAGCTCTGTCTGGTTTTCAGAAACAGAGTTTCTCTCGAAGTTGGGATAACGCGCTGATGCATCCAGCTGCTGATGCCGCACGTGACGGCGCAGCTGGTGAGCCCCAGTGGCCAACGCCACCCAGACGCGCCTTCTAAGAGCCTTCCTCTCCCTCATCACAGATCCGCAGGCTGAGGATCGAGATAGAGAAGCTGCAGTGGCTGCACCAGCAAGAGCTCTCAGAGATGAAGCACAATTTGGGTGAGGCCTGGTGGAGTGGTCTGCCCCCCGGGGCGGTCTGGGGTGTGAGCATCCCTCCCACTCTGGAGACCGGTGCGGGTGTGAGCTGAGTCAGAAGTAGGCTTCGGGACGTCCCACTGCTGGGGAGACCACAGAATCCGGGATCGTCTAACCAGCAGAAGCAGGTGTTGGGGGGAGGGTGTTCCTTCCTCTTTTCTTTTCAAAATACCAACATCAGTAGTGAAACAAGCCCAGCGCCCGCAGTGACAGCTTGTGCCCACTGAGTGAGCTCTGACTCCGGGCCGGGAACTGTTGTAAGTGCTTTTCCACGGACCTAAATTCTCATGGAAACCCTTGCGACAAAGGGTCCTTTTATCCCAGTTTTCAGGTCAAAGCAAGCGGGGCTCAGATGTGTTGAGGAAGTTGTTCAGGGTCACACAGCTGTGATTCGGCTCTGGGCGCTCCATCTCCGGACCTTCCCTCCTCCCCATGGAGTACTGGCCATTTTAACAGATTCTCAAACACGCTGTGCGGGCCACGCAGGACGGAGGAGGATACTTTGGTGTTCCCCGATGTAGACTGCACTCTGTTTGGCCTGCCGTCTGTGCTGTGCAAGCCTTGCCACCCAGAGGTAGAGCGCTTCCCTTGAGACCCTCATGGAGTGTCAGCCTCAGAGCCGGCATGCTGCAGGCCATTGGGTCCCCCTTGTTGGGGGGGCGCGGGCCCAGGTGTGCCCACCTGTCACAGGTGACACGTGTTGAAATTGTGCACTGCGGACTTGCCTAAGAAGCCTTCCTTGGGAGGAGGGAGTCCGTCTCCTCTGTTTGTTGCCACACAGGAGGTTTATTTAGTTGTGGCTTCTTCATTCTCTGATGTAGTAACTGCAGGGAATATTATTTTTATGCCGAATCTCCCCATTTTTAAATAATTAGGTGCACGCGGCCTGGCCAGAACGTGCCATGGGCTGCAGGCTTCCAGTTAAAGACAGTTGCAAGGGTCAGAGAGGTGGGGTCTAGCACAAGTTCAAGGGGATTGTTTTCGTGTGTTTTTTAGACGTGCGTTTGTGTGTGTACGCACACTTGTTTTTGTTTTTGTTTTTAATTTTCAGGAAAAGAATTTTAACGAATCAAGGAATCACTTGTTTTCCCTCCGGTGTGCAGGTCACTCCCGGGTGAATTGCACATAGACTTTCCTGTCTGAAGTGAAATTAGAGATGTCTCAGTAGACTGAGCACTTTGATAGTTGATCAATCATAGTGATCAGTCCCAACGCCCTATGTAATAGATTTACTCCACAGCTACTGAGCATACCAGATAGGAAAGTGTATCCAAGATCTAGTGCCAGCTCAGCCCTTATTGGCTGTATGCCTCAGTTTCCTCATTTGTGAAATGGATATTTTTTTTAAGCTTATTTATTTTTGCAAGAAGGAGAGAGAATTCCAAGCAGGGACCCCCACGTGGGGCTTGAGCTCAGGAATCAGGAGGTCATGACATGAGTTGAAACCAAGAGTCTGACACTTGGCCCCGGGTGCCTCTGAAAGGATTGTTCTGGTCGAGCCTGTCTCACGGGATTAGTATGAAGATGAGTGAGTTGATTTGGTTGCTAGAAAAGTTCATACTGGTGATCAAACTCAGAGTGGCCTTCGTGGAAATTGTTTCTCGGGTTTATCTGAGGACTTCCCACTGGATCGCCGTGGGCTCCCGCTCCCTGCATGCCAGGCACCCCACATGCACTCTGACACGCAGCTCTATCCGGTCATGTCAGCATGACACATGCTGGTTTTTCAGATGCAGATCCTGGGGCTTAGCGAGGCTGGGTTTCTGCCTGGGGGCGGGGCCGCACAGCCAAGCCCCTCCCACCCAGGACCCAGCATCCTTTGTCTGTTGCAGTCCATGGCCTGGACCTCCTTTCTGATCTGGTATGGAAGTCTCCACGCCCCGGGCGGCAGTGAGGGTCGGGGGGACTTGCGATGAAGCCCGTGCCCTCTCCCCTCTCTCTGGCAGAGCTGACCATGGCGGAGATGCGGCAGAGCCTGGAGCAGGAGCGGGACCGGCTCATCGCCGAGGTGAAGAAGCAGCTGGAGCTGGAGAAGCAGCAGGCGGTGGACGAGACCAAGAAGAAGCAGTGGTGTGCCCACTGCAAGAAGGAAGCCATCTTCTACTGCTGCTGGAACACCAGCTACTGCGACTACCCGTGCCAGCAGGCGCACTGGCCCGAGCACATGAAGTCCTGCACGCAGTCAGGTGCGCCCTGGCGCCGCCTGCACGCACACGCCCAGCCGCGGTGGCTCTCATGTGGTGATTCTGGTCCCCACTCCAAGGCACTGGCAGTGACTGCAGGCGTCTGCGGTCATCCTGACAGCGGGGTTGAGGTTCCTGGCATTCTGGTAGAGGCCAGGACTGTTGCCACCCACCCTCCACTGTGCACCAGACAGATCCCCGTCCCGCCCCCGCCACCACGAAGGATCTGGCCCCAGATGTCACTTGTACTGATATTGAGAAATCCTGCTCTTAAAATATTTTTTAAGTTAGTTTATTTTGAGACAGAGGGTGTTTGTGTGCGCAAGTGGCAGAGGGGCGGAGAGAGAAAATCCCAAGTAGACGGAGCCTGACACACAGGTCGATTCCACAAACTGTTGAGATCATGACCTGAGCCGAAATCAAGAGTTGGCCCCTTAACTGACTGAGCCTCCCCCCCCGCGCCCTGAGACGTCCTGCTTTTAACGTAGAACTGAACTCACCGCATGGTGCATTCCCAGTTCTTATGTGCAAGAAAAGTGTTGGTTTGCAACAAATCTTTGTCGTTTGTAACACAGAGCAAGCAGGCCTCACGGGAGCCTTCAGTATGATACTGGATCTACCTAGAATATGTTAGCAATATTGTAAAAGTTAGTCTTTGCAACTAGCTTGTATTTCTGACAAATAATATTAGCTTTATATACTTAGACTTAAAGGTTTCCATTTTAACGAATTTAATTAAAAATTACATAAATAGGGGCACCTGGATGGCTCGGTCGGTTACGCGGCCGACTTCACCTCAGGTCATGATCTCACCGTTTGTGGGTTCGAGCCCTGCATCGGGCTCTGTGCTGACAGCTCGGACCCTGGAGCCTGCTTCAGATTCTGCATTTCCTTCCATATCTGCAATTCCCCTGCTTGTGTTCTGTCTCTCTCTCAAAAATAAATAAACATAAAATAAAATTAAAAAAAAATTAAATGAATAATAAGACAAGGCAGTGTCTTTTAGACTGGCAAAGATCTGAAGATGATTGGTGAATGACCATGAATGCGAAGCTCCCCCTAGGCCAGGGGTTGGCAGATGCTTTCTGTGAAGGTCCAGAGGGTAACTATTTTGGGATTTGTTGAAACAGCCCTAGTGTACTGATTTAGGGAGAGCACAATCATAGACACGATGTTAAGTGGTGGGCGAGGCTTTGTCCCCGTAAAATGTTAGTTTTTAATTTTTTAAAAATTTTATTAATGTTTTTTATTTATTTTTGAGAGGGTGAGAGACACCGTGTGCAGGGGAGGGGCAGGGAGAGAGACACGGAATCTGAAGCAGGCTCCAGACTCGGAGCGGTCTGCACAGAGCCCGACATGGGGCTCGAACCCACAAACCGCGAGATCGTGACCTGAGCTGAAGCCGGACGCTTAACTGACTGAGTCACCCAGGTGCCCCCCAGTTAAACATTATTAACAAAAAGAGGTGGCTCTGGTTTGCCAACTCCTGCTCTAGAGAGACCTTCTGTATTTCGTTATTTTAAGAAGACAGTATTTTTTAAAAAATTTTTTAATTTTTTTTTTTTAATTTATTTTTGAGAGACAGAGACAGCATGAGCAGGGGAGGGTCAGAGAGAGGGGGAGACACAGAATTTGAAACAGGCTCCAGGCTCTGAGCTAGCTGCCAGCACAGAGCCCGACGCGGGGCCCGAACCCACGAATCGTGAGATCATGACCTGAGCTGAAGCTGGACGCTCAACCGACTGAGCCACCCAGGCGCCCCAAGAAGACAGTATTGAACCACACGATGTTGGGTCCTTAATCCTTTAGGGAGGTGTTGTCTTAATGGCTACTTTAAATCTCTTCCTGCAGTGGAGTTACGTCCTCCTACATTCGGGAATGTTGTCTGATGACCCTTTGCTCTTATTATTACAAGATGGCTGAAAGGTCCTTCAGTTTTCCTTTCTTTGTGGCATTTGTACTGTCCATCCTTCTGAAATTCCTCTCAAATGCTGTTTTTCAGTTTGTCCAAGCTCCTACCATCCCCAGCTACTCTCTGTCTTTGACATTGTGTTGTTTTTCACGTGGCTTCCCCTGCCCTACCTCAGAAGGAAGGACATCCATGGGGCTAAAATCGGTCTAAAATGAGATCCTAAGTAATGGATCCTTCTAGACCCCGGTTCCGGGCTGGCCCCGCTGACGGGCTTCCTTCGTTCGCCCATCATGCTTTCTCGTCTCGGATCATTTAAGAAAACTTGAATTCATGAACTCCTAAATGTTCACCTGTGTCCGCACAACGTCTGGAATTTCAGCTTCTGGGAACCTTTGGAGTCCTGGCCACTTTGGACCTGTTCTCCTGCCCTGGGTGGGGCTGGGCAGAGGTGCCTGGCGTGGACGGTCGTTGGGTCAGAGTTGCTCTGTGGGGCCTCGTGCAGAGTGCCGTTTCCCGCCGTTCTGGAAGCCGCGGCCCTCGGCTAACACGTGCCTCCTCTCCCCCCGCAGCTACTGCTCCGCAGCAGGAAGCAGACGCCGAGGTGAGCACAGAAACACTCAACAAGTCGTCCCAGGGCTCCTCTTCCGGCACCCAGGCTGCCCCCACGGAAACCGCCAGCACCTCGAAAGACAAGGAGCCGCCCGCCGAGAAGGGCAAGGACAGTGGCTCGGTGAGTAGGCCGCTCGCCTTTGGCCAGGGCCACCCACGCTGGGGGCCAGGCGGCGTCTCAGGACCCGTCCTCCGAGCCCGAGGAGACATTCGTGTGGCTTGGCAGCTGCTCTCTGCGGGCTCTGCGGGGTTCCGGCAGCATCTGTGACGATGGGAACCGTCTGTGTCTGCTCTGCCCGCTGCGGGATCCACTACCCACGGGGGGCTCTTGGGCCCTTGAATCCACGCTGCTGTGAGCAGACTCGTGCTTTCTAATTTTATTTAATTACTTTAAACACAAGCAGTCACATGGCGTGGGTAACTGCCTATTGGCCACAGAAGGTCGCACCGCCTACCGCCCAGCGTGTGGTGTGTACAGTGTGGGTCAGCTGTAGAAGTCCTTTTCGGTGGCACACTGGTCACGTTTTACATGCGTAGTCGTCATGTATTTATTCCAGCATGTACGAGGGAGAGAGTTAAGTTCTTCTGCCATCAAACTCCCTTGATTCCGTTGACAATATTGCCTGGTAAGAGGTGAATGTGAAATTAAAGCGAGCGGATGTGGCAGAAATCAGGAGGTTAGGTAGGTCAGTGGAGGAAGGTGAGGAAACAGTGAATGTTCTAGAAGCTAAGGCTGCAGAGTTGAGTAAGGGCCCGCCCCACTGCTGTATCCAGCCTGCTCCTTCTGGGAGACAGAGCACACGTGGAGGGCCACCTCGGTGGGCCCTGGCCGCCCCCGCCTGGACACACCGGGCAGAGGGCACAGAGGTGCCTCGGAGGCCGTGATGAGCACCCCCAAGGATCCCTGGGCTTCCCTGGGGGGCTACTTTGGCCCCCGTGCCTCGTGTCCATCTCTCTCTTTTTGTATTTTTAGACCCTCGACCTTTCTGGCTCCAGGGAGACGCCCTCCTCCATTCTCTTAGGCTCCAACCAAGGCTCTGGTATGTTGCCCCCTGGCGGGTGAACCTTGCTCTCACATTCCTCCTGGGCAGAGGGGAAGCCGTTTTCTCAGGGAGATCTTTAAGGGTTTTCGGCCGTGGTTTTCCAACCACTGTGGATCCTTAGGGATCTTTGGGGGTGCCCCGGGCAGATCATGGGGGTGGTGAGGGGAGTGGCCGGGCAAGGCAGCTTTCAGGCACCGCTCCAAGCTGATCAGGGTTTACCTCCATTTGTTTTATTTGTTGGGGTCCCACCTAAAAGAGGGTTCTGTTGCTGACCGGGGGTGGGGTAGCAGTGTGTGTGTGGCTAGGGCATTTCTTCTGCCCTCAGGGAAATGACTCCAGTAAATGAAACCATCTGGATCTCGGTTCCCGAGGTCCCAACCTCCGCATTCAGTGGATGAGGGCACCTGAGCCTTCCGAGAAAAGAGAATTTTTCAGTGGAGGAAATTTTCTTCTCGGGGAATAACGCAGTAGGCTGTTTTGGGCTATTTTCTGAGACTGAAATGTTTAGGTTTTCCTCTTCTGTGGGGTTTGAGGTTTCCTCCATTCTAGCCCGAAGGGTCATTTTCCTGCTTCCCTCTAAAGCCGTTTGGGTGATTCTGGAGGGTTCAAAGAGGGTGCCCCAGTCGAAGACCGTTTGCTTAACTCAAGGTCCCTTAGCTCCAGGATCTTTTTCTCCTTTGAATGATTCCCTTAAGCTAAAAGCTAGATGTTTTATTCCCAGTCTCTAAGTTAAGTGCACCAAGAAGAAGTGATGTCCTTTGTTAGCGTAGGTGCGTAAAGTTTCTCCAGGGGGTTGGAGACGGGGCTCAGATTGAGGGCGGGGCTAACAGGGACCAGCGTGAGCTAACTCTAGAAGAGAATGAGAACTTGGCATTAAATGTGGTTGAACCGCCTGTTGAAAACAGCCTCCCTCTCCCTTCCCTTCAGTCCTCTGACTAAATCTCGCACAGTTCAGTTTAGTGCTAAGATACCTTCCGCATCTCTTTGTTATTTTCTTGTTTCTCCTCTTCACAAAGATCAGTCTTGGTGTCTGTCTACCTGGATGTTATTATTACTACAGTTTGCTTTTCATTATGTTTATTTGTAGAGCTGCCTTCTATGGATGTGGAGGCTTATGGATATTCTGCTAGTGATCTAGGTAGCAAGATACAATTCCTGTTTGTTTGTTTTAATGTTTTTTATTTATTTTTGAGACAGAGACAGCGTGAGCAGAGGAGGGTCAGAGAGAGAGGGAGATACAGACTGCGAAGACAGGCTCCAGGGTCTGAGCTACCCGTTAGCCCAGAGCCTGACGTGGGGCTCGAACCGACGAACCGTGAAATCATGACCTGAGCCAAAGTCAGACGCTTAACCGACTGAGCCACCCAGGCGCCCCACAATTCCTGCTTTTTTAAGTTTAAAATGAGTTTAGAGTGGGGCGCCTGGGTGGCTCAGTCAGTTGAATGTCCGACTTCAGCTCCGGTCATGACCTTGCAGGTTGTGAGTTTACACTGCACTTCGGGCCGTGTGCTGACGGTTCAGAGCCTGGAGCCTGCCTCGGATCCCTTTGCCCTCTCTCTCTGCCCCTCCTTCATCTGCACTGTCTCTCTCTCTCAAAAAGAAACAAACATTAAAAAAATTTTTTTTAAATAAAATTGAATGAGTTTAAAACCCCTGGAAGAGGCAGGACGTAGGGGGTTTGCGGACTGGCCAGAATTGCAGAGGTGGTGTGAGCAAGGCCCAAGGTAGGGGCAACATGGCTTCTGACAGGGGGCGCTGTTCAGGTTCGGGCAGCCACGTGGGATCAGCATGGCGCTGGGAGCGTCAGAGGGTGGCCTGCGTATGCGATGCTGGCTGGCAGATCTGTCCTGTTGCATTTCTGGGGTGACGAATTTCCCTGGCCCAGGGCCTGGCAAACCGAAGGGTCAACTAGTGAATATGCTTCCAGAACCCCACGGTCTGGGTCACAGCCGGTCCGTCCTGCTGTTGTGGGATCAATGCAGGCGTGGGTGGTCTGCAGACACACGGCCTGGCTGAGCTCCACTGACACACGACCGGGAAAACCGGGCATTGGGCTGGTTATTTGCCCATGGGCTGAGGTCGGGGGACCCCTGGCCTGAAGCACACTGCTGTCCCGTGTGGGTAGAGAAAAAGGTTCCCATTGGACAGGGGGTGCCAGAAGCCCCAGAGGATGTTGGTGACTTGGTACTGGGGGGGGGCCGAGAAAGTAATCTCGGGGGGGTCTCAGTGACAGGTCCGGGGTTGGGGAGCAGGGAGGGGGTTGGGAAGAGAGGGAGGTACCAGGGCAAGATCCTGAATTCTACTTTAGATTCTTGAAGGATGCATGGCGCTAGGCTTTTCGCAGAGGGGTGGGGGTGCGTGGGAGTTTGTGCCCTGTCTCCGGGGCCAGGTCCTGTGCCAGGGCTGCGACTTCGCGGTGACTGAGGCAGACAGCTCGTGTCTTCTGGAGCTTCAAGGGAAGTCAGGAGAGCGCTGAATGGGCGCTTAGGCGAGGAGCGTGAGGCGGCTGTGGACACTTTGTTTCCATTATGCAGATGAGGACGTTGAGGCCCAGAGAAGTTAACTCACAGGCACTAGTTAATTCAGTGACTTGGAGCCTGGACTTCAGTCTAGAATTCTCTGACCTCAGATATCCTGTTACCCGCTGTGCTGGGAACAGTTAGGTTGACCTGTATGACATTGCTAGTCAAAAATGGTGGAGAGTTGGCTGTTTTGTGTGGCTCAGCTGATGCGGCACCAAGTGTCTGGGGGGAAGTCAGGGATGGGGATGTGTCCCCTGCCCCCTCACCCCTACTTCCAGGTCTACTGACTCTTTCCTTTTCTCACCTCCCTCCTTCCCCGGCATGGTTTCCACGGCTCCTTCCAGCAGTGCCCTCGCTAGTGTAACCCAGTCTCCCACACCTCGGTTTTCTCCACCTGTCCGTTCGGCAAAACCTCGCCCTGCACAGACCCCAGGCCCGTCTCTTACTCCCCTGCAGCCGCCATCGGAGCTCAGCCGGAGAAGATTGCCTGGGAGGACGCCCCCTTTCTACCCCAAATGCTGATCTCGACCACTGACCTCAGAAGCAGCTGTTTCCATCTGACTGGTCCTCCTACCAGACTTGCTGCCTTTCAGCCTCTGCTCGCGCTCTGCACGAGGGCAGCTTCCAACATGCTCTGCTCTGTTCCAGGCCTTCCGGCCCTTCCCTCCAAGGTCACTGACAGCACATGGCATTGCCTGTTCCTTCCAAGGAGCACAGTCAGGCCCGCCCCTTCCAGCCCCTAGGCCCCTACCACACCTTCCTGGGGCCACACCGGCCTTTCCCTCCCCAGCCTCTGTCATAGCCTGATGTCTGGGTCAGCTGCTTCCTCCCCCATGTAGGCATTTACATCCCCCGTGCCTCCACCTCAACACCCTGCGTCTGCGCCTAGAGCAGAGCTGTCCCCTCGAACATTCTGGCATTGTTCTGTTCCTGCCCTGTCCCCTGCGGTCGCCGCCTGCACACATGGGCGTTGGCGTTGGACCCTCGAACTGTGGCTGACGTGACTGACGATAGAATTTAACACTTACGGCGCTTTATTTACGTAGCATCGTGGAGCTGCCCTGTCTCCTTCCCCAGCCCCGGCACGTCTCTGTAAGACCAGTTCCATCCAGCCTCCGTTCGGCTTTCTCGCACACTCCTCCGCTCACACAGCATGGTTATCGGTCCCATCACCACCGAGCCCTGAGCCAGAAATAACCCAAATAACCGCGGGCCTTTTAAATGCTAAGCGGTGTTTGGAGACCTTGTCCGGCCAAAAGACCGGGTTAGAATCCTAGGGTCTTCTCGGCTGAGGGGACCTTCTCTAGGAGTCTTGGCAAGAGAAAGAGGCGCACTGGGAACCACACTCAGGAGGCGTCTGCCTTTAGGCCTTGGGACGCAGCTGGACTGGACGGAAGGCATGTTTGCAAAGGAGGAAGGGGCATGGTGCTCCCTGCAAGAACCTGGAGGAGGGAGAGCACTTTCCAGGCCGTGTTGCTGCGACTTCCTGGGGTGTGAGCAGGAAGGGAGCCGGGGCGCCGGGCGCCGGGGGCCGGGTCGGGACTGTGTCCTCTCTTCTTCACCCAAGCCGGTAGCTGTGTCAGAGCAGAGGCACTGACTCGGTTTGAACTCCTCGTGAGTCTAGTTTTACCTCCGCCCGCTCTCACTGTCGCTGCCGGTGCAGATGAAACCCCGTGGAGGAGCGTGGGCTCTGGAAACACACCTGGGCTCTTGGTGCGCACTGTCGCCGGGCACGTGCGGTTGGGGTGGGAGGAAGGTTTCCTGCGGGGACGTGCTTCCTTGCTGTTTGCTTGTCTTTTAACATTTTAGGGGCACCTGGGTGGCTCATTAAGGAAAGCATCTGACTCCATTTCAACTCAGGTCATGATCTCATGGTTTGTGAATTCGAGCCCCACATCGCGCTGTGTGCTGACCACGCAGAGCCTGCTTGGGATTCTCTCTCTCTTTTCCTGTCTCTGTGCGCCCCCTCCCCCAAATAAATAAACTTAAAACAATAGTTTTAAAATGTTAAATAAAACATGCGTGTAGTTAAGGGATGGAGAAAGACGCCTCCTAGGCCTGTTCCCAGTGATGTCTCTGGTACTTCCCTCCTGCCTTACACATAA
Organism: Suricata suricatta; assembly: GCF_006229205.1. Taxonomy (NCBI): domain Eukaryota; kingdom Metazoa; phylum Chordata; class Mammalia; order Carnivora; family Herpestidae; genus Suricata; species Suricata suricatta. The sequence goes on along the minus strand of NC_043711.1, from coordinate 93,236,765 downwards.
TGTATTTCCCTGTGCTTCTGTGTCTGGGCATTAGTTTAGATGTTGCTTGCTGACCTTTGGCTTTAGAAGATGAGAGTTGGGGTCACTGGCGACCTCTTCTCTCCCCCTCCTGCCAGTGACGGAGGTCACTATTTATGTGCTCTGGGTTCCGTGGGTCAAAGTCAACAACTGCTTTAGTTCTGGATTTGAGAGCTAGAGACAGCGACTCTTGACCCTTCTCCTGCGGCCCTTCACCCCCATTGCACCCCAACCCTGACCGTGTCCAGACCGCCCTCCGCTCGGCTGTGACTGCCCTTCCCCGAGGCGGAGAACAGGCGCATTCTGACCCTTCCCCGCCCCGTGCTTGGCGGGGGGCTGAGCCGAAGAACTCTGGTGCCCGCCATCCTGAGCGTGAGGTTGGGTGCCCAGGCAGACGGAGTGCCATGGTTACAGTTCCGTTCTGGCTCAGCTGTCCTCTCTCCTGGAGTTTCCGTGCCCTCCTTCTGTCATACCCCCCATGGTGTCCCCACCACGCTCTTCACTGGGCCCCTTCCTTTATTGAAACTCCTTTCATACCACTCATTGGTGGCTGTCTGGTTCCAGCTGTTATTTGTTGGAGTTCCATCATCGTGGCTGAGGACGTTGGTCACTCAATGGCTTGTCTGAAGCCCCTTCCTCTGTCCTCACCACGGCGCCTTCCTTGCCCTCCCCTCCCGGCCTCGTCCTCCATCAGCCTTGGCGGTAGAGGACTGATCATTCCCCTGAAATAATCTGGGTTCTGTGGGTGATGCTCTCTGTCTTCCTGTGTTTTCAGTGGTTGAATGAGGCAGTTGGCAGAGCTGGTGGTTCTGAGAAGTGCGCTTCCAACGTGGCTTTTATGCCACTGGGTACCTTCCTTCCCCCTGTAATGCCTGGCTGCGTCCAGTGACCCTGGTCATGGATTAGCAACCCTGTTCGCCTCCGTCCCATGAGCGCATCGGGGTGGAGGGGGCACAGCCGAGAACATGGCTGACGGTGCTGAGAGTGGCCGGCTGAGGAGCACAAGTAACGAGTGCCTGGGTCGTGGTGATCCGAGCTCCCTGAAGCCACCGAGGCAGCTGTGTGCGTCCACCTAGCAGGTGTGGGGGCAACCCACCCGCGCCCCGACTACCCAGCCGGGACGGGGACTACGGCCCGGTCTCCCCGACACTGCTGGGACTCACAGAAGGCACCTGTGTGTGTGTGTGTGTGTGTGTGTGTGTGTGTGTGTGTGTGTTTGTCTTGGTCTTGTTTTCTACTTCTGTTCTGAGTGGTGCGTCTTGTTCTGCCTTACGCACTTCTCAGCTCTGCCTCTCATGGCCGTTGAAAACCACAATAGGAGACAAGAGCTAGAGAGTACGGTTTGGTATACAGAAGGGATCATCCTTGCCCTTTTCTGTGAAGGTCTCGAGTTTCCTCTGCAGTGATGGTTTGTAGCAGCCAGTGCCCCGTGTCCCAAGCGGGGGGACTGAGGTCTTGCAGGCACAGTGGCCGGCCTGGTGCCTGCCTTCGCCTGACCACGCTGTTGTAGGATTTTGTCCTGTTGGACGATGTTGGAGCACTCTGCTTCCCAGAGACCTTCCAAAAGAACCGTCACATGTAGGTTCACAGATAGGGAAGCACCAGGAGGAAGAGGTTGGTTCAGGACCCTCTGCCAGAATCCCGCCCCCTCTGGGTCACTGATGCACGTTGTCAAAAAGAAGTCTCCCTTTGGAGATTTGTATCCTTCTCTTTGCTACTTGTCTTTCCCGAACGCGGGACTGAGTGCACACATTCCTTGTTCCCGGGCTCTGGGATGTGTCATCCACCGGCTCTGAGCTGCTCCCTTTCGCATTTTCATTATTGTCTCTGAGCTTGACCTTGACCATTGGCTGCTTTCAATGTCACCATCCCACCTCCAGAAATTTAAAAACAAAATTTCATCCCGGATGATCACGCGTGATGGGGCCTTGGCGGCGTGCATGCCCTCGGGTCCCTTGGCGTCACCCATGCCGGCCTGAGCTGAGCTGCGTTGCCCCCCATGGACCCCTCCTCTGCCTCTTCTTCACCTGCCTCAGATCTCTCTCCGCCACCATTTAGCTTCTTGGGGTCCCGCGTCCTTGAAGTTGCTCTGGTATTCACTCTGGTTCTGTGCCCTCCAGGTTCCTGCAGCATTTCCCTGCTGGGAGTCCGTGGGCACGTGTGCGCATGTGCGCACCGGCTCCGCCCTCCCCCACGCCCCCTCACTGTCACCATTCTGGCCTCTCCCTCCTCTGTGATCCTCTCCCTCTGTGGTTTGGTTACAGGTCTGTTTCTTGACTGGTCTATAAACTGACTGAAAAAACTCCACTAACATGAGGGAGGGAATTGATTGCCACATTTTGCTGCCCTTTTCCGGCGGCCGGGCTTGGACACAGATGCAGCTGTCATGCTCCGTGTCCTCCTGTCCCGACCCCGGGTCCTTGGTTCCAGGTGCTGCGTGAAAACCGCCTCCCAGGGCACTTGGGCGCCTTCCTCCCGCATTGCGATTCTCTGCAAGGCGCCCCCCCCCCCCCTTGGTGCTCTATAGAGACCCACGTCTGCAGGGAGGTGGCAAGAGGTGCAGGGGCGGGGGGTGGAGAGGGCTGCACTCTGCGGGAAGGCTCAACGTCCCTTCTTGTCGCTTCTCCTCCACAGACCACCCCCGCGGCAGCAAGTCTAGTTGCTGGGGCAGCGGCGACGAGAAGCGCGGATCCGCCCGTGCCGAGCACGGAGCAGGCGCCAGTTCGAAGAGTCTCCTCCCGAAAGAGTCTCGGCTGGACACCTTCTGGGACTAGGGACAAGGCACGACACAAGCCACCCACCCCATGGAGGAAGAAGAAACCAGACACCAGGGCCACGGGAAACAGCAAGGAGCCCTGAGCCGGGAGAGCCCCCTGCCAACTCGGGCATTCCAGACGCCCGGACTTGGCCTTGGCCCTGGCCCTGGCAGTGAGGGCGGCCGACACTACACAGCGTCCGGCGTTAGCTAGCGTTGACCCAGGACTGCTTGACCCACAGGAAACCTATGCTTTAGATGTAAATAATGTACAATTTGTGGATGTCACTGAACCCAGAATACCTTCCCCTTTTTATATTTGTATTGACTTTAACTTATAAAAAAAAAAAAAAAAAGAAAAAGAAAAACAATTAGGAAAAAAAAAACACCCAACAAGAAAAAGAATGTTTAGACGGAGGAGGAGGAGGAGGAGGGATGTTTGGTCAGCCCGTCTGTCCCCGCGGCCCGGAGACCAGGCCTCGTCCTCGGATGCTGCGGGGGGGAAAGAGAGCCGTTTTCACCCATTTGTCTGTAAGCAGCCCCTTGGAATCCGGAGATTCCGGCCCAGAATCTGTGCGCTTATGGGCGCATCACGTCAAGCCATCGGCCCCTTTCCAGTACAACATTCCCGTGTTCCAAAATGCCAAGCTCTCCAGCCCAGAAGGACACGGGGAAGCTGGTGTACTTGGTGTGATTTCGGCGATGACTACTGAAAAGGGAAGAACCCGGCCCTTGTTTAAGGAAGCTGCAGGTCCCCGCCCCGGCGCACAAGGGAACCGAGAAAGCCGGAGGCGTCCTGAGCTCGGGAACAAAGAGAAATCTTGGCCTGGCTCTGCGGTTCCTTTTCCCCGCGCACTCACAGGTGCCCGGCTAGACGCCGCGCTGCTGAGGCGGGCCCCGCGCAGAGGACGGGGAGTCTGGGACGAAGCATGTATGTATTATTTATACTGGGATTTCACGTTTTTCTGTAAAAGCATGAAGCCAAGGCAGGGGGAGAGGACGCCAGCCGCCGGCCGTGCTCCCCGTCACACTACGTATGCGGTAGTACCATTTTGTATGTTGTGTTGAACAAAACGCATCGAACAAAGCAACAGGCGATGTATGTATATGAGAAAATTAATTGTACGATATCATTCCAGCACATTCTGTTGTATATTTTAGTCCCGTTTACTTTCTCTTCATTGTTGATAAGAGGATGTGAATTGTACAGTTTCCAGCTAGTTCCCCATATTAGAGACGAACTAAAAAGAGAGTATAGAAGAAAAAGAGAAAGAGCATTTGTGAATTGCAGGTGTCAAAAAAAATAGCCTAGCTGGCCTTATTTGTGAAGCCTAATTGCTTTTAGCATATGGAAGTATTTTTTCACATTTTCTTTGTATAAAATTTGTATTAAACTTAAATATCTTTTTCGATGGCGTGTTTCTTTGTGCCTGAGCCAGTGGACCCCCTCGGTATGCTTTTTTGGGTTCTGCCCCACCCTGCCCCCAACTTTTTCAGATTCTTCCCCTTTTTTTAATTAAACCATTTTGGAAAAATGGCTTGGTCATCCTCAGCGTTGCAGTTTCCCATTTGGTCACGATGGCCGTGTGTGATTCGCATGACCCAGCGCAGAAGCCAGGGCCGTGAGAGGACAGGGACATCCCCAAAGGGGACAGGCACTCGGGCCCCCAGCGGGCGCTCTTCCGGGGAAGCCCAGCTCCTTATTGGCAGAGACGCGAAGCCGGAGGGGAATCCTGAGCTGCCTTAGCAGGACAGTGCAGGGGTGGGGGTTAGTCATTCTGTGGCTTGGATGGCCGGCCTGCAGTTAGGACCGCTGCCTGGGCAGCGTGTGACCTCCGCTCTGCTCAGGTGCACCCTGGTCCCTTAGCTGTCATGGGTCACATGTTCTACCATTTAAAAATGTAATCCCTCTTCTGCACCCTGGGCTGCACCAAAGCAGGGACTGAGGAGCTGGAGTCCGCCCACAGGCCAGTTGCTGACCACGACTGTGGAAGGAAGGCAGTGGGGGTGTGTTACGGTCCGACCAAGGGGTGAGGGTGGCTACTCACTGGGACTGTGCTGGGGCTTCTCTTAGGAGGTGACCTTTGACCTGAGGTCTGAATGAAGAGCTGTGGGAAGACGAGGTGGGTGAACATCCAGACGGGACCAGCAGGTTCAAAGGCCCTGAGGTACTTAGTGTGTGCTTCATGTGCTTGAAGAGTCACAAGGTGGTCACGTGGTGCAGGTGGAGAGGGCCCCGGATGTCCCAAGGTCCGTGGTCTACGGCATGCACGTGGTGGGTGTCGGCCAAGCCACAAAGAGCTGTTCACCGTCCTAATGTGACCCGCCAAAGAAGGAACTAGTTCAGGGGCCCCTGGGTGGCTCAGTTGGTTAGGCATCCGACTCGATTTCAGCTCAGGTTATAGTCTTGCGGTTGGTGAGTTCGAGCCCAGTATCCGGCTCTGCACTGACCTCGGGTGAGCCTGCTTGGGATTCTCTCCTTTCTCTGCCCCTTCCTTGCATGTCCTCTTTCTCTAAATAAATAAACATTTAAAAAAAAAGGTAACTCAAGGCTTGGAGCTGGTGAAAGATTCTAATTGGACTCCTATTAAAGTGCTCTTTCTAGTAAATGGGGCATTGTCGTTTTTTGGAGTTAAAAATTTGTTCAGCTTCCTTTCCTTGGGTGCATGTGGGCACCTTCCCTTCTCATTTGAAGACCCCAGGGGGGCAGGGGACATAGCTCACTTTAGGGGACAAGGTGAAGACTGTGAGCAGGACCACACTGTCACCCTGTTTTTGTAGCTCCTGCAAGCTGCCTTCAGTCTCGGCCCCGGGGCCCTTGCACTTGCTGTGCCCTTGGCCTGGCACACCCTCTATGGCTGGCATCTTACTCAGGTTGTCTTTCAGGTGTCACCTCTGAAGCCAACACTCCCCTGCCCCCATTGTCCTCTGTCTCAGCCTCTTCCCGGTTTTCATGTCCTTGAGTCAAGTTCATACATATTTATGACCTCCGCTTGTGCGTTCCACTCACACATGAGCTGCGTGAAGGGACGGGTGATCGGCTTACTGCTGTCCCCAGAGCTGAGAAGGACACAGGGCTCCTAGATTGGGCGACACTGGGGCAGGGGCACCTCACACCCGGACCCTGTCCCCAGCAGTCAGAGCTGCAGCCTCTTAGGAAAGAGAGAGTCCCGTGGAGGGTGTGGCTTACTCAGCGGTAGAGAAATTGGTGCTTTTTAAACAATGTTGAAGTTTACTCTTTATTTGGCTATGTCCTTGCCTCAAATTTGAAAAGTCAGGGCGGTTCCCCTCCTCCGCATCCCTCAGTCTGCATTCCCAGACCCCCGCAGGGAGGCAGTTTTCCCTCCTTTTGGAACAGAAACGGCAGCACCTGACACACCGCCTGCCGTGTTCTTTTCCTGCCTGTTTCCTTCCTTCCGAGGCCCGCGCTTTGTTCCCTATGGCTCAGGTCCGGGCCCCGTCCTTCTCCCGTGGGTACGTGACCCTGTGATGAAAGAAGACGGTGCATGTCATGTCACAGCCCACAGTCCATGGGTCCTCCGTCCCCAAACAGTGGCCACGGGGCCCCGTGGCAGCCCCACCAAGGCCACATCAGAGGGTCTGCGAGTGGCCAGAGGAGGACTTGGAGATTCGCGACAGCGCTGCAGGGCCTTCCTGTCCGGCTGTGTCCCGGTCGAGTGTTTGCAGCTGCCCGATGACTGTGCATCTACAAATGAGAAGAGGGAGGCACACCGCGGGGTCCGCCGGGGTCCTTAGGTGGGGCGGGACCGGCCGCAGCAGCCTGTAATGTGACTGGGCGCTCTCGCCCCCTAGTGGCCGCCGCCTGGAACTGCAGGCCGCAGAGCCGGCGCCTGGCCACTGGGGACAGAGAAGTTGGGTCAAAGTACGTCATTTAGGGGACGGCTACTTCCCGGGCACTGTGTTAACTAAGCATTGAGGATACAGCACTGAACAGAACAGGTGAGGCCTCTATCCTCATCCACCTGACACTCTCCACGGGAGCAGTCCAATACCCACACGATGCAGCTCCCCTCCGAGGAGCTGGCCAGTGAGCAGAAACCCGAGGAGGTGGGACCGAGCCGGGACGACCAGGGCAGCGGTTGTTAATGCTGGCGGATCATTAGAAACAGCCAGGAAGGTTTAAAAGAAACTGGTAAATGGCGAGACCCTCCCTGCTGTCCTGGACTAAGGACACCCCACTGTCCGAGGTGGGGCTCGGGAGTGGTCATGCAAAGCGGCTCGGTGATCCTGATGGGCAGCAGATCGGAGAGCCGCTAACACCGGGTAGAAGGAGGAACAAATGTAAAAGGCCTGAGGGTGGGCCTGGCCTCTTGAGGGGAGAGAAGGCAGGTGAGAAGAGGGATTCGGGAGGGGGTGGGGCCGATGAGCCCAGAGCGGGAGGGAGGGAGTGACCTTGGGGTTTGCACTGTGCTCCAAAAGGGATGGGAAGCCGGGTGGGCAGTTTCACAGCTTTACTGAGCTATAATTCACATACCATACAATCTACCCATTGGAAGTGTGTAATTCAATGGTTTTTGGTATATTACCTTATTTTTTAAAAGTTATAAAGTATATACAACAAAATTTGCCCTTTTGGCCATTTTTAAAAATGTTTATTTTTGACAGCATGTGGATGCACGAGTGGGGGAGGGGCAGAGAGAGAGGGAGACAGAATCCCAAGCAGGCCCCATCTGCGATGTCGGTGCAGAGCCCAATGCAGGGTCTGATATCACGGTTTGTGAGATCATGATCTGAGCTGAAATCCAGAGTCGGACGCTGAACTGACTGAGCCACCCAGGCTTCTCCTGCCCTTTTAACTATTTTTTAAAATAATGTCTTATTTATTTTTGAGAGACAGAGAGACAGTGTGAGCAGGGGAGAGTCAGAGAGAGAGGGAGACAGAATGTGAAGCAGGCTCCAGGTGCCCCAACCATTTTTAAATGTAAAATGGGGGCACCTGGGTGGCTCAGTTGGTTAAGCGTCCGGCTTCAGCTCAGGTCATGATCTCACAGTTCGTGGGTTCAAGCCCCACATCGGGCTCTGTGCTGACGGCTAGCTCAGAGCCTGGAGCCTGTTTCAGGTTCTGTACCTTCCTCTCTCTCTGACCATCCCCTGCTCATGCTGTCTCTCTCTGTCTCTCAAAAATAAATAAAAAACAGGAAAAAAAAAGTAAAACGGAATAGCATTAATCAGAGTTGTGTTTCAAACCTCTGAGTGTTTTCCAAACTTCAGCTCTCATACCAGGGCCTACATTATTATTTACTTTCTTTAATCCAGGAAGCAAAGGTCACCCATGTGCCTTCCAGCGTCACCAGGGTGGGCTCATTCCCCTCGAGGAGCTCTGAGCTGAGGGCTTTTCCATGCTGTAAACTTTCGGTCTTCGTGATAACCCCACGGGGCAGGATGGGGAGCGCGATTTGCCCAGGGCCACACAGCAGGTCAGGGCCAGAGCCAGGGTTTCGCTGGACCCCCTGCTTCCCAAACGAGTGCCGTGACCCATCGGGTGAAACTGCCCCAGCATCTGTGGCCCCGCGGTCAGTTCCGGGGCCCCCTTCCCTGACTCCTCTCAACGGTCCACAAGGTGGGTACTGTTCTCCTAATGCAGCTTGGGGAACGGAGACTCAAGGGTTCTGTGAATTTAAAGGGCGTTAGGTTGTTGTTGTTGTTTTTCTTTAATAATTATTTTTATTTCGACAGAGAGAAAGAAGTGGGGGAGGGGCAGAGAGAGGAAGAGAGAATCCTAAGTAGCCTCCATGCTGTCAGCACAGAGCCGGACACAGGGCTCGATCTCACGAACCTTGAGATCATGGCCTGAGTCAAAACCAAGAGTCAGATGCTCAATTGACTGAACTACTTGTGTGCCCCTACAGGTGGTCAGGTTTGTAGCTGAAAACAACACTCTATATAATCTGAGCAGGAAAGGAATTTATAAAAGGGCACAATGTGATTCACAGGTCTCTGGGAGGGAGGGCCAGAGAGACGGGCTAGGGTCCTGCACAGCCACAATCAGTGTCCGGATTACACAGCAGGATGTTTCCGCTGCTGTCGCTGGGCCCAGACACTGCACCTCTCACTGGTGACACCTGCACAAAGAAGGGCATGCCGCTTCTTCCTCCTCGCTAGGGTGCAGCCCACACGTCAGAATGCACGCTGCAGAATTCCATGGCTTTCACATGTGGGTTGGGTAAACCCAGGTTCCACTGGGTCTCAATACAAATGCCATTTGGGAGGTACTTGAAAGGCTGAGTCTGGGTGCCAGGTGGGTGTATCTGATTCGTTGAGTCTAGGTCACATGCTTACATTTTAACTGCAAGGAAGGCTGGGAAGGTCAGATTCAGCTGCAGACTCCTAAGGTAGGAAACTGTGCAAATGAAAGTCCTTGGCTTGACAAAAAACACCCTAGCAGCCGCTGCAGAGTGGCCCCGAGTCCCCGTCGGGTTGGCTGTCGTGAGCAGAGTTCACCCAGATAGGGCAGGAGGCCTTGGTGAGTGAACCGGTCTGTTGTATGGCTCTTGGCACATGAGCTGCAATTAATGACAGCAGTTAATGGGCTGGTCGGGCTGGAACTACATTTCCCAGAATCCCTTTCCTTGAGTGGTGCAGAGTTAGAATTGACCCTAAGAGGATCGTGGGTGAGACTGTGAATGCGGAAGGGAAGCGGCAGCCTCTCCTGCAGGTGCTGTGGCCCCAGGTGGTGACAGGTGCAGACGTGGCTGTCCTGAGCTGCCCCGGTGCCTAGTCTCTGACCCCTGGACGTCGCCCCTGGCTGGCCCCAGAGTGCTGTGCTGCACAGGCCAGCCAGCCTTCCTCGGTTTCTCATCCGGGGCCGCTCTGCAGACTCACTCTGGTGGCCTGGCACCCCTCACTGGTGACTCCAGGTGCCACTTTTCAGGTTGTCACTTCCTCAGCTCCTCTGAATCCTGTAGAAGGTGGAACTCCCGTAATACCTTTCTTATCCAAGCCCATGGGCCGAGTCTGGCTGCTTTCCTGAGTGGATGTGACACGTGACGAGTACCCGCGGGATCACAGGGAGGGATGGGACCGCCAGGCGGCGGGTGTGGCCGCGGGGTGGGCGGCGAGGCGCCGGTGGGAAGCGTCGCTGTCGATCTGGGAGCAGCCGCCCAGCTCCCGGTCCTGCCCAGCTCCCGGTCCTGCCCCGCGCGGCTGCCCTCTGCTCCGCGCCCGCAGGCTGGGAGCCCCGGAGCAGCCCCCTCGCCCCCCTCCTCGCAGGACCCAATCCCTGTCTCCTGTGAACGCGGCCGAGCTGTGGGCCCTTCCGTGCGTGCGCCGGCCCCCTGGCTGTTAGGAGCCTGCGGAAGACTTTTCAGCTCTCCGGCCTCTCCGTTCAGGAGGAGCCATGCTTGAACCTGAACAAGTCATTTCTCACCCAGAGTCGTGGCCTGGGATCAAACCCTTGGCCTTGCCATTTGGCACAGGGCTCTCGTCAGAGCATGATATTAATGGAAAACCATTGCCTCCCTGGCCCAGGAGAGAGTCCAAGGCCGGGTGAGCTGGACTCTCGACAGCGCGTTATGGCAACTGAGTACCGCCATCCCTTGGCTTTGGTGAACTGCAGAAGGGAACTTCATTTATGTAGCGTCTTTTATGTTCCAGGCAATTTATGTGCACTGAATCCTAATGACCTGCATTTTACAGCTGAAGATATCAGACCCAGAGAGGGTGTGGAAGCTGCCTGAGGTCACACAGCTACTTAGTTAGTGGCAGAAACTGGACTTAAACCCAGTCTTGAACAGGAAAGAATGTGCTCTGAACCATTACTGTATCTTCATCATCATTTGAGAAGCTTTTGCAGAGAAGCCACTCCGTTCCTTCTTTCCTAATTAGGCATCCATTCTCGGCTGGACAGTTTTGGGTGCTGGGGACCCAGCTATGGACAAGGAGACAGAGGTAGGCACAGGGTGGAGGCAGAAACTAGTGAAACAGGTTGGGGGGAGACTTGACACAGACATGCTTTTTCTGTATCAAATATGTTACAAGAGATTCATGCATCTATTTTCTTCTTGAAACTTGAAGCTGCCTTCGTTTAGTTTCTCTTTTCTTCCACTTTTGATAGAAAAATATTTCTTCACTCTGGAAAAAAACAGCTGTGATGTGCGATGGTAAATGGTGCGCAGGGGAGACAGCAGGGTGGGGTGGGGACTGCGGCCAAGAGCGAGCCTGTGGCGCGGCTCAGCAGGCCATGTGCAGGCTCCGGATCGCCGTGCTCCTGCACTGCCTTTGGAGAGAAGTTGAAAAACGTAGCTCTTGAGTTAAATCTCTCAGGTTTTAAATGTGAGCAACCTTGGCCCAAGAACACGAATCTAGCAGTCAGAGATGCTGGGTTGGGGTCTAAGCTCTGCTGAGTCGCAGCTTACAAGGTCAGGGGCAAGCCACCACACCTCTCTGGGCCTCAGTTTCCCCCTCCGTAAAACAGGGCTTACAAAGACAGCAGTTAATGGGATGATGAACTTTTGTTTGCCACGGTGGGTTCTATCGCCACCCCCATTTTACAGCTGAGAAGTGAGGTTCAGTGGGGTAGAGTTCCCACAGATCATGGCGCCTGGGTGGCTCAGTCGGTTAAGCATCTGGCTTTGGCTCAGGTCATGATTTCACGATTTGTGGGTTCGAGCCCCGCGTCAGGCTCTGTGCTGACCACTAGCTCGGAGCCTGGAGCCTGCTTCAGAATCTGTATCTCCCTGTCTCTCTGACCCTCCCCTGCTCATGCTGTCTCTCTCTGTCTCTCAAAAATAAATAAAAAACATAAAAACAAGATTGGAAGAGCTGGAATTGAACCCCATGCCCCCGGCCTGATCACCACCTGATCCTTCCTCTCCAGACAGGGCCATGGGTGGTCATGAGGATGGGAGGAGCTAGTTCGGGTCAAGGGCTTGCTGAGCCCATGCCGGGGACACTGCAGGTGCTTAATAAACGTCAGAAGCTGGGCTTGTGTTAGCAGCTTCTCATTCAGCCACACCCGGCGGCCAGAGGATCTGGGTGCCGAGACCAAAGGGGCCCTGGAGTGGGGGCGGGCTCTGCAGGGGCACCTCCCCTACAGCCAGGGCTTACCAAGTACTTCCATTTGGGGCCAAATCCTTCATGCTGGATTTTACAATCAGCATTCGGCTTATCACTATCCTTGAGTGAACTTCGGGATATAAAACTAAATTCTGACATTTTTTCCAAACAGCTTTAACCCTGATTGCACACCCATTACTGAACGTGAGAGCAGCTTGTCCTTGCCCTTCCCAGGGCTGTGATTGCTGATCGCTCTTGAGGCTTTACCATAGCATCCATCTGCCTTTCTGCATAGATGCTGCTCTATGCCGGGATCCCCATCGTGGCCACGGCAGGTCAGCTGATCAAGTCTTAGGCCTCACTGTTGTCAACGGTGCTGCCATTTCATTGCAGCAATCCCTGCAAAATGGGCATGGCCTGGTGGCATTGCTTCCTGAATCTTTTCAAGGGCAGCCCTGTGTTTTCAGGCCTTTTGAATAAAGTGGCACCTGCTGGCTCTCGCCAGCTGTGGGGTTGTGCTGCCCTCTGGTGGTCATTGGCAGGCATAGCTTTGCCAGCGCTGAGCGGCACCCAAAGGGGCTGAAAGCGTTATGTGGGGACAGTGGTGGAATGCGGGGAGAGGCTGGAAAGGGCGTGAGGGAGCCTTCTGGGGACCTGGACACCTCTTCCGTCTTGTGAGTGGTGTTACCCAAGTGTGATCCTATGTAAAAATACATCAAGATGCTCACTACAGTTTTGTGTAGGAAACTGCATAGATTATAAAATAAAATGTAAACATCTCCTTTACGTTTATGAGGAAGCCCAGTTGTTTTTGACCAGACACCCTACCTCCATCCTTCCCTCTCCAAACCATCCTCCCCCACCCCCAGTAGCCAGGCTGATTTTTTAAAAATGTAAATCAGATCAGTCCACTCTCCTGCTTAAAACTCTTGGGTGTGTTCTTATTGGATTGAGAATAAAATCTAAACTCCGGTAAAATTCCAAATTCAGAACCAAAAGGGTCCAACCACGTCTGCCTGGGCCTTCCCTTCCAACCCCAAGACCTTCATCCTCACCTCCCGTTTCTCCGGGTTCCCCTTCCTTCCCTCCAGGTTGAAGGCTTTGCTTTCCAGCAAGTTGTGTAAGTCCTGTGTCTCCCCCCCCCCCCCCCCCCCCCCGTGCTTTTCCTGGACTTTCTCACCATCCAGGTCTGAGCTCCCGTACCACCTGCTCAGAGGTGACTACAGCGCCCCCCCCTTTCCCCCTTTCCTGGTCACTCGGTGCTGAGTCACTCCAAGGCTTCCTTCCGGACTCCAGCCAGCACCCCAGGAGGAGAGAAGCCCCCACCACTGACCCCACAACGCTGGGCGTTCTGAGAGTCACAATCTCAACCAACGGAAATGTTTACCCCCTGGACAAGAGGCTGCTTTTTGGACCCTACATGTTTCACTGGACAGATCCTGTGACCAATTTCAAAGGGATGTTCTAGGTCCCCTTTGTGAAGTTGGCTGACTTAGACCCCAGCATCCACCTGCTCCTCCCCACTGGGGTCACACGGCTGCCTCTCTCCTCCCGCCCTCCAGGTGCTTCTTGGGGGGGACCTGGGTCACAGCTCAAGCTTGTGACCGGGGTGTGACCTGAGGCATGTGTGCTGGTTTCCTGCTTGTGGCCGCTGTCACTCTCTGTTGTTCCTCAGGACAAGGTGATGGGAGGGAAGGTCCGCCCCGCAGGGCCCTGTGTGGTGTCATGTCTGCCTCTGGTGACGGTGGACACTGGCTTCGCCTGGCGGCACGGGAGAGAGGCTAGCGCACCTGCTCTGAAACGTGACAGGGACTCACTGAGACCGCTGTCCCCTCTTGGCGATGGTGGCTCCACAGAGACGAGGCAGGAGGGAGGCTGCTTGATTCAGAGAACGGCTTTTCTCAGCCTCACACTCTCTCCCCGAGGCCCACAGGAAAGGGCTGCTGCTGCTGCTGGAAACTGGCTAGAAACAAGCTACCTACACGGCGGCCACAGGCTCTGACAGAGAAGTCTCCAGAACTGACGTTTGACCTTTAAGACTTAAAAAACAAATTTTTAAATGTTTATTTTTGAGAGAGAGAGAGACCGACCAGGGGAGGGGCAGAGAGAGAGGGAGACACAGAATCCAAAGCAGGCTCCAGGCTCCGAGCTGTCACCACAGAGCCCAACGTGGGGCTTGAACCCACGAACCACGAGATCATGACATAAGCTGAAGTCGGACACTTAACCGACTGAGCCATCCAGGCGCCCTGATCTCTAAGACATCCGTACAGTAATTAATTCACAGCATGCAATATGCACTCTCCCCCTCACCCCTGTGTCTGATAGCCCTTATGGGTCACTGTTTTTATTAATTTCTTATATCTTCTGCCCAAGTTTCTTTCTGCAAATATGGTCATACAGGTTTTACTTTTCTCTCCATTTTTACAAAAAGGGTGGCATGTGCCATGTGCTGTTCCCAAACTGGCCCTTTGCACTTAGTGCTGTGTCCGTGAGATCCTTCCAAACTGATCCACAGGGAACATTCTTGCTCTGTTTCGTGGCTGCGTGGTACTCTACCGTATGGCCTTGTTGTATTTTAGCCCAGTTCACTGCCGATGGGCATTTGGGGTGTATTCACTCTCTGCTCTTACCAGCAGTGTTGTAGAAAATAAATCCATACGGAGTTTTCACACCTATGTAAGTATAGCTGTAGATAAATTCTCAGAAGCAGAACTCCTGATAAGATTTACAAATTGGATGAATATTGCTGACTTGCTTAATATCTGACGAAAACAATACCTTGCTCCAGTTGCTGGTAATGTGAGTGTCTGGGTTCCTGAGTGGGAATCTGAGCCCATGTGATCTACTCCTAGTACTAGTACTAGTATTATGTGCTATAGAAGTTGGGATGCCTTTGGCTGCAAGTAACTAAGGAAGAACCAACTCAAAATATTTAAACCATAAGGATGTTACCTCACATAATGTAACCTACTTTCCAAACAAGTGTCCTTTTAAGAATTAATGCTGTACCCATGGAAATCTGCTACTCTAAGCATGTGGACTATTGCCTACAAATGAAACCAAATTAAAGAGTCCAAGGATGGAGAGAAAAAGACTGGGTTAAAAAATTTAAAGCCATTTTTTGAGTTCTGCATTTGGGATGGGAGTGTGGGAGGTGTATCTGAGGTGTGTCTGGGGTCACACGTCCCAAAACTTTTCAGCCAAGTAAGCCAAAGAACTCTGTTTTGTGTTTTAAGTCACTTTGTTGTGTTTCTGTCCTTTGCAACAGAAAGAAATCCCAGGTGGCCCCGACTTCTAAAGCCCTTGGCAGGTACAGAGGTGGATCTGAGGACTTTGTTGGGTCTTTGTCCTTCTGCTGGGCTGTCAGGAAGTTTTGGAGTTGTGTTCAGACTTCTAGGAGGCCAAGGGCTTTTGTTTGTGGGTGCTGAATAGTCCAGTTACTCTAAGATTGTTCTCAAGAGCTAAGATCCTGCTGGGGAAACGGTGAAAATCAGCAGCCTGGGGCCAATGAATCTTAGCTATCCACCCCCCATCCACTGAGCTATCTACCCCCCATCTACCATCCATATGACTGATCATCCATCCATCCATCACCCATCAGTCTGTCTGATCATCCGTCTGTCCATCCATCCATTCATCCATCTATTCTCTGTCCGTCCATCCATCCATCCATCCATCCATCCCCCATCTACTATCATCTGTTTGATCATCTGTCCATCCATCCATCCATCACCCATCTATCAGTCTGTCTGATCATCCATCTGTCTATCCATCCATCAATCCATCCATCTATTCCATCTGTCCATCCATTCATCCGTCCATCCATCACCCATCTACCATTATCTGATCATCCATCTGTCCATCCATCCATCCATTCATCCACCCATCTATCACCCATCTATCATCAGTCTGTCTGATCATCCATCTGTCCATCCAGCCATCCATCACCCGTCTACCGTCCCTCTGATCATCCATATCTCTATCCATCCATCTGTCCATCCATCCATCACCCATCTACCATCTGTCTGATCATCCATCCATCCATCCATCCATCCTTCAGCCTCCAATAAACGCTGTATCTGTGCCAGGCTGTTGTGGGGACTGAGGATCCAGAATGAGGAAGACGCTGTCCTTAGCCACTGGAAGCTAAGTCCTCCGGAATTCAAGTGTACACACTTACTTACAGACTGTGGACCCAGTTTCTGTCAGACCCAGCCTTTGACAGTTAGTCCCCCAAACGGAAAAGTAGTTGAGCACGTAAGTGGTTCATTTCAGATGAAGGGGGTCTATCTGTGTCCCCCAAACCTTCTCTGTGTGGATGACTCAAAGTCCAACAGTGCCTCTCACTGGAAGCCTACTAAACAGACGTAAGGAGCCACGCCCTAGCCCCTGTCAAAATGTAAACGTGGGTTTATTTAATGCCTTTTTTTCCGTCACAAAGTACTGACTCCTCCCCAGGGTCCCCTCTTCCGAGAAAACAAGATGGCGGCATAAGGCACGTGCATTGTCCACATGACACCAGGTTCGGTCCTTAAAAACAAAAATAAGCAACAGTCTTCCCATCAGCCCCGAATCACCTCCCCCACCAATTGTTCAAGGAATGATTGTCCCCCTAAAGCACACCTGGCGGCCGAGCGTGCTTGTGTTCGAGCTGCCCCGCCCCCCATGCCAGTTTCGAAAACCAAACCAAACCAACGACTAAGCGAACCAACAACACAGGTACGAGACGTAATGCCGGGGCAGGGAGATCAGTCCATAAATTAAAAAGGAAAACGAAAACCCGAGCCCGTCCCCCTCCTCCTGGCCGCCAGCCCTCCCCCAGATCGGCAATCTCTCGCTGCTGCTCCGTGAGTCTTGTAGAAAAGCCTGGACTCCGAGTCCGCACTTTTCTCCAACGTTAAACGTTCCGAAGCCGCAGGTGGGCGCTCTGCGTCTCAGGACCCGCGTGGGACGGAAGGGTGGCTTCTGCGACGGTTGCGGGGCACGTCCCCTCGGCCGCAGGGCCCGAGCCTGGGGTCCGGCGTCTGGCGCGGAAGGCGGGACGGCGAGGGCCCGGTGGTGGGTGGGAGGCGCCGGGGGTGGCAGGTGGCGGGGCCGGGGGTCCTGCTATAAATACTCCAGCTCCAGGGCGTGTCGCAGCGCCTCCAGGTCGGCGTGGCACGATATCCGCCAGAACGGCATGTTGTGCTGCGAACACACAGGGACACAGGACGCCCGCTGCTGGGTCCCGGCCCGCCCCGCGCCCCGCCCCCCCAGGTCCTCCCTTGCTGGCCCCCTGCGGCCATCCCCTCCCCTTGCCCACAGTCAGAGCCGGGTGCGAGGCCACGCCCCCAGCGCACCCCGAGGGTGTTTCCCAGCCGGCAGGCAGACCCGTCTGGCCAGTGCCCACCAGCCTGGCCACGCTGTCTCCGTGCCCTCAGAGCCTGTGACGTCTGACCCTCTGCCCTCCCCGGGACCCGCGTGGGCCTAGGCGGCGCACTGGCGGAATGAAGTCGTGCAGTGGGAAAGCCGTCCTTCTTAGAACATTGGCCTTGATTCTGCGACTTCACGACCAGAGTCTCCGCTAGGTGCCCTCTCGACTCCCACCTGTCCCTACGTGTGCTCATCTCCACCTAGACAGAGCGGCAGGCCCTGGTAGGCAGGTGACACAGGACATCATCAGTCCGTTTTCTTTGCTGTTACCTGGTCTGTGAGACAATCTTTGGTGTATACAGTTGTCGCAGCTGTGCATGGTGCCTGGCACACACGCTAAACGCTATTAGGAGTATGTCTGGGTGCAAAAGGCCCTGAGGAGGGGGCACAGTCATGTCAGGTGCTGGGGCCCCGTCGGGGCGTGCAGGTGTGCGGGTGGGGCGCCTCTGTGTCATGATGTAGAGCTTGGATTTCAGTGGGTCCGCCTGTGATACCCAGTGTTTAATTTTTTAAAAATTATTATTTTTAAAATGTTATTTTATTTTTGAGAGACAGAGACAGCACGAGCAGGGGAAGGTCGGAGAGAGAGAGACACACAGACTCCGAAATAGGCCCCAGGCTCTGAGCTGTCAGCACAGAGCCCAACGGGGGGCTCGAACCCACGAACCACGAGATCATGACCTGAGCTGAAGCCGGTCGCTTAACTGACTGAGCCACCCAGGTGCCTCGATACCCAGTGTTTTAAATAATAGTCCCTTAGGGGCCCCTTGGTGGCTCAGGTGGTTAAGTTTCCAAAGTCAGTTCAGGTCATGATCTCACGGTTCGTGAGTTCGAGCCCCGCATCGGGCTCTGTGCTGACGGCTCAGAGCCTGGAGCCTGCTTCACACTATCTCTCCCTTTCTCTGCCCCTCCCCTGCTTGCGTTCTGTCTCTGTCTCTCTGTCTCAAAAATGAACAGACATTTTAAAAAACATTAAATAATAGTCTCTTAAATCTACAGTTGTGTTTACTGTCCCCCTGAAGCCACCGAAATAAACAAAAAACCTGGAAACAAAACCACAGGCACCTTTTTCAAGTGGGGGATGAGAAAGAACTGATTTAACCAAAGTTCAATTACCGGCAAGTCAGAACCAGTTACCATCATAATCATGGTCGCCACTGATCATTAATGTTTGGTGAGCGCCCATCCTGCGCCAGGCACCGTAGCCGGGCACATTTTTATCACTGGACAAGTTAATCATTGGCTAAAGTTGTTGCCTGCCCAACGCCACTCTCCCTTCTTTCTTGCTTCCAGAACCCTGAATTTTGCAGCACTGTGCCCAGGCTTAGGGAATGCTGTGGCAACCCCAGGCCCGATTTGTCAGTGATTTGTCCTGTATCCCTCTTGACTTGTGACCCACTGAAAGCCAAGGAGGAAGGTTGCGAGAGGCTTCTGGGAAAGGGTTTCCTCCAGAATGAGAGGGAGGCACCCGAGAAGAGAATTTCCTCCTTACTTTCCCTTTCTATTTGGATGCTGTCATGTTAGCATGTGATGTCTGGAGCTGTGGTGGCCCTTTTGAGATTATGAGGCAACGAATCAGAAACTAAAAAAGCCAGGGATGGTTGGAAATGTAGAGCAAAATGATAGGGATGCTTGGTGAAAAACCACCTAGGGACCGTCTACGTCTAACCCTTGTTAGGTGAGCAAGTTTAACTCATCCTTACGTAGGCTTCCTGCTACCTGCAGCGACAAGCATCCTGGCATCCAGCAGACAGGCACGGGCCTTCAGTTACTAACAAAGTGAACAGACGGTGCTCGATGAACATTGGGATGCCCGGAGTTCTGTGCTCTGAGATTTCTGTACGGAAACTGTACAGGCATCCTGTTGGGTCCTGGAACCCATCAAATCCTTTCCCGCCTCTGGGGGCTCTGCACATATTACTCTGCCTACTCTTTATATCATTGTCACCTTAAATTTTTTAAATGTGTTTTATTTTTGAGAGACAGAGACATCACGAGCAGGGGAGGGTCAGAGAGGGAGACACAGAATCCGAAACAGGCTCCAGGCTCTGAGCTAGCTGTCAGCACAGAACCCGATCCGGGGCTCAAACCACAGACTGTGAGATCATGACCTGAGCTGAAGTCAGATGCTTTACCGACTGAGCCCCCAGGCGCCCCTACATTGTTTATCTTGGCCTTTCTGGTCTGTGGCAGGCAGAATAACAGCCCCCCAAAGATGTCCATCCATGTCCTGATCCCCAGGACCCGTGAATATGTGCCTTACACAGGGAAAAGGGACTTTGCAGCTGTGATGAGGTGAAGGCTCTTGAGATGGGGGAGGGGAATGCAGAGGGCGGGGACTCTGTCCACTGCTGTGCTCTCGCGAGCCTCCTGCTTGGGTGACACCCGCACACACAGGACTCTCACTGGAGCCACAGAGAAATCCAGATGCACGAAATGACCCAGATGGTTCTGTCTGTGGGGAGCACGGTGATGTAGACAGATCGGGGAGGTGGGGCAGAGGGCAGCGGGAGGGCATCTGTCCCGACAGCTGGGTCGGGACCGCCTCTCCCAGGCCCTAGAGGGCAACAAGGATGTGCAAACCTGTGTGTTTGGGTAGTGGAGGCAGAGGACAAAAGCCAGTGCAAAGGCCCTGAAGCGAGTCGTTCACTGCTGCATTGCATGGCTCCTGGCACACAGTGGGTGCTGGAGAAGCACCAGGAGGAATGAAGAGGAGGGGGGGATGGGAAGGCTAGTTTCTCTAAGTCCTCAGTGAACACATCTTTTTTCTCTCTTGCTCAAAGGAAGCAGAACGGCTGCCCTTTCTCTAATTCCTTCCCATTGCCCCAGCTCCCCCCACCCCCCACCCTCCCCCACCTCAGCCAAACCTTCCTTTCTCTGCAAAGATGCGTTCTGGTTCCTGCCTGGCCAATCCTGTCTCCCGTGAAAGAGTGTAATTCATTTTTCTGGGACCAAATGAGCAAAGGTAGAAGAGAATGTCCCAGGCACCCCTCCATCTTGGCCCTAGCGCGCAGGTGGATTTATGGCTTGCGGCGAGGTGGAGACAAATGACCCACTAAAATGGTGATATTAACAACACCGTCAGCCCGAACAGTCAGAGCCCCTTGTCCTGTCGCCGTATTTCACGCGGCTCAGGTGTCCGGCAGCCTGGGCTAATGACTCCCATCCATCAGGCCGGGCGAGCGGCTGCTGCACAGCACCGTTCGCTGATGGGCTGCGGCTGCTGCTTTAGACACTGGTGGAGGGTTTTTTTGGGGGGGGCTCTGTATGGGGGGGTGTGTGTGCCCTCTGATAGACTCCTACTCTTGTCTGGCTAGCCCAGTGCTCCAAACTCCTAGATGCACCTCCTTCCTGCTTGGCATTTGGAGCAAAACCCACATCTATTTGCATATAGAGCTGTGTGACCTTAGGTACATTGATGAACCTCTCTGAGCCTCAGATGCATCCCCTGTAAAATGAAGCCAATGACACCCACTTTGCTGGAAGAGTTGAGGATTAAGTCAAATGATGATGTCAGAAATAGGAGTGGTTAAGGGCCTGGGCTTAGGTCAGGCTCCCCTAGATGCCAGTCACAGCCCTGCCGCAGGCCAGCTGTGACGGAGACTGCCAGCGGCCTCCAACATCCGTTCCCCCTTCTCTCTCAGAAGTGGCCCTCGTTTTTCTTAGCGACGCTCGGTGGCTGGGAATACAGGCGGCACCTTGAAGGGGGCTCTGCAGCAAGGCGCCGTCACGTGACTCAGATCTGGCCAATGGGATGCGGGCAGTGCAATCGCCTGTACCCTTTAAGGGAAGATGTCGCCTCCCTCTTTTCCTCCCCAGGGACTGCGGTGTGGCCATGGGTGGTGGCCAGGAGCAGCACTGGAAACCGCCGAGCAACAACTCAGACGGAGCCTGGGTCCCCGAAGCTTGTGGGTGCTTTGTGTGACCGAGGGACGCCTCTCCACGGTTTCAATGGCTGCCGGGTATCTCGGGCCACCCCAGCCCCCTTCCCTAGCATCAGGCTGGTGCTGGCCCTGCTGGGGACCCCCGCCCCCTCCTCCGCAGGTCTCGGCCGCAGTAAAGCGCTTCTCTCAAGGGCTCCGAGCGAGCAAGCAAACGAGAGACTTAGGGGAGTTTTCACAATGATGTGCGAACGAGCATTCATATTTTCTCTCCCAGGAGAGAGAAACGCGCCTGAATTTCTAAGGTGGGTTATCACTCCTCCCGCCCCCCCCGCCCCCCGGGGGAGTAATAGCAGAGCTTCGGGTCATTGAGAACTCACTATGCATCCCTCCTCTGCTCAGCCCTAGATGCACATTCCCAGCAGCTGTTCCAGACAAGGAAGGGCAGCTCAGAGAGGGGGTGAGGGGGTGTCATCTGCGGAAGGCCACTGTGGGGGCAGGGCTGGTGGGAGGGTGAGGCCCGGGAGGTGCCTGGCCCAGCACTGGAAGGGGAGCCCTGACTAGACGCTCTCAAAGGAGGAAAAGCCTGCCCTCTAGCGGTCACTGTGGTAATTGCCAAAGGTGCGAATTTTGACTCCTAATGATCTGGGCACACTGCGTGGTGTGGGGGAAGGCACCCGACCCCTTCTCACACGCCTTGGACTTGACTGATTTTCGAATGTGCTATCAGATATTCAGGCAAGGATAAACCTGGACTCGAGCCTGGACTCGACATTGTACAGGTCACGTATAAACACAGAGTAGTTTGCACGTGCTTTTAATCAAACCCGAATTTCCAGAAGTGCAACTGAGGGGTAAATCATGGGAAATCTGTCTTTTGTTGCATTCAGAATCTCTCCACGAGGTGCTCACCGTTTTGGAGAAAGCACGTTAGGTCCGCAGCACCTCCCCTGGTGGAGACCGTGGACACTGCACACCTGCACCCGGCCCCCCCCCCCCCCGTGTTTGCCGGGTCACATCCACCGCTGTGGCGCGCTTGGGTACAAGCTGCGACTTTGTGCCGGAGCATTTACATCCCGAAGCACATGGGATTGTGAGCACTGCTAACTTTCCCTTTATTTGTCTCGGATAACACCCTTAGATCTTGGCCTTTTGGACATTATGGTTAGGTCGTCCACTAGCATCTTGTTCCTGGAGAGAAAGGGCTCATTGCAAAACTTTTCAGGCTTCCTCTGTCCTAACAGACCCTCTCCAGTTATGAGAGGAGGGAAAATGTAAGCACCGCCATGGAGGTCCCTGTCATTCTCCAGGTCAGGGCCAGAAGGCAGGTGACGGGTTCCTGGGAGCACAGGTCTAAGCTGGTTCTTCAGTCCAACGGTGACAGAAGCAAAACTTTATTCATGGTCCCAGGCTTAGGGCAGAGTTATTAGTCCGGTCTGAGCTTGGAGAGAGGGTGCTAGAAAGACTGCTGGTGGATAGTCTCACCACACAGACCATGCTCTCGACCTGGCGCGGTGTTTCTGGAACACCAGTCACTCGTGGTAATTCATGTGATTCACGCTACTGCTTGGGTCGTTCTGTGTGCAACCCTCCATCACTGTTAGCTACCTAGCATTTTTCTCTCTAAATCAATTCAGGTTTAAAAACTTTATTTGGCGGGGAGGTATGGGAACAGGGGAGGGGCGGGGAGAGAATCCCAGGTAGGCTCTGCACTGTCAGCACAGAGCCCGATGTGGGGCTCCATCCCATGTGAGATCATGACCTGACCTGGAATCAAGTCAGATGCCCGACCTAGCTCCCCGGACACCCCTAAATCACCCATTTTTATTTTATGTATTATTAGAAATTTTTAAAATGTTTATTTAGGAGAGAGAGACAGAGCACGAGCAGGGCAGGGGCAGAGAGAGAGGGAGACACAGAATCTGAAGCAGCCTCCAGGGTCTGAGCTGTCAGCACAGAGCCTGACGCAGGGCTCGAACTCACCAACTGCGAGATCATGACCTGAGCCGAAGTCTGACGCCCAACTGACTGAGGCCCCCAGGCGCCCTTAAATCAATCAATTTTTAAAGTTAAAGAAATTTGCTTTAAAAAGAAGAGCTCAGAGGGGCACCTGGGTGGCCCAGTGGGTTCGGCTCAGGTCACGATCTCACCATTCATGAGTTCGAGCCCCGCGTCGGGCTCTGTGCTGACAGCTCCGAGCCTGGAGCCTGCTTCGGATTCTGTGTCTCCCTCTCTTTCAGCCCCTCCCCCATTTGCGCTCTGTCTCTGAAAAATATATAAACATTAAACAATATTAAAGGAAAAAAGAAAGAAGAGGCCAGGCCCCTCCTTGACCCCCACCCCTGGCACCTCCCACACGGGGGCTCAGCAGTGCGCCGGACATGCTGGCTTCCTGCAGGAGTCCCAGCCTCCACACGCCACAGTCTCTTGGTTCTGCTCTCTCTTGGGCTGCCTTCCCTCTGATATCTACTTGACTCACTCGCTCTCCTCCTCCTGTCTTTGCTCAGCACCACGAGGCCTACCTTGACCACACTTGTAACCTGTCACGTCTTGCCCCCCCCCCCCCCCCGTCCCTTGGGTCCCTTCACAATCCCTGCTTTACTCTCCAAAGCTCTGGCCACCACCTCACACACACATCTGCCCCCTGCTGTGGGCTGAGGGAGGGAAGAGAGCCTGTCCCTTCTGCTCCCTGCAGGCTCCGGGCTGTGACAGCTGCTGGCGCTCAGCTAATGGAGCTGCCCCGCTAGCTGGAGGGGATGCCATCAAGCCCCCATCACCCAGGCCCCGAGGAACAAATATGGACGGACATGGGGGGGGGCGGGAAAGGACGTTCCAGGCCGACCCGGGGTAGCCAGAGGACCAGAGTGGCAGGTGCTCAGGGATTTCTTCCGAGGCAAGTGTCGCTGAAGCCTGAAGCCTAAAGGCCGAGTCTGCAGGGGGCAGGGGAGGGGAGGAACCCTGCAGGTGGTGCCCATCCCCTCCACTGGGGACCTTAGGGGCCCTCCCTCTCTTCTCGGAGACCCTGAACATTTCTGCATTTCCTTGGAATCTGTCGCTGGGGAGGGAAGGGGGAAGCCAGGTCCTCCAAATTAAGCTCTGTGACATTAACAATCCGCTTCCCAGGCCTCGGGGTCGGGGGCGGCCGGCTCGAGGGGATGCTGTTGACAGGTCCAGACCCAGGACTGGGGCAGCTGTTTCTTTTCCAAGAGCAGAGCTGGGGCCACCAGAACCCCCTGCCCCTCTCCTCAAGGGCCCGAGATCACAAATGCAGGATTTTCTTTTTCATTAGCTTAATGCTGTCTTTATTAACTGGGACGGGTTCCTGGAACATATGATCCGGGCGTATGAAATAAAGCGCGCACACGTGCGCCAGCCCCCCACCGGCCGCCCGGACAGAGCGCCCCGGGCTCCCGAGCAGCCGGCCCAGAAAAAATCCAGGGCTACCAGGGGCGGCCGCCAAAGGCACCTAGGGGGATTTGCAGAAGGAAATGACTCAGGACGCCTCTGCGACTGCAAATGGGCAGGGAGGGCAGGAGCTAAGGGCCTGGCGGGGGGTGGGGAGGAAATCTGCAGGAAGGGCCCTGCGGCCGAGAGATGGACGAAGTAAGTACCTTTTTTGCCCCCTGCTCCTCTTCGACGCCGTCGCCGATGACGACGTAGACGGCTTTCCTGCCGAACCTCTGCATGATCCTCTCGAAGCAGCTCTCTTTCCCTGTGCGCACAGGAAGGAAAGAGAACAGACTGGGGACCCGGGATCACCGCCCCACGTCACTGCGTCCCCATGTGGGGGTGACAATGCGGAAGCGCAGGGAGGTTCCGTGGCTTGCCCCGGTGAGGCAGGAGGCGCGGAGCAGGGGCTCCAAGTGGGTGCCGGAGTCTCCGCGCAGCAGGCTGGGCCCATTTCACAGCTGAGGACACCGGGGCTCTGACAGGTGACGTGATTTAGGAGGCAGCGGGACAGGATTCACAGTCCACGGGGGAGGGGGCAGCCTGGCGACAGGCCTTTGACTCCCCTGCGGTGTTCCCCTTGCTACCCGGTGGGGACCACCTCCGCAGTCTACTCCTTCCCAGATCTTAGCTCATCCTGATGTGTGAGCCAGGGCGGGAACAGTAAGGAGAGCAGCGCTGCTAGAAGGAGCCGGAGCTCACGGAATTTTCTGTACCCCAGGAATCTGCTGAGTGCTCCCTACATCAGGATTACCCAGCCTCGCCATCACTGGCACGTGAGGCTGGGTAACCCTGTGCTGGTGGCGGAGGCGGGGGGTTGCCCGGGTCGCGGTGATGTGTAGCAGCACCCTCCATCTCCTCCCCCAACCCGCCCGCAGCCCGTCCTCCAGCTGGAAAGCAAAAATGTCTCCAGATGTTGCCACCTCCTGGGGAGGCACACAGCTTCCCTGCTCCGTTTGGGAACCACTGACTTAACATTATTCATTTACGGTGACAGCACTCCTTATGAAATTGCAATTCATAGAATTCCCGTTTTAGAGACAAAGAAACTGAGGCTGCTGAAGCGCCTTGAAGAGGAGCGGAGCACTGTCAGTAGGAGTGGTAATACTAATACTAAAACAGCTCTTATTGTTGGGCACGTGTGCTCTGCTGGGAACTGCTGGATGTTCTGCACGCACGATGCCCCTTTGTCATATGCTTAGAGGTATTCTGGTCCTCCATTTTTTTTAATAGACAGAGAAGCGGAGGCACAGAGAGGTGAAGTCACTTGCCCGGGCCACTCAGCTAGCAAGCGCAGGGTTGGGATTTGGACCCAGGCCGCCTGCCCAATTCCTTGAGCTCTGAGCTACTGTTATCCTGCTCTAGGTAGGACTCCGCTGTGCCGCAGACCTGTCTGTCTTCCCTCTGTGCCTGCTTGCTCCTCTGTGCGAGGTGAGGCTGGCTCAGGGCTGCGAAACCTAACTGGGAGTTAAGAGAATACATCACCCCCTGCAATGTCTTTCCCTCCAGCAGGTGGGGCCCTTTCTCCACCCTACGTCGGGTTGGCCATGTGATTTGCTCTGACCAATCCCGGCATGCTTAGGAAGTGGGTGTGGGTGGTGCGGCTTGGCCCCCTTCACTTCTGCCCTCTGTCGAGGGGCGCCTGGGTGGCTCAGTTGGTTAAGCCTCCAGCTTCGGCTCAGGTCAGATCTCACTTTGGTGGGTTCGCGCCCCGCGTCAGGCTCTGTGCTGACAGCTAGCTCAGAGCCTGGAGCCTGCTTCCAGTTCTGTGTCTCCTTCTCTCTCTGCCCCTCCCCCTCTCATGCTCTGTCACTCTCTGTATCAAAAATAAATAAAAACACTTCTGCCCTCTGTCATGAGGCTAATATACCCCTGGTGGCTGCTGGTCCCACAGTGAGAGCGCGTGTGGAACAGAGTGTAACCTGGAGGCAAGCTTAGCCTGAAATCATACGGTATTCGTCCTTCTCTAATTCCGCTTAGCATAGTACATTCTAGTTCCACTCACATAGTTGCAAATGGCAAGATTTCATTCTTTTTGCTCACCGAGTAGTATTCCATTTATATATACACCACATCTTCTTTATCCATCATCCGCTGATGGGCATTTGGGCTCTTTCCATAGTTTGACTATTGTCCATAGCGCTGCTATAAACATTGGGGTGCATGTGCCCCTTCGAATCAGTATATTTGTATCCTTTGGGTAAGTACCTAGTAGTGCAATTGCTGGGTCGTAGGGTAGTTCTATTTTTAATTTTTTGAGGACCCTCCATACTGTTTTCCAGAGCGACTGCACCAGTTTGCATTCCCACCAGCAGTGCAAGAGGATTCCCCTTTCTCCGGATCCTCACCAACATCTGTTGTTACCGGAGTTGTTAATTCAACCACAGAATCACTGTATTAAAAAGAACACCCATCACCTCGCACCCATTAGGATGGCTATTATCAAAAAAGGAAAGAAAAAGAACAAATGTTGGTGAGGACGTGGAGAAATCGGAATCCTTGTGCACCGTTGGTGGGGACGGTTGTACAACAACGTGCATGTGGCTAATCACACTGAACTGCACCCTTAAGCATGGTTAAGACGGTACATTTTATGTGTATTTTCTCATAATTCAAGATAAAAATATTTTCTTTAATTTTTAATGTTTATTTCGTTTTGAGAGAGAGAGAAACAGAGCATGAGCAGGGGAGGGGCAGAGAGAGAGGGAGACACAGAATCACAAGCAGGCTCCAGGCTCTGAGCTGTCAGCACAGAGCCCAACGCGGGGCTCGAACCCCCGAACTGCGAGATCATGACCCGAGCTGAAGTCAGTCATGCAACCGACTGAGCCACCCAGGTGCCCCAGGCTAAAGAATATTTTAAAAGGAGGTTCTGATCAAGCCTGGCACACGAGTGACTGGCTACCGGGTCCCACTGCATCAGCGCTAATGGCCGCCTGGGGCCTGATGCTCATGATTTTAAAATCGAAAGGCACTTTTCTGTTAATGTTCAGACTCAGAACTTCAGTAAAGGTAAAAACTGCTCTGGGAGAACTGCTTCCAAAGTACTATCATTTTTTTTTCTCTCCAGATGAAAACAAGGGTAAAAATTTCTAATTAAAAACATCTTGTGCTGTCTGGGTGGCTCAGTCAGTTAACAGTCTGACTTGATTTCAGCTCAGGTCATGATCTCACAGTTCATGAGATCAAGCTCTGTGTTGGGCTCTTTGCTGTGATGCACATGCATGCTCTCTCTGTCTCAAAATAAATAAATGTCAAAAAAAATCTTAACTAGATTTATTTTGTATTATTATACAGTTTCAGGTGATATAAGAATATCCCCTTCCCAAGAAAACCAATATTACCTGCCCTGATGATAAATGATGCTGTTAATTTCTGGTTATTAAATTCTTTTATCTGATGGAAGCTCTGAGCCTAAGGCTTGTTCTCTTTGTTAATAATGGAGATTATCAACTATTAAGAGAGGTGTTAATGCAGGATAATGCCAAATTGAGAGTGTCTCCTTAAAAGAGAATGAAAAAAACCCAAAAATGTTCTGTGTGGTTCCAGGTTAGAGTTAAGATTATTTGATGACTTGTACCAACTAAAGTTAAAATCACCTCCTGTGCCACACTGTGGCAAGGACTGTTTCCCTCTTCTTAGAAATATAATTCCATGACTTTTACCTGTGTTCCTGGCACTTAGCCATGGACTACATTTCCCAGCTTCCCTTGCAAACAGCCATAGCCATGTGACTAAGCTGGGGCCAATAGGAGGTGAGTAGAAGTACTAGGTATCCCTTCTGAATCTGGCTTTGGAATACTGGACATGTATTACTCCTTCCGCTTCCCTCCCCTTTCCCATAAGCCGGAATGACAATGTAGCAGGATTCTGATTTGACCACACACATGAAAATAAAACCACAGGGGATGGTGGAAAAATAAGATGGGAGGACCTAGGATTCTGGACGAGTTTCAGGACAGAGTTGCCCCACTAGCCTGGATCACTCATGTCTGGTCTGTTGACAAGTGAGGGAGAAATCAGCTTTGATTCTGACGTGAGCCCGTGTGTTTGGGGGTGTATATACATTACAGCAGCTTTGCAGGCATCCTGACTAACACACACACTTTAGAATATGGTCCTACCTGATTTCTTTGGAAGCTGAGGTTCAAAGTGAGTGGTATGTGGAATTGTCCGGGGGATCTGAGTCACGCCCGTGGACAAGTAAGCTTTTTAGCTTCCCTAATGCTGTTTTTCCATAAGCTTCTCCTACAAGGGATGGAAAGCTACCCTCACCCACCCTTCTGTGCGTCACCCCGAGGTCTAGGTTCTCTGTACCTGTCTTGGTTGCGCTGTAGATGTTCTCGATAGGAAACACGGAGCCCAGTCCGTACAGCAGGACTTTGGCCAGCGCAGGAATTAGCTGAGTGGTAGTGACCAGCACGTTGACACAGTTGGGGCTGAGGACAGAAAAGACCGTGGGTCAGAGCTCCCAGGCACGGCCAGGCCAGGCCTCCTCCCCCGCAGAGCGAGCCTGGGGTCGGCAGGCATTCTGGCGGGGTCTGGAAGCGCTGGCTCAGTCATCCTTGGGTGGAGTGGGGCCCAAGGATCCTCCAGTTGTCCCTCTCATTAAGCCTGAGGCCGCCTGGCACGCTGAAACACCAGTGCAATACTTTTACTTAGAAAAATGTTTCCTGCAAAGGCCCAAACCTAAATCGCTGCAGCCGCCTCGGTGACGCCCATGAGGTACCGTGGATCAGGTGCAGGACGCCAGGGAGTGGCGAGGGCGGGGGTAAACTGGGGAGCGCCTGCCGGTCCTGATGCGCCTCCAGAAGCCAGAAACCCGGCGCCATGGGTTACTCTCCCACTCGTTGGGACACAGCGTGTATCTAGGAAGACACGTCGGCGGGAAGGAGCCATTCTGTGGCCATGCATATGTTGGCTCATGAGATTTTTTGATGCTGCGCAGATGGTAGTGTGTTCTCCGGCCCAGATGGTTTCCTTTAAGGGCAAGGGGCAACTGACCGGGAGGCCGGGATGGAACTGGACCCTCCTTCCCTCTAAGTGCCAGATGAAATGTGGTGCGAGAAGGTGTTGTGACGGCGGCTGTTGTGGGCAAGGGTGGGTGCGACCAGATGGACCCGGGCACAGATATCTCTCTGGCTCTGCTAGGCCCTGGAAAGTGCGCGTAGCTATCTGCCCAGCTGTGGCGCCAGGTGCCCGTGTGCCTCACGATCTCTCCGCTGCATCAAATGCCTGGAGAGCCCGCGAATGAGAATTTGGAGAGGCCAATTCCCAAGCGTAGAAATAGAGGAGCTACCGCCTCAAATGGGAGGGCGGAGTTCAGGGGCACAAAGGAAAATGGGGGCCCCCACCTACCGGGCATTGATGAGGTTGAGCGCCTTTAGAGAGTGGGTCAGCCAGAGGTCGGTCAGAGCCTCCAGCTCGGCTCTGAGCTGCAGCCAAGTCTCTCTCTTAGGAGCTCCTATCAAGCCTGTGGACAAGGGGCAGAAAGAGATGTGCTGGGTATTATTTTAGAAGTCTGGGGGCTAGTGGTTAGGGAAGGGGGGTCTAGCTACTGGTGCCCTGAGGTTTCAAATCAGATGACACCCAAGGTCAACGTTAATCCATTGATTTTAATCTTATTTTTGGGATTTATGGATCAATCCATCTACTGATTGATCCATTCATCCACCCATCCCTCCCTCCCTCCTTCCCTCTGCCCATCCCTCCCTCCCTCCAGGCACCCATCTGCCTTCCCACCCACCCATCCATCCATCCATCCACCCATCCAACGAACCATCCATCCATCCATCCATCCCTCTATCCCTCCCTTCCTCCCTCCCTCCCTCTGCCCACCATCCATCCATCTTCCATCCCTCGCTCCCATCCACCCCTTCCTCCCTTTGCTCATCCGTCCATCAACCAAGACTTCGGGAGTGCCTGCTGCGTGCTCAGTATTGTAACAGGCACTGCATATACAGATGAGTGAAAAAATGCAATTATTGAGTTCATACTGTGAGTGGAGACAAAAAATGAATAATGAAATAGAAATGACTAACGTTTATTGAGTGTTTACTATGTGTAGGATCCTGTGCTCTTAACATGATTTGTTTCATTCATTTTCACAGGGACTCCAGAGGGGGACACTCTTTTTATTTATTTGTGTTTGAGATATACTTGGGATATAACATCATGTGAGTCAGGTAAAGACACGGAGGCTGTGTGGGTGGACGGACTTGCTCACCGCAGGGAGGAAATCGTGGAGACGGGCTTGGTGGCCAGATGGCGGACCTCCAGAGCCCCCTCTCTGGAGTTCCTACACCCAGCCATCACTCTGGTGGCTGTCGAGGCCCCTGAGATGGGGTTCAGACTCCACGGCCCACGCCCCCGCACCTGCGAGGTTGCCGGTCTCCTCTCCTGCCATCGCCCTGATGTCCTTCCATTCCTGCCATAGTGGCCTCCTCTCCGTCCCCTGGGACAGAAGTCTGATCCTATCTCAGGACCTTTGCACACCTCGTTTCAGAACCTGGACCACACCTTCCCTTTTTGCATAAATCCTTCACGCTCATTTCTGATGCCCTTTCTTCTGGACAGTCAGTCATTGCGCCGTTTGCTCGAGGGCAGGGATCAGGCTGGCTTTGTTCAGCCCGGCGGAGGCAGCCCCAGAGGGCACCGTACAGTAGGGGCTGGTGTGGGGTGTTTGCCCAAGGGAGAATGAATTCAGAAACCGTTGCCGGAGGTCCCTGGCTTTCCTTCCTCTCTGCACCTTCCCCACAGCCCCCGGGGCCTTAATAACAGTACAAACCCCCCGGGGGCAGGTGTGCAGTTCGCAGGGGCTTCCCACTCGCCGGCAGCCAGCCTGTCAACCGCTCCGACTCTGCACCTGCTAGGAAGTCTCCATCAAGCTTCCGTCTGCCCGCCCCCCACCCGTGGCCCCCCCACACGTGCTCCCCTTCCCCAGGCACGTGTGATGCTTAACAAGGGCTCGTGGAGGGGCGGCCCTGTTCTAAGTGTGTCCGTCCGTTAACTCACATGATCCTGATGTCGTCCCAGGAGGTGGGCAGCGTCATTATTCCCATCTTCCACACGAGGAGACTGAGTCACAGGGGGGTTAGGTAACCCGCTCGGGGGCACAACGGGATGTGGAGGGAGGTGTGGAATCAGGCAAAGGCCTCTGAACCCAGCCCCTGCCTCCCGGGTGCTGACTTGTTAAGCATCTTTTATACATGCTTATTAATTTTTGAGATAGAGAGAGAGTGAGCGAGAGAGTGAGGGAGCGAACAAGCGAGCGAGCGAGCGAGCAGGAGCTGGAAAGGGGCAGAGAGAGAGGGAGACAGAGGATCTGATGCAGGTTCCAGGCTCTGGGCTGCAGAGCTATTGGCACAGAGCCTGACTCAGGGCTCAAACTCACCAACTGTGAGATCATGACCTGAGCTGACATCAAGAGTGGGAGGCTTAACCGACTGAGCCACACAGGTGCCCCTAGAATGTCTTTTTATTATTTTTAAAAAATGTTTCGAGGGGGGTGGAGAGACAGAGAGAGAGAGGAAAGCAGGGGAAGGGCAGAGAGATGGGGAAGGACAGAGAGATGGGGAGGAGCAGAGAGGGGGGAGACACAGAATCTGAAGCAGGCTCCAGGCACTGAGCTGTCAGCACAGAGCCCAGCACAGGGATTGAACCCATGAACCGGGAGATCAAGGCCTGAGCCGAAGTTGAAAGCTCAACCGACTGAGCCCCCCAGGCGCCCCTTGTTAAGCATTCTCTCTTTTCAGCCTGTATCTTGCAGATGTCTGTCTCTCTTCTGAGCACAACTTCCAAAACCCTTGGGCTCCTGGGGTGTGTGATGAGCCCCAGGCTGGAGGCTGCAGCCCTCCCCGGGCTGGGGGAGAGGCCTGCAGGGACGGGGGTGAGGGAAGGGGAGGGCTGCCCACAGCGCCCCACCAGCTGCGAGCCCCCCTCGCCCGTTGACACACGGGGCCATTTGCCCTCAGATTACGGGAAAGCGAAGCAGTGTGAGAGCCCCGGGCACTTCCTGGGGCTTAGCCCGGATGAGGGGCAGGTGGCCCCTACTGGCCGACTCCACCCTGTCTCCCCTATTCCAAGCACACCTGCCCCCCTCCTCTCTGTACGCAGGGGTGGGTGAGCAAGCAGGGCTGACTCCGAAGCTTTTTGCTTCGCTCTTGCAGTCGACAGACTTGGGTATGAGATTCTGCAGACGTGGGCAGAGTTGGGGAGGCGACTGGTCTGGCCCACCTGGGCTGTGTGACCCTGGGCAGGTTACTTAATGTCTCTGATCTGGACTTCCACCTTTATACAACATGGAGGATAAAAGCAGTCACCTTACAGGGGCGTCGTAAAGAGCAAACAAGACATTAGATGACAAGCCCTTGTCACAGAGCCTGGCAGGCAGTAAGTGCTCAGCAAACGTTAGCTGTTGCTGGAACCGCATTAGGTCTACAGCCACAGACAAGACAAAAAAATCTGTCCCAAAAAACTGACGGTCTATCCGGGGAAAGCAGAAGACACAGAAGAACTTGAAAGGCTCCCAAGAAATACGGAAAGGAACAAGTGACAGATGCTACCATTTTCGGAGTGGCTGCTATCCACAGAGTCATGTCTCTCATGCCCATTAACCACAAATGTTCCCATAACCCACGGAGACAGACTTATTTTTATCCCCATTTCTCAGATTTAGATGCTGAGGCTCAGGGAGGTAGCTAGAAAGTGGAGGCATTGGGATGGGAAGTAGGTTCTGTCCAGTTTGAGACCCTAAATTCTTTCTGGGATCCTACTCTTTCTGGGGCTGGGGGAAGGGGGCCCTAGACATTTTGGGGGCCAGGGGTAAACGGCAGAGACCACTAGCCGCCTGCTCAGACCTGTTCCCATTATGAGCCAGCAGCTGGTTCCACATATTGTGACAATCAAAATACCTCCAGATGCCTTCTTGGGGAGAAACAGTGTCACCTCCTGTTGAGAACCACTGGCCTAGAGAATTCTAGAAATCGTGACCTGGGGCCTGGCATGGGCAAGCCAGCCTTGCCCAAAGTCATTTCCAGACTTCCTGTTCAGCGTGAGAACCACTGGTCTCTTGCTACTGAAGCTGGCGGTTTTCACCTTGACTGCACATTAGAGCCCAAATCCTGTGATTCCAACCTGGGTTGCAGCCAAGAAAGTCACAACTGGGGGCGCCTCGTGGCTCAGTCGGTTAAACGTCTGACTCTTGATTTTGGCTCGGGTCATGATCTCACAGTTGTGAGATTGAGCGCCGAGTTGGGCTCTGCACTGACAGCAGGGGGCCTGCTTGGGGTTCTCTCTCTCCCTTTCTTTCAAAACAGAAATAAAATCAGAACTGGAAATGCCTCCAGGGGCTCCATTACGAGGACCAGTGGCTTCCAGTCCATCTCCAGTTTCAGTGTTTCCACAAACTACTTGGGAATCTTGTTCAAAATGCAGGTTCTGACTCGGTCGCCTAGAGTAGGGTCTGAGAGGCTGACGTCCGAGGTGATGCTCGCGGCTGGTCTGCGGCCCACTGAGCAGCAAGGGCCGAAGCCACCAGTCCTCCAACTCCAGCGAGTGACAGTGTCGCCTGGAGAGCGTGCTGGAAGCAGGTGGCCGGCGCGCCGCAGCCTCTGACTCGGCAGGTCGGGGAGGGCTGAGACTCTGACGTCCCAGCACGTCTCTGGGCGCTGCCGGTGTGCGGACCCCACTTGGTCAAGACACGGAGTGGGGTCACCCCGCCCCCGGCTCGTGGGTGTGTGATCCCTGATCCCGGACGGGCGGCCTCATCTGTTCCTCGGCTTCCTCCCCCTCAACGAGAGGACGCCGCGACGCTCGTGTCCCCTCCCGGCTCCGGAGCTCGGGTTCACGCCCTTGGCCCCGCCCGGGCCGAGCCCTCCCCGGCCCACTCACCGCCCACGTTGTTCTTGTACGTGTTGTACGTCTCCTTCACCCGCCGGTAGCGGAAGGCCAGCTTCCTCATCCAGTCCACGCCGCCGTGCACGCCGGAGCCCAGGCACAGGTTGGCCCCCGGGGCCGCGCTGTGGAAGCCGTCGGCCGAGAAGTTGTAGGTGCTGGGAGAGGGGGCGAGAGTCGCGGTCAGTGTGCGAGGGGGGCTCTCGCCGGGAGACCACGAGCCCCGCGAGGCCCCTGCATGCAGTGGCCACGCCAGGGAGAGCCCCCTCTCTCTGTCCCCTTAGAATTCGATGCTAGAAGGGAAGTCCAAAATATGGTGGTGGCCGGTTCATCCTGAGAGAAGAGTCCGGAAGAAAACACGTTAGTTCTTGCCACTTCAGTCCCCAAACTGTGCTGTTTCACGTCCCCTGTAAGGCCTGGCTGCTGACCCCTTCTTCCCACTCCGGGAGCATGTCCCTACCTTTCCACGGAAATGCCAGAGCCCATGTATTTTAATTTTTAAATTAAAAAAACTTTTTTTTTAATTTTTGAAAGAGATAGTGTGAGCAGGGGAGGGGCAAAGAGAGAGGGAGACACAGAATCCGAAGCAGGCTCCAGGCTCTGAGCTGTCAGCACAGAGCCCACCGCAGGGCTCAAACCCAGGAACATCAAGATCGTGGCCTGAGCCAAAGTCAGATGCTTAACTGACGGAGCCATCCAGAGGCCCCTTAGTTTTTTTGTTTGTTAAATTGGGCAGAGTTGATTGTTGGCGTTTTGCAGATGCAACCCCCCACCCCGAAGGGAGCAGGCTGCCTCGGGAGTTCTGCGTGTGGACTGCGGAAGAGCCAGCGTGTCACACAGTTACCGACAGAAGTGGCAGCTGGGAGCCCAAATGGGAGAGCAGGGGCCACTTCCCACCTACAGCAACGGCTGCGTCAGAATGACCCCTCCCCTCCGGCCACCAGAGACCCCCTTCCTCTCTCCCTCGGTCGGCAGCTTTGCTGGAGGTTTGCAAAGTCACCATAGCAGGGAAATTGATGTGTGACAAGGGACACACGTATAGTATGACCCAAAGCTTGAAAAATGAGTCTCTTTCTAGAAGTGACACACTGCTGTCTTAGGCTGTAAGTTTGGCTCATGGTTTTCCTCTTTGCACTATTTTGCTGTTTCTAGATTTTCTAGGGTGAGGTGATAATGGAAGAAAAAGACATGTTTTACAAAGATGCGATGCAGAGGCGGGATGACACTGTGTCTCACGCACGTCTGGCATTTCAACGCCACCACGGTGGCACAGATGAAAGGGCATCTGAAAGGCGTGAGGTGCTGGTCGCTCTCCCTGGGGGCCCGTGTGGCGTCCGCAGCCCTAGCGCAGCGTGATGTGACATGCTGCCGTCACCCAGCTCCTGAGTCTGGAGCTCAGCCTTGAGTGGACACCGGGCCTTCTCCCGGGGTGATGACCGGACCCCACAGAAGTCACAGAAATGCCTGGGATGAAGGTCTCAGACTCAACGGTTAATTTCACCTGCTTCCTGGGGCCTGCGGGCCCGGTGACTTCATCCTGAAGGCCCCAAACGTGGACCCTGGTGTTCTCCACGGCACACTGTGTGAAGGGCCAGAGAGTTTCACAGAAACAACCCCCCCGCCCTGCCGCTGTGTCATTTGTCACAGACATTTCTGCAAGTGTGACTGTGGAGGACACTGGAAGCAAGGAAGCCATGATGTCAGGAAGGGGATGGTTGGAGACAGCGAGAACAGGGATGGTTAGTCTCTCCCGAATGCATGAAACCCCGCGGAGAACAGGAGATAGCCTCACAACCTGTCTGGGCCGAAATGTCCTCTTTCCCACGCAAGTGTGACCGGCTTCCTTACATGACACGTTACTGCTTCTTTTCACACCCCTTTGGGTGGAGATGACCAGGGGGTGAAGATGAACGAAATACACCCAACTGGTAATAGGGGGCAGATGCCCTCCGACCACAGGGGCAGGGAGCCCCATGTCAAGGGCTCGTCCGGCACACGGGCAGCCCAGCAGGAAGGGGGAGAAATGACTTCACCCCGTCACACCCCTGTTTCCAGAAGCCACACATTACTCCCCCCGTGGTCCCTCCTCTTTACTGCAGATTCCCATCTCGATGGACAGATCTTCTTCCTTAGAAACTTTATTTTCTGCCAACCTTGTTTCCATCTTCTCTTTGGACTTCTGTAGAACAGCCTACGACCCAAGGGGGGTGTTCCTGCCCATTTGGTGGCCAGAGCAGTGGCCCGAGGGGTAGCACCTCGGCTGGCTACTGATCTGGGGCTGGCCAGCCGCCTCGCACGGTGCCCAGCCCTGGGGTCAGTAGCCACCAGAAGGCGTGGCTCCCGGACACTGCCCAGATCTGGTTAGGAAGGTTCGAGGAGGGAGGCACTGACATCACCAGGGTCTCCAATGGCAATTATGTGACATGTAGAGCCGCCGGCAGAGCCTCTTTGTGTTTCTCCAAGTCCTGACGTACGTGCCTATTCTTCTCCTTCTGTGCATCACCGTTCCGTCCGGAAGTCCCGCTGGGTGCCACCTAAGTGGGGTTCCTGCTTTAAGGAATTTGGGGACACTCTCCTGCTTCATTGGCAAGACATCAAGGACTCCGGACACTGAAAGTCTCCCTTTGACTTATGATGGGAACCCAAGGGCTCTGCCTTACAGACCCCTCGCTGAAGAGTGTGGACAGGCCAGACAACTTAGTCTTGAAAAAGAACACGGACTTGAAAAAGAACTCAGAGGGAAGCCTGCACTTTCTGCCAAGTGGTGGAGGGCAGGGCAAGGCGTCCATGAATCCTACCCCCGCCCCCCACTCCCCAGGTGTGTGAGGTTGGGCAAGTGACTTAATCTCTCTGTGCCTCCTATTCTCCAACTGTCAAAGGGGGTGAGGAAAAGAGCATCTGTTCCCGAGGGTGACTGTGAAGATGTGGCGAGCTATTGCACGGAGGGCATCTGCAATAGGCAGGGGCAAAGTAAGGGCATTGCCAAGGTTGGTTTCTGTTGTTAACTGAAAAAAAACAAACAAAAGAAGGGGCATTTGATGCTTGGTGCCTGGCACACAGCAGGTGCTCAAAAGATTTCCTGAACAAAGAAATGGGAGAACTTGGTTTCTAGGGGGGAGAACATCCTTGGATTATGGGTTCCGGAAGCGAGGGCCCGAACACCCGGCAGGAGGCAGGACTGCTCTGGGTCCCCAGCCAGGCAGCTAGAGGGAAACTTTATAACAAGGGAACCCTGCTGCTCACCGCGGTGGAGGGGAGCGTGGCTCCCAGCTATGACATCATGGAAAGGACACAATTAACCTTGATCTGGGGTTTACTGACTCCATAAATAGAGAAGCTGGCACTAGAGGCTTGCTCCTTTCCCTGCCAGTCCTGATGCCAGGGGTTTTCAGAATGGCGAATTAATATGAAGCTGGCACTTGCCCACCACTTCCGGTGCTGCTGGGCTCTGAAGACTTCCAGGGCCCAGGCACGGGCTTCAATGTCTCTTTTTGGCCTAAGCTGGAAGCCACACCTAGGAAGCAAACACTGAGTGACATTACTGGCCCCCGAAGCAAAGCATCACTCAGTCTAATCACACTTTTGGGCCACGAGGTCGGGATCATTTTGGACAAGCACAGATGAGCTCTGGTTCCGTTTTTACAAGGTTTTCTCAGGGCAGGCTTGGAACATTCCAGCCACATTCCTTTGAACGCTGCCTCGTTTTGGGTCCCTTATTTCTGGCATCCACATCCTAGGAGTGTTTTCCCCTAGAAACCAGACATACCATTTACTCAGTCAAGAAATATTTGGAGTGACGACTGTATCAACTTTTATATTAAATACCGTACCGTATGCTAATGAAGCAATGAAACCTTTGAAGACAGGGTGTCAAATTCTTAGCGGTGGTGATCCTGGGAGGCAGGATCAGAGGTGGTGTCTGAGTGTGCTTACGATCCGCATGCATTACTTTAGCAAGTGGGGAGAAAACCGTCGTGAGATAAACATCGCAGAGTCAGAGAGTCTGTGGGAATCTCGGCTTCTGGGACTGGAGGTGATGCCGTGGAAGAGTCTGCAGGGTGGGGGCTGGGCTGCAACCTTTGGGTTCCGGTGACGCAGGCGCACACGCAGGCGCACACGCGTCATCCTGATAACCAGCCCGCCCCCCCCTTTCCTGGTGAAAGACAAGCTCAATAACCAATCAAAAGGGGGCATTTTTGACTCCCTACCTTAAATCTTGCCCATTGTCATCGGATGAGACGTCATCAACGTGGATCTGGTCGCAATCCTACGGAGGATGCAGCAAGAGGAGAAAAGGAGGGAGAGGGATGACTGGTTAATCTGCAGTAGCCCCTGAGAGCTGGGGTGGGGGGAGCACTGCCCCGGGGGTCACCAGCTCTGAGTTCTAGTGTGAGTCCTGCCCCTAAAGGTTAGGTGACCTCTGGTTAAGCTTCTGCCTTTGGTTTCCTTATAAATGAGCAGGTTGGCTGTAAAGAGGGGAGTGAGCATATCATTTATCATGCAAACCAAGTCAAAGGGGCTGCTTTTAAGATTACCTCGGAGGGACAGGGGAGGGTCACCCTAGCCCCAAGATGAAAGCCATTGTATTTCTTCAACTCAGAATGCTCTTCTGCCTCTGACAGCACAGTAAGCTTTGCATTCTTCAAGCATTAGCTTTTGGAGGTACCCCCCTCCCCAGTCCTCCTCTGGATCCGATGATATGCGATCATCACTTATTGAGTACTTATTATGTGCCAGGTACCATTCCAAGGGCTTGCGGTTCAACAGACTCCAAAGACCTGGGCTTCCCACCACCCACAATCCCCCAGTTCTCCTCGGGGCAACACCTTAACACCTATGAGTTAAGACTGAGGGGAGGGGATGAGGAAGGTGGCCACATGACACAAGTTCAACCAATCAGAGAGACCCAGGAGCCCTCTGGCTTCCGAGATTGCATCAAAGATGAGCATGTGCGTCTACACTGAACCAAGGAGAGAGCCAGCCCTGGGAATTCGGCTGGGACCTTGGGAAGGCCTCTCCTTCACTGGAGCTGCCGATGGTGGGAACATCAAATCCGAGAGCCAGAGATGGGGATGAGGCCCTGGTCACATGATCTGATCCGCTGGATCCAGCCTCACCTGAAACCAGCCCACCCTGACTGTGCTAGGTTGAACAATGCTCACCCCCGCACCCTAGTGTCCATGTCCTACTCCCCTGGTCCTTACATGGCAAGAGGGACTCTGCAGATGTGACTAAGTTTAGGTCTTGAGATGGGGAGGGTCTTGGGATTATCCAGGTGGGCTTTTGTAAGAGGCAGAGGGGTATTTAAGGCAGAGAGGAGAAGGGGATTGGGGTGACTGCTCTAAGGATGGAGGAAGCGGTCACCAGGCAAGAAGGACGGGTTGCCCACCACATGCCCAGGTTCCTCCGCAGAGCCTCGTTGACGCCTTCAGCCCAGTGACACCGCTGCCGGACTTCTGACCCCCAGAACCGTGAGAAGCCACACTTGTGTTATTTTAAGCCACCGCGAGTGTGGTAACTGGTTACAGCCGCTGTAGGAAACCCTCCCTGGGCGCTTCGGCTCAAGGCGGCGGAGTTGGATTTCTGCCATTGGGCAGCCAGGTGACGCAACACCCGCCGGGAAGCCACGCGCAGCACCCACCCAGCCGTCACCTCCACCTCTGTCACACAGTCCATCCTGGTGACAGGCTGATCAGGCAGAAGCAGGGAGCATACTCTGCCTGCCCCTGCGGCCCCGGTGAGGCTCAGATTCCGGGTTTGGATCCTGGATCCAAACACGTCCTGGCTGTGTGACCTGAGCCGGTAGTAAAACCACCCTGAGCCTTAAGAGGTCAGATTGGGAAATGGGAGCTAAGGGAGCCTCCTTCACAGGGTTGGCGGCTGCGAGGAGAAGCGAGAGGCAGCGCTGAAAGCGTCGGGTCCAGTGGCTGGAACGTAGCAGGTGCGGGGGGCGCTCTGTTGTTTTCATTATTGTGCCAAGATTTATACACGTCCCCATTTGAGTTGCAGGGTCACCTG